>NC_133577.1:4045180-4345180 GCF_964106895.1 Numenius arquata | reverse complement strand
CCCACTTTTTACCTAACTCCCAGTATTAGACACTGCCCCAGCTCCTGGGCTGTAGGTTCATTCTCTGTTTCTCATCCAATAAATATTTAATTGGTCTATGCAAAGTAGAATTACTTCAGGAAGAGCTGCCCTTGTATGGCTGTTTAGAACATTCAACAGGGACATGCAATCTTAAGCATTTTCAGGCTGAGGAAAGACCCTAAGTCTAAGTAAAGGCTGCTCAGCTGGATCAGAGACCTCAGTTACTGGCAAGGGGAAGGTCCTTGGGGGGTCACTTCAAAAACACCTACCTGTTGGGTTTCTGCCCTGTTACTACCATTCAGGGATCTAAAGGGTTGTTTAGACACAGGCAGTCTTGGGCTTGCTTTGATTTTTACATATCTGGAGAATTTAACTGTGAGAGATGTGGGAAAGCAGCTGGAAGAAGCACTGGGGACTTTAGATGTCTCCAAGCCCAGGGGACGGGATCTTGAGGAGATAAGACGACAGGTCCTTTTGTAGATCCAGTGCATGGTGAAAGAAAAGTCACATATGTCATCCCTTCACAGATAACTTAGGAGTGTCTCACTGAACCACGCACCCTCCTATAGCTATTTCTGAGACAAAGGTAGATGAATATGAAAAAAAAAAGAAACAATGGAAACTGCAACAACGGAATAAATTATATTCTGACACAAGGCCCAGACTTCAGAAGTGTTTACTGTGTCCTTAAACCCCTCAGCTTTCATTTTTTCACCCAGCAGAGCCCCAACTGTATGTGCTAAGATACAGCAGCAACCTGCACACATGGACGTTCATCAAGTCCTGTCTTACGTCAGCTCTTTCTGCAGAATTGCCAAGTGATATTTAATTGTCAAAAAACTCTCAGCTGCAAAAGCATTAGCTTAAGTACAGGTCCTCGGTCTGACACTGACACTAGGGCAGGTGTTTAATGTTCATAGCTATAGGAGGGTGTTTCTCCATCACAGGAAACATTTAAAAACCTGACAAATAATAAACCAAAGAATGTGCCATGAAAACAAAAAATGGAAGCAAATTCGTAATTTAGGGGCCTTCAGACTGTTCTGTGAAGTTTTGGTGCAAACTTGTTCTCCTTGTTAACAAAGCCATAGTTCAAATTTGCTTGCCATTTCTTTCTATCAAAGCATGAAGTCTCCATGATCAAATTGGCTCATGCATCTTATAAACTTGGCACATCTCATTTTGTAAGAGCAAGCTTTCTTCAGAAACCTATTTTCCATTGCTTGCTGTAAATATAATGTTGCTAAGCAGTCTCTTTTGTCATAAAAACCTGCTCTGGATACTGAAACTATTAGGATAAAATAAGAAATTGTCTGGTTTTGATCAAACTGTTGAAGTTAAATTGAGGTCATTATTGTTGTTGTTAGTCTCATTTTGAGGTAGATTTCATGCCTCCTGACTCACCAAATGTGAAAGGTCTTTTGAAGTCTCTAGCGGGTGGCACTTTACAGCTTCCAAATCTTCTGAACTGGGGGATTTTCTGGGGTGCCCAAAAGAGCAGAGGGACATCACTTTATGCAAACTCAGTTACTTTATGTAACTGTGCTAAAAATATTCACAACTAATATTGTGCAACTTCTCTCTCCTTTGGTCAGCAATGATATGATTTTTTTTTTTAAATATGGCATGCATGTGTGTATATTGCTATGTGACAGCAGAAAATTGTTTTCTATCATCGTCATTATCCATTGATGGTTTTTTTCCCTCACCTGCAGTATTTTTTATCCACAGTCTTTTGTCTATTTTCAAAAGCCAAAGCCAAAACCACAATGATTGTGTCAGACGTGTCTTATTGCAGAGGGAAGCTAACGGTATCCTGGGATGCATTAGGAGGAGTGTTGCCAGCAGGTCAAGGGAGGTGATCCTTCCCCTCTGCTCAGCACCGGTGAAGCCACCTCTGGAGTGCTGGGTCCAGTTCTGGGCTCCTCGGTACAGAAAAGACATTGACATACCAGCAAGAGTTCAGTGAAGGGCCACAAAGGTGATTAAAGGATCTGAACATCAGGAAACACTACTGTGAAAGTGACTGACCACTGGGACATGTTGTCCAAATAGGTTCTGGAGTCTCCATCCTTGAAGATATTCAAAAGCTGTCTGGACATGGTGCAACTGGCTGTAGATGACCTTGCTTGAGTTGGGAGGTTGGACCAGGTATCATCCAGAGGTCCCTTCCAACCTCAGCCATTCTGTGCTTCTGTGATTCTGTTTTCAGTAAAGCTTAAGGAAGCAATGAAGGAACAGAAACAATATTTTGTGTCTTCAGTAAGATGAGCAAGCAGTCACATTGGGTAAATATTGAAAAATTATCTCAATTGACTAACAGTCTGCATCAAAATACCCTGCACCCATCTATGCTTCCTTCCTTCCTTCCCCCTTTCCCTTTCCCTTTCCCTTTCCCTTTCCCTTTCCCTTTCCCTTTCCCTTTCCCTTTCCTTTCATTCTTCCTTCCCTTCTTTCCTTCTTCCTTTCTTCCTTTCTCACTTTCTTTTTCTTTCTTTCCCTCCCTGTCCCTCTCCCTAACCCTCCCCACCTCTCTCTCCCTGTCCCTCTCCCTTCTTTTTACATATGTTTAGGAGAAACTTCCTGAAAAGTTTCCTGACCCTCCATCAGACAAATCTCAGAGAGAATCCATTGGCCTCCTTTTCCCTGTTTCACTGTGGCATGTGGTATTTATCTTCTACCAGACTCTGTTGTACAGTCCCATGGAGGCTACAGTTAACTTTGGCAGGCATTGTATCAGTGACTCAGTCTGCCCTGGCCCCAAATCAGAGTAGAAACAGGAATGTCAGGCCCCTAAATTAGAAATGATAAAATGATGAAAACGGAGAAAGGAAAGGGGTTAAAAATATTTATTCTGGGTAGAATGCAGAGAAGCCTCTGACCTTGGCCTCTTGCTTACTGGAGAGGACACTGTCCTCAACTTGATTATGAGATAGAGCTGAAATGCAATGTAAAAGTGATTCCAAATATCTGTGGCCAGGAAGCAGATGACATACGAAATTGCTCTGCAGATTGAGTGCTTAATTCAGCGATTTCCTGCTGCAGGAGTTGCCAGTATACAGCCATTTTGTCTTTTTTGGCAAAGCGGCTGCTTTTGGACGGCTGTCTCCAGTAGTCTTTCCTACGCTTCCTGTTGTAGGAAGGCCTGTTTCCTGCCGCAAGATTCCTGATTAGGCTCTGCACTATTTTAGTCTGCAAAATGCCTGTGTAGCAGGTTGCTTCTCCGCATTTGATACTGATTTGTGGGAAGTGAAGCCAGATCATAGTCTGGTCACAATAGAGCATCCAAATCCTTTGAGAAATCTATAAAAAAAGAAAGCTGTAGCTTAACTGAAAAGAACCGATGCTTAAAGTAGTATTCAGAGGTACAATGGACCTCCAAGTATTTATTTTTTCAGTGAAGTTTTGCTCTGTTTGTTTCTTTTGGTTTTGGTAACCAGGGCCTATCAGCTTCACGCTGTCTTTTTAAAGTATCTCCCAAGGTTAGTTTTCTGCCTTTAATGTTCACAGGATCTCCTGGTCCAGATCCTTTGTACCTCTCTAGGGATAAAGATGTTTTCCATCTCCTACTCAGTATACTGTAGACTCAGGTTTTTGGCTCTGCTGGTAGTGGGGGTGGGAATACGGTCCTGACATGACCGGGAGGACTTTGCAGGTATGTGATTGACTTCTTATAACATGGGAGCATGTGCTCAATGGCTGGTACTAAAAACGAGTAAAAAGCCTTTTATTCATCCCCTATAGCCACAATAGTGAGGTCCTATTCTAGGTCTGAATAAACTATGAGATAGTATTGCTCAGGTCTTCAAGAAATGAAATAAAGTTCTGTCCTGACTGCTATTGGAAGTATGGACATGGAAGAGGGTATGAACATGGAAGGGGACTTGTAAAAATCAAAATAATTTACTTCGGAATATTTTTTTCATTCATAGATTTTGTTAATAAGCTTTGTTTCCCCAGTGTTGGAAAGTTTCCTACATACCTGGCTGCAGATACCATGTTCCTGCAGCTGACTGGAGGATAAGGGCCCTTGATTTCCCAAAGGCAGAGCAAAGACCGTTCAAGAGTCTCTTCATTTCTCCTATGGTTTGCTCTTCAGTCTAAATCCTTCTTCTGTAAAGCAGTCATGCAATGCTTGTTGCTTGCTCTTGATGTCATGTTTTCCGTATTTAGGGCTGAGGAGACAGATGCTGACTTCAGTGGCACTGGAGTTCTTGTTGTCTACATTTCTTACAACATCAGAAAGCAAGGTGCTGTTTCCCCTGGGCTGCAGCATATCCTTTCTTTAGGTCTCTTTCCCCTTCTGACCATTCACTTCTTGTTTTGCTTTCTCATTATAATTTTTCTTTATCCTCCTATTGAGAAACCCAACCTCTTTTTCCTTTGCCATGTTTCATCTCTCTTCAATTCCCAGCTCAGATGATGGAAAATATGAGTCTTTTCTGCATGCAAATTTATTTGAAAGATTCTTTAATTTTCTTCAAAATCACATGAGGAAGTTTACCCCAGCAGTCCCCATCTGATATTTTAGTAAATGAGAGGTTTAGGCAGAGGCCAGGAAATTTCAAGTTAATTTAACACTGATTGAGACTGCTGCATCTGTGGAAAAGTGCAGTTCTGTAATGATATCCTATGGTCCTGGAGGACCTGGTGGAGGCCTTTAGCTTTCTGAACCCTTTACAGTGTCTTCTGTAGCATTGCCATGACTTAGTTTTCTGTTGTTATTGTTTAAATAGATATATTGATTCTTGCATACCTTTGTTACTCCAACTCACTTTTGTTGGGGAAGAATTAGGTAATGTTTCAGCAGGGTCTACTGCAATCCCAATCTGAAAGTCCCTGTGGCTGTGTCGGGAGCACACAGACACACAGACACAGACAGACAGACACACACACTCTGTGATCTGTACTAACTGGCAAGCTGCAGCCCTGGGACTTTGTCTCACCCTCCATAAATCCAAGCCTGTTTCTGCTGCTGCGCTTGTAGTTGTCTGAGGGCAGCACGACCTGGGCTGCTGAAAGTTCTCAGCTTGTCTGTGATGGTCTTTCAGTGAAAAATGTTCTTCTAATGTAAATGAAATCCTCATACATTAGAGGATCTAAGTGTATATTCTGCTAGGATGAGGCTCCTTGCAGAAAGATCTAAAAATGACATTCAGTAAGCTGCTCCAGGGAGTCACAAGGTAAACAGCATCCTCCTTTGCCATATGTTGTAGCTATGAGCCCAGTATAATATATATGGAGAACACAGTAGGGCCTCTGCATTCATTTTGGGATTTGGAAGAGCAGACCACAAAGGGTTCTTAAGCTGTGAAGCCCCAGGTCACCTGCAAAAGTCCTCTAATCAACATAAATTAGAAAAGGTTTCCCTGGTTTGCCTACTCTAATGTTCCAAAGTTCTGCTTTAATGGCAACACTTTTGAGGCAAATGAGGCTGAGTGTAAGGTATCCTTTTGGCTAAGTTTCTCAGACAGTCAGTATTTGTTATTGACCAGTCACCAGAGTCCCACCTGCCGCCTTCTTGTGCCACTCGCTCCCTGAATCCCTTTCCCCTCACCAGCCACGCTTCGATGGTTGGTCAGAAATTGTGTAAGGTCTTTCTGCCTCATCGACTCCAAAGGGACAGTGGGCCACAGGGCTAGGAATTTCGGGCACTGCTGTTGAGGGTTTATGGCACGTGCTTGTTTGAGTGAAGTACCAGCGTGCTGTTACCATGCCATACACTAGGTTATCATAGAATCATAGAATTGTCTAGGTTGGAAGGGACCTTTAAGATCATCTAGTCCAACCATCAACCTAATTCTGATAAAAAAAAAAAAAAAACAACAAAAAAACCCCCAAACAAACCCAAACAAAAACCCCCCACATTACTAAACCATGTCTCTAAGCACTATATCAACCCGTCTTTTGAATACCTCCAGGATGTGACACCACGGTAGGAGCTGTGTGTTGTAGTCTGGTTGGTCCATCCTACACTGTCTGAGGAAGGTCTGGATGAGATAACTGGCGTTAACGTGGACATTTCTCTTTTAAACTGAGCAACCATCAGGGAGATCAAAGGAGATCAGCAAAATCATTGGCAAATAAAACCAACAGTATGAGACAAAATGGGGGGAAACTAATTAGACAAAAGATGGAAGGACCATGACTACTTATCTCGCTTGGGAAAGGGGTATTATGAAGAAGGTGGTTATTCTCATTTGCCAGAGGGGAAAGAAGCAACACAGTAAAACTGCTGAAATGACCTAGTGAAATTGTGAGAGGAAAAATACAGCTTCCTGAGTCAGCTGGGCGCTCTCGCTTGGGAGTGCAGACCTATGCCAAGTGCCAATCGATATTTTCTGTTTGCTACCTCTGTATGCCTGGCTAATCTCTGCTGGTATCTTAGGCTTGGCTTCCATCTCCCCTCCTATCTGTCTCTGTTAACGTCACCAGCACCCACCTGCAGCTAAGTAAACGTTAGCTCTAGCAACAGCGTGCTCTTTAGAGCCAACTACCTGGCTACGCGGCCAAGGCTGGCTCTGCAGAAAATGTTAATCAGAAATACTTTAGGAATCATGGATTTGATCCCCTGATGCAGGAAAACGGATCAGTGGCTGCTCCCTAAATGACCCATGACAGGACAGTCTCTTCATCTAGCTTTCGACCTTTCATCTGGGGACACAGTTACATGGTTGACTAATGGTGAAGTCAGTGTGAACAAAGACAGGGGGTTCCCAATTTTTTGTTAAAGGCAGGGCTCAAAGTTTCTGCCTTTTTCTCCAACATACCCTTCAGGACCACCAGCCTCAGAGTCTCCTGCAGGTCTTTGCCTCCCTCGCATGGCATCCCTGGCACTGACTGCCTCCTCCTGTCCCCTGCACTGCCTGGCATCTCAGAGCTACCCTGTCGCTTGAACTTACTGGTTTTGCCACAGCCCAGCCCTGTCCTCTCCAAGAGCAGAACGTGTGGTGTGTGCTTTCCTTTCAATATTGGCCAGCTTCACAGCCAAAATGTGTCTCGGTCTGGGTGTGAGCATATAGCCCTGTGGCTACCTTGCACTAATTGCCCTGGTAGAAACACGTGCCATAGATATAAGTAGTTTATTCTTCTTTCCCTTGGGAGGCAGGTAGTGCACGGCTGTGGTTGGGAAGGAACTTGTGCACAGGGTGGTGTTTTGGAGTAGGAAACAGGCAAAGGAATTGCTGTTGGGGCTATGTTTAGCTGTGTCTATAATTTGGCCAAGTCATATTTCTCTGTTTCAGGTAGGATTCTCTGTTCTCAATAACAAAATCCTGTACAGAGTAAAGACAGAGCAAACTGGTTTACTGTATTTCTGACCAGTAATGACAACCGCACCTTCTCTGCTTCAGAGAAAGGCAGACCCTGTGGATCTCCAGAGAGGGCTTTAGCATCTGAATTATGAGACTTCTACTATTTAATGGCAGTTTCTGGGCTTGAATTTATAACGTCTGTGTTGGAACAAAACAAGGGGAAAAAAAAATTCCAATATTTGTAACAAAATTAATAAAAATGGAATTCCTTAAAATGTTTAACAATGGTTTAAAGAATACATGCAAAACCAGACAGAACCGAATCATCAAGCACTGTATTTTGATGAAAGTGCAACGAATGTTGAGCATTAATCTGTATTTTCTGCTTGCTGCCTTTGCAGACTTATTTGATATCTGCCAAATATCTCAAGCTTTGCTTACATCCGCCCTCTTATTCTTCCTCATTAACGTCACTAATCTCTCCTCGAATTCCTTGCAAGCAGAAAGACAAAGTGCCAGTGTGCAGTGAGTGCAAAGAGTACTTGTCACCGGGGCTAAGTGTTAACATAAATCGGTAGCGTTAATATGTAAGCTTATCAGATGGCTTCAGATGTGTGTGAAGTCCTAGCTGGTAATACCACCGCAGAACAGCTTTTCCAATTCTTGCGTATTACCAAAACACAGAAGCAGGGAAGAGTTTTCCCACTTTTATTTATTTACTTTTTTAATGAAAATGTTAATAAAAAATTCTATATTTTTTAATGAAAGGTCAGGTATGAACCACAGTCCGTCCTTTCTCCCTAGTCTGCAGAGGTCAAGACTTCCATTTGTTTAGGAAGAGTGAAAAAGAATCAGTGCCTGGCTTTTTATGGGCTACTAAAGGACAGCAGAGCAGCCTGGACTGTAGGTATGCACGCTGGCTGATGGTATAAGAGGATTTATTTATAACCTCACCAGGCTTTGAGAGTGGGAACATATGAGTTCTGAAAACTAACTTGATCACCCTTGATCACAGCATGATGTGATTCCTACTGACCTCAATGTACACCTTAGAGACCCAAAAGAAAATTTTTTTACATATTTTGTATAATTATAAAGGTCTCAGAACCTCAGTTTCGCTCTTCCTTCAAGAAACAGAGTTTGCTACAGCAGAGAAAATCACAGGTCCTTTAAAGGCAGGTTTCTGTTCATGGTGCCATGATTCACAGGAAGGAAACCTCATTATTATTGCATCTGATCAAACATCCAGGGAGGGAGGGGAGAGAGAAACCTGTGCTGGCTGCAGGCAGCACAGATGTGGGGCAGTGATGCTGGAGAGGCAGCTGCAGTGCCTACAGAGCCCTTTAATATAAATATGAGCCACATCAAGAAGCTAGCGTCCTGGGATGCATCAAGAAGAGTGTGGCCAGTGGGTCGAGGGAGGTCATCCTCCCCCTCTGCTCTGCCTTAGTGGGGACACATCTGGAGTCCTGTGTCCAGTTCTGGGCTCCCCAGTTCAAGAAAGAGAGGAAACTGCCGGAGAGAGTCCAGTGGAGGCTACAAAGATGATGAGGGGACTAGAACATCTCTCTGATGAGGAAAGGCTGAGGGATTTGGGTCTTTTTGGGTCCTTTTAGTCTGGAGAAGAGAAGACTGAGGGGGGATCTCATCAATGCTTATAAATACCTAAAGGGTGGATGCCAAGAGGATGGGGCCAGTCTTTTTTCAGTGGTGCCCAGTGACAGGACAAGAGGGAACGGGCACAAACTTGAACATAGGAAGTTCCTTCTAAACATGAGGAGCTTCTTCGCTTTGAAGGTGCCAGAGCCCTGGAACAGGCTGCCCAGAGAGGTGGTGGAGTCTCCATTTCTGGAGATATTCAAAACCTGCCTGGACACGTTCCTGTGAAACCTGCTCTGTGTGACCCTGCTCTGGCAGGGGGTTGGACTAGATGATCTCCAGAGGTCCCTTCCAACCCCATATCATTCTGTGATTCTGTGACCCTGGTAGCCAGGGCAGGTTAGCAGCTTAGTGACACTCCTCACGTCTGGCTTAAATAGAGGAGCAATGGGACTGGGAAAGTTCATCTTCAGGTGGGTGAGGACACCTGGCACGCCCAGGGCTGGTGACACCAAGCTGTCTGCCAGGGATGATGGCCAGCCGGGAGCTAGGAGAGGAGACTGTCACCCCGGGCACTGCTCTGTTGGCTCTGGAGAGGGTGCAGTGACCTCTGGGGCTGTCTTGAGTTGAGGGTGCTGTATGTGAATGAAACCACGATGTCTCAGCCAGGCCAAGACCAGCAAGGTCTTGCTACCCAGTTCTCTAGTTGCAATGCAAATAATGATTGGTATAAATACGATTAAAAAGCAGTATTTAATAAAAATCCTGCAAGTATAAATCAGAAAATGAGATCTCAGCCTTTTTTTTTTTAATAATTTTTGTCCCACAGTACTTGTTTATCGCTGCTAGGTGGCTTGTTAATGCAGGGTTGCTGGTTGACACTGATATGCGTTTAATCAAGGCAAAGCATCGTTTCAATGCATTTTAAACATTCACTTTTTCTCTCTTCCCTCCAGCCCCTGTAAAAAGTTACATAAAGTTTAGAAATCAATATAATGAAAAGTGCAGGAAGATGCTAAGTCCACTGTGATACGACAAGATCCATTCAGCTGAGTCTTTTAGAAATCAGGGGAGATTTTATAGTGATTGAGGCCATTGATATTTTCTAGCGTATTCACTAGGCCTGAGAAAAAAAGGTAGGTGCCCAGCATAACTTTTCTTCCTTCTTAGAAGTAAATAAAAATAATGGTTCTAGTGATGAAGGGAAGTTAGTCTCCAGGGAGTAAATCTCAGCAGCGACCTCATTCAGTTTGTCACATCATTAACATTTGTCCTTCAGAGTTGTGCAACTACTGCTGAGACTTTGGGGTCTGGATCTTGCACTGAAGAACCTATTCTCTTTTGCAACGTTTAGTAACTCACGTTTAAAAGAGCATTTAATTTGTTCTACCACTGCAATAAGTCATCTTCCCACATCCATCAATAAGCCAAAGCTATTTAAAGAGCTAAGAGAAATATTTATGACAGATCAAACAACAAAAATACCTTGAGATCAGAAAGTAAAACCAGCTCATTTAAGAATTTATAGTGACGTATCTTTTGTATTTTTCTTGTTGTATCGTGAATAATTGTTTAACCCCTGAGGTGTGTGTGTTATAATGCTGTACATTTATTTTGGGGCCTTAGAGAATAAATGCAAATCATTCAAAGGTCACTTGGGAGCTCTCCCAGGCCAGGTGGGAGAGGTGTTTTCCCAATCACTTTAGACCTAGGGTGAAATCAAGTACTCTGAACCAAGGCTAAATTAAACACAGAGTTTGAACACTGTTTTAAAGTGATTGGTAGTTTTAGACCACTGGCTGGACTGCCTGCTGGAGTAAAGTGGAAGAAGAGTGTGACACAGCCAGCTGTCAGTCTCAGCTCAAAGATGACGCCTAATTCCTCAGAAACAAAGCTGGCTCTATTGCCTCCCAGCTGAAAATCTCACATACCAGTTTATCAGGATTCTAAACCAGCAGAGTCAGGGTCTCGCTGGGATGAAACTTGGGCCATTTGTGAAATGCAGATAAAACCAGTGCCTCATGGATGTGTTTCTCAGGGGAAGGCGCTGCCACAAACTGTCTTCAGGTTGAGCTTCTTAGTCCTGTAACTCTGTTCTGGGTTATGCCACCCACGCTGGCAGGGAACTCGAGCTGGTTTATTTCTCAAACCACGTCTCTGGGCACTGGATTTATTGCATATTTCACAAGCCATGGATTATATTTCAAAATCGTATGACTTATGCTCTGTTTGCAAGCCTCAGAACTTGCTCTACTTACACCAGAGCTTTTGCTGCTTTGACCTGGCCAAGTTGTGACTCTCCACTCCCAAACTAAGGAAACTGGGTTGGCAGGAGGAAATCAGCATTTCTAGGTTTTGGGTAAGGAGGTGTTTCTGGGGAATACGGGTGCAATACACTAGGAAAAAGGATGGGTTTGCTTTTCTCTCTGTCCACACAATAGAACTGTGCCAGTGGGCTGTTTCTAAGAGCTTTGGGTGTGGAGCATTAAAAAGAGACCAACACAGGCAAGGAAGTTAATTCAATGATGCAAGTCAATTCACTGATGCAAGATGCAAGTTAATTAAAAGATGCAAGGGTCAGATTTTCATACACACAGTGAATTTTATACTACAGTAGTGCACATACCTGTATTTATCTTCAAGCTGATGCAGTGAAACACAGCAAAACCTCATACTGCCTGACACCATAAGCACCGTGTCACTCTGATACCAAGCCAAAAGTAAGCTAAATCTTCTGCGTTCCTGCTCATCTCATGAAATCCCCAAAGAACATCTTATTGCTCTAATCAAGCTACTAGTTTCACACTTTAGAAGCTGCTACAGTATTGTTATTATCGTCATGACAAAGGGGTCGATGTTTTCTGGCTGTTCCAGCTGCTGCCTTATTTGAATGGAGATCGGTATGAGACAAGTACAGAACGTTGCTGGGTTTGGTTCATCAGGACTGAGTAGACCACTGTCACCACAGAGATCAGTCTGAGTTTCTTCTGCTGCTTGTAGCAGCCTTTTTGCTGTTTATCTAGGTATCAAAAATGAAAGAAGAGGGGCCAGGTGTTAATTGCTTTCTGCACAGTTGGTAATGAAATGTAAACAGCAAAAGGATCTTCCCCAAATATCCTGCCAGATAATTGGCCACCCGCGACTGCAGTCCTGTTTAAGGTCTTCCCTCCTACCCTGTTGCATCAAAGAAACGGGACAGCAGGATGCATAATTATAGTTACATTCAGCCCAGCAGCATCTCTGCCACCAGTGAGAGCCAGAAACACGTGGGAAAGCAACCTCTCCTGCTCAGACAGTGGGCTCACACTGCAGTCCATGGGGTAAGTTGGAGGAGATCTGTCTGTCTGGGACGTAGTGCCACTCCGTCCCCTGGTGGGAATTGCTTCCCAACTTTATCTGCCTGTCTCATTGCACTCAGCACATCGCCATTAAAGAAGGGGAGAAACAGACCTATTCCTACAGGTGGAGGCAAGTGATTCAAAACCCATCTGTATATTAGCAGCCTATGTAAGTGGCTGACTGAATGACCTGCCTATGAAAAGTAGAGGTTTCTGTTTCTAGCTGCTTCTTATTCCCTATTAAATAAAGTCTGGGGCACCTTTGTCACTTCATTTTTCACAGTTAGTCAGCATAAAGTTCAGGCTAAATTCCATGGAACTGGTGAAACTTAAATGTATAGTATAGCAAACAAAGAAGTACCTTATGTGCCAGATGCTTTACAGTTTCTGTGTATTTGCACAAGCAAAACAATTCCGTAACACTGAAAATGGTAGTTAATGCCTTTATTTTAATTTTGACCCATACTGTTACTATTTTGGGGGTACCCACTAGTTTTTCTTTTCATTGCATGTCTAACAGTCCTACTTATGTACAACAAACAGTGGTGGCACGTGCAGTACAAAACCCAAGTAGAGTTTGTGTCCCAGGCATTTTACAAGCTGAATTATAAAGGGAGGAAAAGGCCTAGAAGTACAGTCAGAGTAACAAGTAGACACAGCATCTATCTACATCTGGACAAATTACATTTATAGGCTTTATAGACTGCAACAAAGAGTTTTCAGAAGAGTCTTGAAGAGGGGATCTTTGCAGAATTTTGTAGGGAGATTTTCTGACAAGTCTGGAAATAAAACTCCTTGGTGGCGTAAGCTGCTTCCAAACATTTTTTTGGAAGGAAGAGTCATCAAGTCAGTAATGAATGAAAGACAGTAGATAAGATCACTGAATCACAGAATCACTGAGATGGGAAAGGACTTCTTGAGATCATCTAGTCCAAGGCCCCTGTTCAAGCAGGGTCAATGAGAGTAGTTTGCACAGGACCATGTCCAGTTGGGTTTTGAATATGTCCAGGGATATTCACAGGTTGCCCACAACCTCTCTGGGCAATCTGATCCTGTGTTCAACCACCCTTACAATAGTAAAGTGCTTTCTAGTGTTTAGATGGATTTTCTTGTATTTCAGTGTGTTCCCATTGCCTCTTTTCACTTGATACTGCTGATAAGAGTCTGAGAAGAGTCACGATGGCCTGTGAAGAGCTATAAAGGTAAAAAGAACCTGTTTCTATTTCATATGTTAGAGAAAAGAAAGAAGTGTAAATCATCTCTCAGATGAACACAAGCCGTAGGAGAACAAGCTATATGAATAGAAATGAGTGGAACAAGACATACCTGTCCATGGCAGAGGTAAGGATGCTACTGAGAGGTGGGATGTGGGAACTACTGAGATGTGAGGACTTTAGTGGAATATTTTATCTGTGTGGATGGACTGAAAGGCTATGCTTTAGAAAGCAGTCTGGAACACACGGCAGAAGTGCATGTTGGCTCTTGATGCATCTGATGTAAATTAAGTCATGAATGAGCTTGCTTATTCTTCTACTATGAAATCTACTATATATGTAGAAGATGGATGTTTGGATCCAGCTGCAGGATCTCTGACGTGCAGCATTGACTCCTGTCCACTGACTGCTGCTGCTGAATGTCTGAGTCACCTTGGCTGGCTATTTCCAGCTTGCCAGCGAATTGTTGTACTGCCTCGTACAGCAAACAGAGCCTGTGAGCACACTGTAGGAAGGCAGGTGCCTTCAGGTTCCTTCCTTCCTACCCCCGGCTATGTATCAGCTGCACACTGATTAACCATCTTGAACACCTGGCAGTATTAAAATCTGAGATGAATTTAAGATTAAAATAACATCAGGACTATTCATATATATGTATATGTGTGTGCATGTCTATGTATTTGTATATATATGGGTACATGATGCTCACTGTAACTATCCATTGCATATTAAAATAGCTTTTCCAGATATTCTTATCTTGGTGTTCCCGAAACTCATTAGGCTCTTTTGACATCATTTATTTACCTATCCTCATTCCCAAGTTGTTTTTAAATGCATCCTGTTTTCGGTCTGTACTGTTTTCCACCTGTTTTATTATAATTCATCTTGTTTTCCCTGGAAGCTGCTGCTCAACAGCTAAACCACTGAAAGAGGTGAAGATAAGAGTGGCTCCCCAACATGGGATTTCATTCATTTGCTTTAAGCAATCTTTTCATTGTAGATGGCTCGCCGTGTTTGGATTAACTTTTTCTGTTATGGTGGGAAAGGGAGGGAAGGGAAGGGAAGGGAAGGGAAGGGAAGGGAAGGGAAGGGAAGGGAAGGGAAGGGAAGGGAAGGGAAGGGAAGGGAAGGGAAGGGAAGGGAAGGGAAGGGAAGGGAAGGGAAGAGGAAGAGGAAGGGGAAAGGGAAAGGAAAAGCTTCTACAAGAAAACGTTTGGAAGTAGAGTGCCCAAAACATGGGGCACATGACAATTACTCTCTGAAGGAGAGATCTAAAAATTATTCATCTTCAACTATGCTGAAACAGAAATTAGTGGAAAGCATGTTCCCTCCGAACTGATGGGGCCCCTGTATGTCCCAAGCACTGTCATCACACAGGTTTTTTCCTAGTTTCCAAGAGCAATATCGCTCCTACATTTCCAAACTCCTTGTTCCTTGCTGAGCAGTTTGCTTGCTGACTCAGATGCAACAACAGAGCCCAGTCTGATGAGCTGCTCGTTTCAATCTACTCTGCTCAATGTTTACATGACCTCTGGCAAGTTATCAAGGTGGCCTTCAAGTGAACAAAATTTGAAGATGAGCCATAGCCATAGCTGTCGTTCTTCATAAGCAATGGCCCTGTCATGAGATTGAATATTGTCAGAGGAACTGCGATATGTTTGATGGAGTACTGTTCTGTAAGTCAGCGACGCTGTTTGGTAAGGCTGAGTGGGAAAGGGGAGATATTGGTCAGGAAAATCTCACTCAAGTAAAACAAAGTTAAAAATTCACAGTAAATCTAGTTAAAAAAAAAAAAAAACAACAAAACCCATGATATTTTATGTCAAACTGAAATGAAAGTTTGTGACTTTGAACCAAATCAATGTACTTATTCAGTTCTGCATTCATCCATGCAATGAAGCAGTGGTCATGATAAAACTTTTAGATAACCAGACTTACTGGTTATTCGTTTCATCATTCCAGATCCCTTTATTCTGGAAGGTGCAGGTTTTCTATCCTTTATGTAATTGTCACCATGACACAAAACACCGTACCAAGTTATAAATACCACCTAAATACTGCAGGAGGAATCATTGCATGTTGTTAATCCACCAGTAATGTGTGAAACAGTTGCCGTGTTTCTGTCTGGCAGTTCTCAGCAAGATATATGTCCAGATGTTTGGAAATAATGGAAAACTGGAAAAAAAACCCTCTAAAATTCTGCACAAACCAACTGTTGGAGCAGAAAAAAAAAGTTGTGTCCAGGAATTCCAAGAGTAATAGTGGGTCTGTGAACTGAGTTGTACTGAATTGAATGAGATTTTTCCTTTTGCCATTTCATAGAGCTCTCTGCTGTTAACTGTTGTGAAAAGTAATTTACGTGCAGTACACCCTCTTTTTTTTTTCCAATAACAATATCACTGTTTCTATGTTTCCCTTTACCCAATAGAAAATCCTAGTCCAAACAGTTGGCCAGACAGCCTCTAGATTTCATTTATTATAAGGAAGACTAGTTTTTCTCTAGTGGCCCTCCCCATGTCTTCCCCAAAGTTGATGGAATTACATACATGCACGAAGGGCAAGAATAACCCCTGCTTGTTATAGAAATAAAAGTAAGGGGGTTTTCTGCTAAGAAAAAGACTAATAATCTATTTTTGTTGTTATTCTTCAATCTTTAAGGAAAAAAAATAGCTAAGCTGATTTAAATTAAATTTTACAAAGTGTATGCTCCTGGGCAGAAATCTTATAAATCCACTTTCAGCCCAAAGCACATTTTTATGGTTGAGCTATAATAAACCACTCAGAACAGGGATTCCACTGGAATTGCTTACAGAATATAGTAGCACGAAAGGTATTATTGCTATAAAGCTTCACAGCAATGTTTGAATTTAGTTGACAGGACCAGCAGGGCCATTTTTATTTAGTTTGACCTCTCATCACAAGAACCTACTAGAATCTCATGCTACAGAGAATAAAACACAGCCAAAAATTCAAAGTAGAATAATGATGAAAACAATAAAGTGGAGGCCAGCGTGTCCCAATGCTATAAGGTGTTTGATGCATGAATGCTGCTATTCTGAGTGTCTTGGCACAGGGAAAAAGCGAAAAAAGCAAAGCATTTGTGAAGTAAGTTCCTGTTCATCGACAGTTAAAAACCAATGGTGTGATGGACGTGGCTTTATTACAAACTTAATTTAGCAGCAGGCTGTTAGCTTACAGTGAAGCTCAGTTTGTAAAACAGGGTAATCTGTCTAGTGGTTACACAACACGACGTTGCAGGGCAATGCGGACGTACACCGAGAGGGTAATAGGTGACAAGGAGAGTCTTAAAAAAAGCCACGAAATAGGAGAGAAGGCTGGGAATTATCTGATGATTATGCAAAGTGCATGTTAGGGGCCTAATGGTAGCTGTTCACTATTGAAATGAAATGTTTACATAAAGACTTCCCCTGTGTCCTTTGGGTAGGTTGCCAGGTTATTTAATGACCGAGTTACTATTGTATCAAATCCAAGGTATGGTTTCTATTTCACCTAAAAGAAATATGCTGGCTACTAAAATTGGAAGATCTTTTCCTGCCTTATCTAATGGAAGCATCTTAGTCTGACTCTTGGAGGAGGCGGGGGGAGAGGGGCTAGGGTCACAGAGGAAAAGGTGTCAGAGTGAAAATATAGACCATGTGGCTGCATTCAGTAATCCCCTGCGCTTGCTATTCTCCAAATTAGAAACAGTGCAACTGGTACAGCTCCAAGTATCAACAGTGGCAGCTTGAACATAAAAGGCCTGTTCTGCATCCCAAATATAGCAAATCTCTGCTTTGGTCTCGGCACACCACCCTAGTCAAGATAAGGCAGTGCATACTTTTATTCTGTAATTCTTACTACGTGCAGAGCAAAGCACTGAAGTTGGGTGAAATCCCCCCTGAGCAATGTCTTATACATATTAAATGACAAAGGCATTGTGATCGCAATTAATTTTAATTAAGGAACAATGTTTGGGGTAGCTCACACACGTGGTTGGAAATGAAAGACAAGAGAGAAAGGGATGATAGGGAATCTTATAGGAGATGCTGAGGTGCTTTTGTGGGCACAATAGCAGCTTTTAGTAAAAAGCCAGATTCTGACTCACTGATGTGATATGAAATAGGAGAGAGACAAGTTTGAATAGGTGGAACTGGGATGATAATTTGATCACCACAAAAGGGAGAGGCATTTTCTTAGCTTCATGTCTGAAGAATCTTTCAAACTCAAGAAAATGAAGATGACACAAGAGATGGGCAACTAAGTCTCAGGAAAGATGTATCGATGTCATGTCCTTAACTGAGAACCAAGAGGGATCACGGGATCAATGTGTTCTCAAACCCAAAAAGCGTGAAGTGAGACAAGAAGGGGCTGTCAATCATGTATGCCTCCGTGATAACCTCTTTGAAGAGCTTCTCTCCTTTCTGTATTTCAAAGGGCTCTGAAGTATCATCAAGGGTTAAATAACACAGTGGTGATCCAGGAGGGCTGCTTGACTATATCTCTTCTGTAAGTGCTAATAAGTCAATGAACCTCTGAAATGAGTGGTAGTGAAGGAAGAGGATGGTCAGTGCCTGCAGGATGAAATCCTAATCCTTCATTAGGGGAAGAGCCAGCCAGTTCTGTTTTCCTGATCAGTGAGCCAGAGAAAACTGCCGGTATTATGGGAACTTTAGCCACCCATGGATGACAATTTAAAACTGACTCCAAGCAGTAAGATATCCCTCAGTCCTTGCCATCAGCACTTATGGCTCCTTTGAGGGAATTCTTGGCACTACGAATGGTGGTAATTCATATGGAAGGATTTCAGGCTGTTGCCATCTCATTCAAATATCTCCGTTGCTTTAATTATTTTTATTCACCTCTCAGACAAAGAGAAAGAGAAGGCACTATATCTCTATAAAGTAATGCTTTTTCTTTTTTTTTTTTTTTAGCTAATTAGTTTTCTCTGAAAATGTGTTTGGCCAGCTTGGAGGTATTTTTGGCTGTGTCAAGTAAAAGATAAAATGCAGAGCTTGTTTTACGTGAATGATATGTGCAGCCAGAATGTAAAGTCTAAACCACAAGTTATTCAAGTTATTCAGACATCCTCAACGTGCATGATTACCCTTAGAACCATCAACAGGCTCCTTGCATAATTTCTGATACCCCTAATTCTATTTAGGAATTGCTAGGAAAACACTTCATAGGTAAAAAAAGTTCCTTTTCGATATTGACTGATGGAGATGGGATTTTTAAAAAATGTTCTGGGTATGATGGTGTACAGTGGCTGAGATGAAGCACGTGTACAAGAACAATGAGGTCCTAGTCACAGTCTGTAGCTCTTGTTCTCATACCCTTTCAAAGCTGCTTCCTCGCTGTCCCAAGCAAAGGGTAAAGAGGCAGCAGGACACAGCAGGAGAACAAGTTTTTGAAGATACACGAATATAAGTGGGCAGGTAAAAAGCAATCAGCTGCGGACACACTCCTGCTCTTTGCTGGGGCTCTGTGTGGTGGTGGGACTCGATGATCTTAAAGGTCCCTTTCAACCTAGATGATTCGATGATTCTATGGTCAGAGCTGATTCAGAGCTGGCAGAAGGCACCAGCTGAATCCAGGGGGTCTCTGCAAAACCCTGGGAGTGGGTTTCCAAGCCTTCTTGGCACAGCTGGTTTTTTATATGTTCTCTAAAAGCCTAAAATGCAAAATCCTCAAGTCCTTTCTTCTTCTGAATGTTCCTAAGGTTAATCCCCTGTCTCTAGGGGAAAACTCTGTGATGAATCTGTACATTCATAAAGCTTTTTGCGATGCTTTCAAGAAGTACTGGGATTGTCTGCTGTGCTTAAAGGCAGAGATTTGGTGAATGTGTGTATGAAAAACAAGCATTCAAAACACCTGAGCTTTCACTGCAGATAACTAAAACATGCTTACAGACATTTTTCCTCGTTATATGAGTATTTGAACACTTTGCAGAAGGGTATGACTGAGAATATGCCATAATTTGAGGGGATTTTACTGCATTGCTTTTAAGAATCTACAGACTGCTCCAGAGGTTTCTTGAGTAGAAGAAAAGAAGAACATATCAGTGTCAGGGAAACAAAAATATACACCTGCTTGCTTCATTGGGGTTTTTTTGTTCTTAATTTTTTTATTCACCAATTAAAATGAGAGAAACGTCTGCTTTCTCCTCAGACGTTCCACATGTTTTGCACTGGAAGGGGAACCCCTCGCGCCCACCAACCAACAGGCTGGGAGGCTGTATTCAAAAGCAAAACCCTCTGAAAAGCAGAGCTGCCCCATTTTGTGGCTGCTGCTCGGGATGACCAGTCCTCCTTAGGATTTAGGACTGTGATTTCGATTGCAGATGTTCCCAGTACAAGAAGTTATGAAACATGCCCACGGGCTCTTTCACCCCAATCTTAATTGCTGTCTCTCAGGTTCTTCTCTGCGAACACCTCTTCTTGTCTGAGGGCAACAGGGAAAACCTCTCCTTAACAGTTATTTAATCCTCACCCTCTTCCACCACTAAAACACTGATAAAGTCACGGTACAGCAAATTAGCACCTGGGCTTTTTATCACCATGGACAAGCTGAAGTGAGCAAGGCAGTGTTATACCTTGCGCCGTCATCGGTGGTGCAACAGAGAGAACCAATATCAGCCGCAGAAAACAGCTGAGTCTAACTTTTCAGCTCAAAATCCTGACGATAATGAGTCTTTTCATGGGCACCTGCAGGCTCAGCATCCTCGGACATTATTGCCTTCCTCCCCCTCACGGCCTGGCCGCGGCCTGATGAGAAACCCTAACTCTAATCTTTGAATCTTTGTTATTTAGTAACTAGTTTCGTGTCACAGGAATAAAATGTCTTTAAGAAAGTCTCAAGAGAAATGAATATGACCCCTGGGTACTCCCAGACCCGTTCGGTGTGTTCCAGGCTCCCCGGGCATGCGGCTGCCAGCGACCACGGGTCACATCCCACCGCTGTGAGAAAGAAGGAAGGGGAGAAAAGGGAAAAAAGACATATTACAAATGGACCCTTGCAGAAATATTGTTTCCCTGTCTGTAAAAAAAATGACCGTGGAATGAAACCGGTTGATGAGAAAGGCCTGGAGGTTTATTCATGAGGCAGATTTTGGCACAGAGATGCTGGCCCAGGTACAAGAACACCCAACCCCTTCTGTGGAAGAAGGGACAGCCCGGGACAGGCACTGCCTCCACATCACCTCCACCAGTCAGCACGTCTTCCCGGCACTCTGGGCAGATCTTCTCCCCTTGACACCAGGAACGGGGCTTCCTCCTTCTCTCTGGCCCCACAGAAACACGGAGACATAAAGTCACCTTTCCTCTTGCCTGGAATCAAGTACAGGACAGTGTGGCCATGTCTCCTCACCAGACCTTGCATTGTAGCAGGGGTGAGACCATGACCTGAGGCTACAGGGGACACCTGCCCACTGGTTCCAATAGCCCTCCTTGAGTACTTGAGTGCACTTGTTGAAGGCAGCACACCTTCCTTGCCATGACAGTCTTGGCGATGAGGACATGGCAACCCAAAACCGGTCTTTCCTGAGGATGAGGCCTAGCTAAATCGTTCACCTTTTCTCAGGCGTTCCTAACACACCAGTGGCATCAGGGAGGGCAGGCAGTTGTGTTTTGGGGGAAATAAGCTGGCCAGGGAAGCCAAAGTAGGGATCTGCTTGGGAACCAGTGATGTGCCAGCTGGTGGCCTGGACCAGTCAGTGTGCCCAAGGGACTTGGAGAGGGAACCCCTGAGGGCTGGCTCTGGCAGGGGACAGTGGTGGCCGAGGGGCTGCCCAGTCCCACAAGCCTGCCACCCCGCAGGGAGGCTGCAAGCATCTGACCCAAACCGTTCTATGATTCTATGTTCTTCCCAGTGCTGGCGTGCGGGAAGCTTCAAGGCAATTTTTTTCTCTGTTGCTCAAGAAACCAGAAACTTGCAAGCTCTGAATGTGTTTCTGAAACAAATTACCTGGATTTTTCCTTTCCATGGAACAAAACCTCATCAGAACTTCCATCTTGCTGGAAATACTGTTATTTTGCTTTCTAATTGTATCTTGAAACACCTGAAAAAGAGAACATTGGAATTCCCTAGGAGACAGAAATTTTGAGTTTGGACAAATTCTTTTCACCTTTCAAGCTCCAGTTTCTGCAGCAGCTGAGGCAGAGAAACTGCAGAGAACAATCTGTGTCGTTGCACATTTCATTCTTGCCGGAACAACTCAGTTCTGTGCAGTGACCAAAGGAAAAGGCCTGTAAATAAAGAGCAAGTGACCAAGCAGCTAATAACTTTATAGTAATGCATATGAGCAATGGATTCTATTAAATTTACAAGGTTGTCCTTACTTCTGGTGTTGCTTCATCCCTCCTGAGCACTGGTCTTCGCAACCTTAACATTTTCATTTGGGCATACTTTGTGCTTTTGGAACTGTGCTTTGAAAATGCACTGTGTAATCTAAAGGGTTTTAAAGTCATCCCATTAAGATACAAAGAAAATGAGGGAGAAAAGAAGTTTTTCAAGTGGCGACATAGCAATGCATGCCTCGAAATTAAGTCCTGCATTTGTGGTAAGCACTGCTCAAGAGTTTACATGCAAAACTCATGGTTGTGATTTTTACAGCTGGAAAAATGATGGGTAAAAATGGTGGTACCTAATGTAGTAGCACCTAAAATTCCAAAGGGAGAAAAAAATATTTCTCCTGTTATGAAGTTTCCAGATGGCAACAAGATTGCTGGTGTGAGGCCTAGAAGAGTGGTATAGTCTCCAGTATCTCCAGTACTTGAAGAGCTCAGCACGTTACTCTGTTGAGCCTAAATTCAGTACATGAGACAGACTGGTTTTATCCCACAGTTCGGAAATAGGGGATATCTTTATTCCTTTGAAAAAAGAACTAAACATGCAATATATCACTTTATATCCAATATATCCTGACATATCAAAAAACGCTCTTCTTTTGAGAGAGGATGTGAGGCTTCTGAGATGTATCACAGATAAATTGGCTTCAGCTGCCTGGTATGAGCTTACTGCTGCTTTTGTATTCATCTAAGCATGACTTTTGTGCTCAGTGGAAAGGGGGAGTGTTAATTATTTACACACTATAAATCTTTAATTACTGTGATATGGTGTCTGTAGTCCCTTTATCATTCGGAGTAGTGGAATGACTCTCACTATGGCAGGCACAAGATGGGATGTGACTGAAATGAAAGCTGTTCATCGCTGGCTTGTACGGGAGGCAGTGGTATGTCTTGGTTTAGCAGCCCTTTGATGTCTTCAGTGACGAGCACCTCACTTTGGAAGCAAGCAGGGTGTGTGGCCAAGCTATTTACAGTACACTACAATAATACAGCGTGTATATGGGTAACATCGGGTATGATTTAGTGTTTTTCCTCAGGTAACTGCAAAGACACATCTCACATCCCATAAAAGCCCCAGGACTAAGAAGTATCATCACTCAAGCAGTCGCTCCAGCTTTGGTGGGACTATCTGTGCTCTTACAGTCAGGCCTCATAAGTAACTGCCTTGTTGGGTCGGGACTTGTCTTGCCTTTGTATTAGGGGATTTTTCAGCCCTAGTTTGTATAGGATTCAAACGTCCCCACGTTTATTGCAATAAATGGAGAGCAAGATGGAAATAGTAAGTGAAAAAGGATAGCAAGCTTTTTGTCATGGCTTTTATCTTTGCAGCTATAATTGCATAGCCTAGCCGGGTACCTACATAATTCATGCAGCCTATAACTAAAGATAATCAGGACAGCAAATGATATCAAGAGGGAACACAATGAATTCATACCCTCATTTATACAATGTTGTTAGTGTGAAACTGGATCCACCGTATCCCAGGTGGTTCTGTCCTGTCCTGTGTTACCCTTTTTCTCATCACTTCACAATATTTCTTCTGGCTTGTGCTCCCAGTATTTTGCACAATTTGGTTATTGAGGGTAACCTCGCTTTCTGCAGAGGAGGGCCTCTGTTCAGACCAGCCTTAGCTTCTTTCATTATTTTCTGAACAAAAAGACCAGATAGAGCCTCCTTTTTGGGCATTGCTCTGGCTCAGAATCACTTTAACAGGGTGTTTGGACCTGGACGCAGCAAGACATGACTACTGCTGAAGTTATCTTTCTCTTATCTATGACAGACTGGTGCAGACCCATCAGAAAACTTTTGCCTATATGCTAGTAACACCTCAGGATCTAACGTTTTTCTTTTCTTTGGAAAGAAAAAGTAGTGTTTTCTAGCTTAGACCATGATACTGTGACAACTTAGACTGTGTTAGTGTGATTTATCTGCAGACACTGAAAATTTATTAAGCTGTATGAAACTAATAGCTGTTCTCTGCGGGGACTAATATATTCCCTTGTTTTTTTGCTTCAAAATGATAGCAAAGTGCTGGATCAGATGAGCTGGGGAATGGCTGGAAGTGCCAGGAGGTCCCTGGGAGCCCCTCAGGGAAAGGCTCTGGGGAACGAGCTATGTACCGTACGCCTGCCTTGCCCTGGGAAGCAGGAAGGATCAGTGATGTCTTCAGCTTCCTTCCATCCTGTTTTTCTGTTATTTGAGTCTGTAGATCACCCCTCTCTACTCTCTGCTCTGGAACTTGGAGTTCAGATGAATTCCCGTATCGGGATGTGAAAGAGAGAGCTGTCATTAATCAGTTTTAGTGGTGGAAGAGGGTGAGGATTAAATAACTGTTAAGGAGAGGTTTTCCCTGTGGTGGTGGTATCTTGCACGCAAATTGTGACGACCTTGAGGCATCCATCAAACCGAGTCCATCGCTCTCAGGTACACTCTGTTGTGGCACTAGTGGTTTGGCTTAGTTTAAATATAAAATAGACTAAAAGCAGCTTTTTAATGGTTTACAAGTGAAATCATCAACTGAGCTTGCATTTGTGGCAGCCACTGGACGTTGTCATCTGACTTCACTGAAGTGATAAACTTTAGATGAGTTTTTATTTAACCACTTATTTGTAACGTACTTACTTAAAATGTCCCTTAGCACTGAAGTGTGTAAGTGTGTAACTAGGTTTCTAAGAGTAACTCTGCTCTTGGTTATGTATACTTATGTATACTTGCATGACTTTCCTCTGACTCAGAAAATAATGTCTATTAGTCTAATTCAGATTAACCGAGAATTTTGTGTTAAAGCTCCAGCATCACTCAAAAAAAATAAACTAAAATTTTGCAAATAATTTATAAATTTTATTTTGAAAGAAAAAGTCTCAGAAATCAGCTGCATTTCACTAGTGTTTATGAATTAACATCCCAGAATATAGTGAAAATAGAACTGATTTCTGAAAGTAGTACAGAAAAAGAAAACTTTTCATACCACTTTCAGGAGCTCTTCTGGCTGCCATCATCAGAACATCTTTCTTTGAGGTTAGGGAAAGAGAAATATCTTTAAAAACCTGCAATGCACCAATAACAGTTTGTTAAGAGAAGAAATATCTTTACAGAAGGTTTCATAACTTCTTTCATGGATTCACCATTACTGTAAATGTTACCCTTGAAATTGTAACGTGAAAAGCTTCCTCAAGACCTTGTGGAAGAAACCTGAATGTGTTAACTTAGGAAATCCAATGGACATACTAATTAGGTTGGTTAATTAGATGAATATTCATGTGGTGTCTTCAAGTTTGCTCATAAAGATCTGCTGCTGCTCTGTTGCTCTGTTTTGCATGGTACCAGGGTGCCAAGAAAGAGGAAGCACATATATAGAATGGCTTTACTTCTTATTTTCACATTCCATAACTTGTCTATCAATAGCTGTTACTTGTATTTTACTTTTACTTCTACTTTCTATTTATCATCCGTCTGAAAAAACAACACATTGAAAAATTATCACTTTATAATTGATTGATGACACCCTTCATTAGGGCATTAGAATCCAGGATATTCTCATAGCTTACATTATTTTTGTAAGAACAGGGTTTAAATTCTGATTTTAATAGCAAAATGGTGACTTGAATTGTGACTGTTAGACATTTTTTCTCAGTTATTTCCAGACTTTTTAATACTTAGCTCTAAAGATTGAAGTGTGGAAAAAGTATGCAGTTATTAGAAGTTAGCTGGCAGAATTATTGAATATTCAATAGAAGATTAAAAATAGAGTATTAACTGTAAAATACCTAGTGTAGTGAAGATTTGTTTTATCAGTAACTGAGCAGTTAAGATGTAAAATGCAGAGGGGATTGTCAGCTACAATATCTGAGCATGCAAACCTCCCATGAGAACATCAGCCAGATGTTCTACTGTCTTTTTCTAACACCACGACTGCATTCGTGGGTTAGTGCAAATACTTTGTGGAGGGTGTGTGCTTCATAACACAGTCTTACCTTTGGCTTAAGATTTTGCTTTCTAATGTTATCATTTTTTTCCTCTCAAGAGTGTGCAAAGTCTGATTCTTAGAAACTATCACACTCTTATTGCTCCGAGATAGAATCATAGAATCATAGAATCAATGTGTTGAGTTGGAAGGGACCTTTAAAGGGCATCTAGTCCAACTCCCCCGCAGTAAGAAATGAGAAGGTTGCTCAGAGCCTCATCCAGCCTGACCTTTAATGTATCCAGGGATGGGACCTCCACCAGCTCTCTGGGCAACCTGTTCCACTGTCTCACCACCCTCATTGTAAAGAACTTCTTCCTAAGATCTAATCTAAACCTATCCTGCTCTAGTTTAAAACCATTGCCCCTCGTACTGTCCCTACATGCCCTGCGACCAGTCCCTCTTCAGCTCTCCTGTAGGCTCCCTTCAGATATTGGAAGGCTGCTATGAGGTCTCCCCGGAGCCTTCTCTTCTCCAGGCTGAACAACCCCAACTCTCTCAGCCTGCCTTCAAAGTAGAGGTGCTCCATCCCTCTGATTATCCTTGTGGCCTCCTCTGGACCTGTTCCAACAGGTCCATGTCATTTTTGTGCCGCGGGCTTTAGAGCTGGACACAGTAATAAAACTCATAGCTGGCTCCCTGGTACGGTAGCAGTATGTTCCTCAAGCAGACCCTACCTTAGTGTCTGCACTAATCGAGGTAGCACTTCATGCTCATATACTTCATCAGGGGTTTTATTTAATAAAGGAAAATTATTTTCATCGTACTGCAAGATTTCTTTTTACTGAGGTATGAAATAAATTAGTTTCTGACCATGTGCAAAAGAACAAGGAAACAGGTCAAATTTGGTTAAATATTGTTAAGTCATTCTCCGAAGCTTAGATTGTCCTGCTTGATCAGCAGTGAGTTAACCCATACAGGGAACAGTGTGCAGATGTTTGGAATTGGCCTTTTATTCTTAGAGATTACAGCTTGCTCCTTGATCATCCTTTACTTTTCCACAGGAGTGTAAACAGACGTTGAATTTCAATTCCAATTTCATGACTGAAATAGAAATAGAAGATTAAGAAAAATGGTCATCAAAGGGTGTGTGGACTCACGAACATTGTTATTCTTGATGGAAAAAAAAAAACAACCCATCACTTTACAATGCAAGATCCAGTTGCTTTTGTTGGCAGATTTAACAAAACATTTCCTGGTTGCTTTTGGGCAAAGGGAGCGCAACAGGAGCCCCGGTCCTACATCTCTGTCTGAATGAGTTCAGCTGAAAGGCAGATTTGTTGCTCGCAGGGTCTATATTGTTGTGCTCATTCAGGGCACTGAAAGGCCCCCTGCGTTTAGGGCTTTTTGTGTGTATGTTGAAAACATTTGCTTCTTTCAGTACCTACCGCATGTTGTGTAATATCACATCAGCCTGTGCAACGTGGTGCAACATTGCATAAGGCTATTACTTTTGCCCCGTGGCATGGCAGAGAATAAAAATGAGATTTTTAAATTGTTCCCTTCATACTTGAAATATCCCCGGGCACTTCTTAAAGTAAAATTCTAAATTATAATGAAGGAAAGCTGAATGGGTATTAGGGAACCAGCAACATCTTGGACATGGCAGCAGAGAGAAAGGCTTCTGCTTTCTTTGCAAAAAGAGAATTTGTGGGCCAAGGCAGATGTGTTGTCTTTGAAAGCTCCACATGCAGCTGACAAAAAGGATTATTTAAAGTTCATCATGCCATTTTGCACTATCACAATGGGAATGGATTTTGTGGTCAGATCTGTGTATTTATAGATATACTCAAAACACAGCAATTATTTGGATGCTGCTGCAATATCAATGCATTGTGTATGTATTACATTCATAATTTGATATTATATATTATATTTGAGAGCTATGAGTCATTTATAGCTGGAGTTTATTTATAACATCGTAGTCATAGGCCATAGAGCAATTACGCCAAGGAAATGAGATAAATACGAACGTTAAGAACTACTCAGCTTGATAAAGTCAAATTCAGATTTTGAAAGTACAATTCCTGTCACCTCTGTTCCCCAAAATATTTCAGTGTAAAATTTCTGCAGTAAGAACTGAGTTCCATGAGCTGTAAAATGCATCAAATCTCTCTTCTTGTGTCTCTTCTGAACTGTTCCTCTGGTGTCTGATGGATGAATGCTTAAGTCTTTTCCTCTTTTCCTGGAGCCTAGGCAACTGGCTTTAGGTGGCCCTGCTTGATCTCCAGAAGTCCCTTCCCACCTCAACCATTCTGTGATTCTGTGAATAATTTGGATCTGCTTCTTCTTCCTGCCACTGATTTTCAAAAAACTTGTATACTATTACTATTTCAGAAACTTCGTCCCTGCTGTCAGCTTTGGCTGAAGCTGATGAACAGCTTCTGAAGCATTTTTAAGGACTCTGCCAGTTGAGTGGCACAGGAGCTTTTGTCTTAATTCCTAGGAAATCCAGTCCCAAGAATATATAGCATAAAAGCATTAAAACAGTTACAAAAGGATCAGATAAAGGATCCATCTAGCTCTGTACCTTTTCTTCAACACTGGACATAAGTAGGTGCTCAGGAACAGCAATAAAAATATAAACTTCTTTGGTAGGGCCCCCAGAATAAAAGGTTTCTTTTCCATGTACTCATCCGTTTTCCTGGAGACCTCAGCTAAAGTGGAGTTTTTTTGACTTTGCACAGTGAATTTCATAGTTCTAGCACCAGCTGCTCAAAGAACCGTTGTTATGAACCTTGCTCCTACCACCTTCATTTGATGTGCCCTAGGTTTTTTATTAAGAGGGGGTGTAAACCTGATGCCTCTTCCCTCTCTCCAAGGCACTTGTAATGTTACAGACTTCTATCATTTGTTGTCACGAGTTGCCTCTTTCCCAAGCTGAAGAGTCCCAACCTACTCAGATATCCTTGTGTCAAACCAATCACCTATACCAGAAAATACTTGTTGCCCCCCTTGAATCTTTTGATTATTAAAAAAAAAAAAAAAAAAGGACACAAAGAGCAAAAGAGGGAAGCGATAAACAATCTCAGCCTCATATGGGCCTGGGAGTGTGTTTCCAAGTGGCAACAAGGGTTGCAACTCTACTGCCTGAAATCTCCAGGAGCAAACCTAATTACGTGTCTCAGTGCTCGTGTACCTGCCTTTCAAACATTCCTTGCATCATTGGAAAACACAGCTGTAAATATTTTCTGTGACACAGAAACAGTTTAAAGCACAGACTTTAAATAAATGAGCTGCTGAGTTTGTGAATGCCTTCCCAAGTGTCTGAGGCATAGCAATACCCATGATACTACAGTGAAAATCAAACCAACACTTCACAATGACAACAAATAAAACATTGACCATGCTATATGGACATAGCTAGGAGAACGTAAAAGCTTGATTCCAATCAAAAGCCACTGTTATGTCAACTCAGAGTGGGAAGAGGTTACTTCTGTCTTCAACTCATTGGATTAAATAAGGCATATATAATCAAGAGAAACTTTAATTTCTAGTTTCAGTTTATCCTGAAGTACTACAATTCTACAAGAACTATAAGCCAGTCAGCCTCACCTCTGTGCCTGGCAAGACCATGGAGCAGATTCTCCTGGAATCTCTGCTAAGGCTCATGGAAAATAAAGAGGTGATTTGAGACAGCCAACATGGCTTCACCAAGGGCAAATCGTGCCTGACAAATTTGGTGGCCTTTTACAATACTGCCACAGGCTTGGTGGACAAGGGCAGAGCAACAGACGTCATCGACCTGGACTTATGCAGAGCGTTTGACAGTGTCCCGCACGACATCCTGGTCTCAAAATTGGAAAGTCATGGGTTCGATGGATGGACCACTCGGTGGATAAGGAACTGGCTGGATGGCTGCACTCAAAGGGTTATGGTCAATGGTTCAATGTTCAGTTGGCAGACAGTGATGAGTGGAGTTCCTCAGGGGTCGGTACTGGGACCAGTGCTGTTCAACATCTTTGTCAGAGACATGGACAGTGGGATAGAGTGCACCCTCAGCAAGTTTGTCGACAACACCAAGCTCGGTGGCGCGGTCGACACACTGGAGGGAAGGGATGCCATCCAGAGGGACCTGGACAGGCTTGAGAGATGGGCTCATACAAATCGCATGAAGTTCAACCAGGCCAAGTGCAGGGTCCTGCACCTGGGACGTGGCAATCCTAGGCACAAATACAGGGTGGGCGGAGAATGGTTGGAGAGCAGCCCTGAGGAGAAGGACTTGGGGGTGTTGGTGGATGAGAAGCTCAACATGAGCCAGCAATGTGTGCTGGCAGCCCAGAAAGCCAACCGCATCCTGGGCTGCATCAAGAGAAGTGTGGCCAGCAGGTCACGGGAGGTGATTCTGCCCCTCTACTCTGCTCTGGTGAGACCCCACCTGGAATCCTGTGTCCAGCTTTGGAGTCCTCAACACAGGAAGGACATGGACCTGTTGGAACGGGTCCAGCAGAGGGCCACGAAGATGATCAGAGGGATGGAGCACCTCTGCTGTGAGGACAGGCTGAGAGAGCTGGGGTTGTTCAGCCTGGAGAAGAGAAGGCTCCGGGGAGACCTCATAGCAGCCTTCCAATATCTGAAGGGAGCCTACAGGAGAGCCGGAGAGGGACTCTTTGTCAGGAGATGTAGTGACAGGACAAGGGGTAATGGTTTTAAATTGGAAGAGGGGAGATTTAGATAAGATATTAGGAGGAAATTCTTTCCTGTGAGGGTGGTGAAGCACTGGAACAGGTTGCCCAGGGAAGCTGTGGCTGCCCCATCCCTGGAGGGGTTCAAGGCCAGGCTGGATGGGGCTTTGATCAACTTGCTCTAGTGGAGGTGTCCCTGCCCATGGCAGGGGGGTTGGAACTGGATGATCTTTAAGGTCCCTTCCAACTCTAACCATTCTATGATTCTATGATTCTATGATTCTAATTCAAAGGCTATACTCTTCCATAAACTGCATTTGTGGTGGTTTGGACAGGATCTAGCCTTGAGTCTTCTTTTGCTGTTGGAAGCAAAACACTTTGTCTTGGAAGTTGGCATATATAGATTGACCAACATGTCCTAATATATCAGTGTAACACTAGTTAACATGAAGAACAGCACTAAATGCAGTCATCAGACATAATTCAGACAGCTGAGTGTCTGGTTTTGCTCAATAAAAGTGATATATTGATAAAAGGAATTTACTTTTTGCTTATGTCTATCCTAGCTAATTTTGTACCTGTGATGAGTAAGGCTTGGTTTGCTTCCAGCTCTTCTGGATGAGCAGTATAAGCAATGGCATTGCAGTCACTGTTGTTCTAGTGCCATCCACTAGTGCCATAGGTGTCACAGGGACACGGTCTCTAACTTTAGAGCTGATACTGAAACAAATCAGAAACATAAATAGGAATGGAGGAGTGGGAAAGACAGGTTAATGGTTATAATAGAAGCAATCTCATACAGTTCTTTAGAGCACAAGCATCCATAATTCATACACAGTTGTTCCTGGTCCTGCAATAATGGCTTTGGTGCTTCTTCTTCTTTACTAATGAAATTCCACTGGTGAGACAAAACAATGGGAGCTTTTTATGAAGGACATGAATTAGAGGAGGAAAGTCCAGCGTATTTCAGGAAAGCCAAGAATCTGGAATTCGGACTATTTCTTTTAGAAATACAGAGCATATTTCAAAGGTTTCCTGATTATCAGGTGACTGATGTTCCCTAATATGGATTTTTCTGTATTTAGAACTCGTTTCAGTGAAAAATGTTGAATTCTTTTCCAGCGTGCTTGAGCACCTGCCTGCAAGAAGAGGACAGAGCAGAGAATGTTTTAGTAAGCTGCTTTGCTCTGTCCAATCATACTCTTAAAAGATTTCTGAGGGAAAAAGGGAGTGAACTAATTTTATATGAAGGAGACATTGGATAGAATTGCCAGAACACTGATAAATATCATAACAATCGACCAAATGGGTCAGCTAAGGATTATAGTGTGATCTTCTGGATTTCTGTATCACAAAATTATCACCTGTCTCTGAAACAGTCCACAAGATTTATTCATTGCGATGCTGGTTTTCAGAGTGCTGCTGTGTGTCCATGACTCACAGCTTTGAAACGAAATACTCGTTTCATACAAGAGAACCACTGTGCAAAGTGGTCTGGCACAAAGATAATGTGATATTTCTGTTTAATAGACCTGTGCAACACCTAATGAATGGTGTGAGCTTTCATCACATGAAGACCTGAACCACAAGAATAAGAAAGTGTATGAACGAGGCACGAAGAATAGACAGATGCAATGATGAGCTATGGAAGACCTTCCAGTTCTTCCTACCTGAACTGAAAGTTCTGGCATGTCAAAGTATGGGAGGTTAAAATCAGAGAATATTATTGTGGTGGTTTGACCACCACTGGCTGCCAGACACCTCTCCCCTGCAAGTTGCTCTCTCACTTAATTGGTCAGGGAGAGAAAATAGGATGGGCAAACTCATGGATTGAAATAAAGGCTGTTTAATGAGAAAAACAAAGGCTGAAGTCAGAAGCAAAGCAAAATGGGGAGATGTATTCTCTACTTCCCACCAGTAGGTGATGTCCAGCCACTTCATGGGAAGCAGACCCTCAGGATGTGTAGCGGTTGCTTTGGAAGACAAATACATTGACTCCTCCTCCACCTTGACACCCTTTCTCTCAACTTTCATTGCTGAGCACAATATCATATGGTGTGGAGTATCCCTTCGGTCAGTTGGAGTCAGCTGTCGCAGCTGTATCCCCTCCCAACCTCTTGCCCACCCCCAGCCTATTGGTCTTTGGTGGGGATGGCTGGAGAGACATCCTTGATGGTGTGCGAAGCAATAGGTGAAACACTGGTGTGTTACCAACACCACTCAAGCCATAAATGCAAAGCACAGGTCTATATGGGCTTTTATGAGGAAAGTTATCTCCATCCCAGACAGATTCAGTACAATTATAAAAATGTAAACTGACACTTTTATTTTTTTCATACAAGTGGGCTTATATCTAGTGACATATCATGAATATTTGAAACCTGGGTACAAATTCCAAAGCAGATTGCTTTTATGAGTTACATATTACAAATCTCAGCCCCCAACCAGGAAAATAAATAAATTGGCAGTTAAACCTCTTTAAAAACCAGCTTGCTAAATGAATTCCACCCTGCCTTTTAGGGCCTGGGGCCAACGTACAATATCATGCTTTGTATTCAAATGGGGTTTGTTGAGATGGTGCATTAATGTCCCCCTTGGTACCCCTTGAAGCAACCACTCACTATTTTGAGTGTGCGAGTGAAGCCTGGAAGAAGAGGTAAGTATTTAAAGCACTGTTTTAAGTTGACCTGGCTTGGACATCATGAACTCTGCAACTCCTTCAGTATTTCTGGCAGCTTCCTTAACAAATTCATTCTCATAAAGCAGCTTAAACGCTGCATGTCCTCCATTATTGATATTCCACAACTTTTCACAAGCTTTAGCGAGGATGCTAAGCTTTAAGGAAAAGAAACCAGTTAATTAATACTGAACTATCACAGACTCCTACAATTATGATCTGTGTTATTGCAGAGGGGTTTATAATGAGAAAGCATTCTTTTAATATGCTATCGGCTTAATCATATATTCCCACGAAATAAATTTCCCAGCATTGGTAGATTTTAGATTAATTTATATATTGAAAGCATACTCTTTTCCCTAAGTTAATTCTCATCATGTGGACAGCGATCTCCTGATATGAAATATAGTTGGGAACATCAATGCGAAATTATTTGATGTCTGGCTTTTCCCACATCAAAAGAGCTGAAAAGCTCATGAAAAGATGATACTCCTAAAAAATAAAATGCATTTAGCAAAGCATCCTAGAAAAGACAGAACAGTAACTGTAGAGCACGGAAACCCATGGTAGAGATAAACAAAGAACTACTTAGGAGCTGTCATTAGCGCTGGAGTGTGGGAGAGTGGTGCAGCTACATTCTACTGTTTTTTGTACTCATTTTTTTCAGTAGCTTTGTATTTTGGCGACCAAATTCCCAAACTATAAGAATTATTCCAACCCGACTTGGCTAAGGTGTGTATTTTTTGATATAAAATCTTGTCAGCTATTGTACAGATATACATGGATGCAGAGGCTGACATCACCTGTCTTGCTGTAATTCCTTCCGTAGTATCAAAGGAACACGACACTCTGAATTTCCTCTTCTTAGCTCTTGGGTGAGCTTAATTCAATCTCATCTGCAACTTGACTTTGGTCCTAGTAGGTATGGAACCTTACTGTTAGCAGCTTTCGATTAGATAACAGCTACATCACTGCATAGTGACATAATTTTTTAAAATTCTATCCCTCTGCTCTGCCCCGGTGAGGCCCCATCTGGAGTCCTGTGTCCAGTTCTGGGTTCCCAGTTCACGAAGGACAGGGAACTGCTGGAGAGGGTACAGCAGAGGGCTACAAAGATGATTAGGGACCTGGAGCATCTCTCTTACGAGGAAAAGCTGAGGGACTTGGGCCTTTTTAGTCTGGAAAAGAGAAGGCTGAGGGGGGATCTGATCAACGCCTATAAATACTCAAAGGGTGGGTGTCAGGAGGATGGGGACAGTCTTTTTTCAGTGGTGCCCAGTGACAGGACAAAAGCTAACGGGCACAAACTGGAACATAAGAAGTTCCATCTAAACATGAGGAGGAACTTCTTTCCTTTGAGGGTGGCAGCGCGCTGGAACAGGCTGCCCAGAGAGGTGGTGGAGTCTCCATCTCTGGAGACATTCAAACCTGCCTGGACAAGTTCCTGTGCAACCTGCTCTAGGAGGACCTGTTTTAGCAGGGGAGTTGGACTAGATCATCTTTCAGAGGTCCCTTCCTACCCCATATCATTCTGTGATTCTGTAATTATTTAGCAAAACGATGTGTGAGTATACCCTAGCTGTGTTTAGCCCCCTTATTTTCCCCTATAGTCTAGTAAGACACTTAGTCAATATGTAGTCGATTTAACTTCTTGGATAGGGAAAAAAATCCACACCTGCTGGCTAAATGGACTAAAGGGAAGGGCAAACTGAGCCTACCCACTGCTTTAATAAAGTGCTATTACTTTTTCAGTGGGAAAAGAGGAGCTTCTCTCTGACTTCACTCTGCACTCCGTTATGGGCAGCAGCCTATGAGTCACTGCCTTGAAGAGAGAGTGACTTATTTTAATTACCCTCAATGAACCCTGCATTTGCAGGAATGAGTCATAGCCTAATGTAATTTCATAATAATTATATAAGGAGTATTTTAAAGTGATGCCTTGTAGCTTTGCCTATGTTATTCGTTCTCCAGGGCGACTGGAGAACATGATTCATTTTAAATGAGCTAGTATATATTATTTACTAGTAATAATTACTTCTGTTATTTATAGATACAGAGTGTGCATGGTTCTATACAGATCGACAATATGATAAGGTTCCTGAGCCCAGGGGCATGCAGCACGTGGTTGCAGACATCAGAGTGATTAAAAATATGGTGGGTGAGATTGGTGCTATGATAAGCAGACAGAGCAGCTCTCTGAAGAGTGTTTTGCTTACCCTTTAACGAACAATGCGGGGTCAGGTGAAGTGCTCCCAATCATGTATAGGGGTGCTAATGTCCAGGGGAGTGCGTGAAGCAGAAAGGCAGGCAGTGCAGTTTGAAGGGAAGTGTGTGAGAACTGGGAACAGACCTCAAAACCCCTTTCCTTCTCTTTCACCGCCCGCGAGCACCGTTTTGTCACAGTCGCACCGTTTTGCGGAGGGTTATCAGGTTGGACATTTGCTGGAAAGGATTCTGAGAGCTTGCTCAATGAAACCTGTTTTCCACTTGGTACTGGGAAGGAAATATTTTATGAAATAACTGATTGGGCAGTGCTCTGGTAACGGAGTGCCGCTGTCAGGAGGTGGTATAACAAGGTACTAAGTGTACCCTCTTAAATGCTCACTAGGGATTTTTGCCTTAGTCTTTTGAAGGAAAGAGGGGGAATCATCACACAGTGGCACATAGGCTTGTGTTAGAGCGTGTAATCCCTGTAAGGCAGCCTGTTGCCAGGTAGAAAAGACTGGAAGGTTGGGGCGGGTTTTTTTGAACTGTAGAGAGCTAGTTTGGGCCTGTTTGTGCGCTGCTGGGGAGGAGCTCATTTATGAAGAAGGAATTCTCTTTGTTTTCTATCCAGCTGCCCATTGCCTTGGGCTACCTTCCTTGGGTGGTGTCTATCTGCTTACCATAACAAGGCTTGGTCTCCTCGCTCAGCTGGTGTTTGCTTGCCCAACACTCTTAGCATAGATATAGACTTTAGGGAAAGTTTGGTTAAGAAAGTTGGTGTAGATGGATAGTTGCAACATATCACTCTTTATGGTAACCTAATTACTCACATATGCAACTAAAACTACTGAATTTGTTTTCTGCTGTCAAAATGAAGTGAACAGTTACATTGTCGCAGGGTGATTTGAAAGCCCTGTTGTCATAATGCATAATGTGTTTAGGGGAAGGAAAATTGAGACAAGAGGTGAGGTAAATGCTTGGCACAAACTCAAACAGAAATCATGGCTCTGCTTAAAGGAGGGAATCCATAAGTCTTCAGTCACAGGCAAAATATCTTAACCACAAGACCATTCTCTCTCCTGTACAAACAAGCAACTTGCTTTCATTTCGTTCCTGTCGGTAGTTATGATAGACAGTTCACGCGTGAATGTTAGTGGCAGAGGGTTTGCTGTAAGAAACGTGTTTGGAGAGGAGACTTGAAAGATGAATGAGTCAATGGGTTCATGGAAAAGAGAAGCTTTTTCATTTATATGAAGACTATTATCACCTGGTGTGTCAATTTTATTTCTGAAAGGATTAGCTGGAGCCGGGAGCTTTAAGCTGTGAATCAAAACGAGTACAGGTATTGTGAGAAACAGGAAAGAACAGGCTGCTTTTTAAATCATTCTGTCCATTTGCCTATCATGATTATGAAGTATGTCATCTTCCTTGGATTTAATCAGGAATACATCTGAATCACTTATTACCGTGGTGCCTGCGCAAAAGACAGCAGAAGAAAACACTGACAGGTTTCCAGAAGGGTTTGGTCTAACTGTCAGCAACTGCTTTTGGTTGTGGTTCCAGACTTTTTTTCTTTTCACTCTGATTCCTTGAAGAATATGTCAATGAGCAGTGTCTCTTCCTATGCTGAGATTGTTGAACACAGTAATATTTGCAGTTTGTTATCTCTGGCAGAGGGAATTCTACTGAGCATTTACTGCACGGGACATTGTGTCATATCGTTCCCAAGAGTCGGAACGGGAGGTAAACAGCCACTTGGAGAGAGAGTACAAAACCCCCATAATTACTGTAAGTTTAACTTGCATCTGGCCTGACTTATTTGACCACAAACAGGTTTTTCTTCTCCCCTTGGAAGTGACTGCCAAGCATATAAAGAAGGGGCAAAGACCGGATTGTCGGTGGCAAACACTGCTGGTTGTAATCCCATCTGATCTTCAGGGAAGATCAATATTAGAGCATGCTGAAGTATTTTCTTGGTAGTTTGCATGCTGGGCCTGAAAATTTCTGTCAGAGCAAGGGAGAGGTGCTGCCAGAGCTGTTCTCTGTCCCTCCCAGTGTCCTGCCTAAATTGGGTACATGTTCTTTTCTGAGTGTTAACAGCAAACATTGCGAGAAGGTTTGTAATAAAGACACTTGACACATCAAATTAAACTGCATAAGCCCAGCCCTGCTTTTGAACTGTTGGCTCTGGTAAGGGGGGCCGTGGCCACTGGCGCCTGTGGCCGGATGACAGCTCGTTATACAAGGGCAAAACAACAAAGTTGACTCCTGAGGAGCTCGGTGCTTTGTTCTACAAAGGCTGGAGGGGGAGAGAAGCGCTGCTCTGCTGCTTCCGCGGAATAGCTCCATTGTGAGATAGACAATACTTGGACACAAAGCACACATACCTTTTGAAGCCTCGGGGTGCAACCTGGGTCTTTTACTTTCACTGTAGGAAGCATGGGACAGGCTCGGAAAAGAAGCACACACAACTGGCAAAAGCTAGTAGCGCAGAAAAGTTGGGCTGATGAGTAAATAATGACTTTGACAATGTTTCTGCCTTTGTTTTTAGGTCTTTCTACAAAACCTGGGTACGAAATCTGTGCATGTCACATCACTGCCCACGATGCTAAGACTAGATGCAGCTGTTTCTAAAAGAAGTACCTTTTCTTTTTGCTTATAATAACACGGGAAAAAAATCTGCAAAGGTGGAGATGAACCGGAAGAGGTCATGGAGCGAAGAAATGTCATCCTGCTTTCTGAGGATATTCCTGAATTATTTCTAATGCTCTACTGCAGTGATCCAAAAGTGCAGCACCTGCCAGAAACAGAGGGTATGAAAGTTTTCAGAAAAGAGAAGCACAGCTGATTCCAAGTGCAGTGAATAAAGTGCTTGAAAACTGAAGCCTGAATATGTTTGTCCATCTCTTTACCTTGGCTGAAGGTGAAAGCTAGGTTGGAATACTTATGAATAAATTATGAGTGAATATTTTTGTTAGCATATACCATTTCACCACTGCCAAAAGAGCATTGCAAAGAAATATTGGCACTGATAAAATTAGAGAGAGAGAGGGGAAAGACTAAGAGATCTGAAGTATGAGAAAGCAACTTTACTTCACCTAAACTAAAGAGAGGCAGAAGGAAAGCTTTGCTTTTAATCAGAGCCAGGGTTTGGAAGAGGCTCACCCACATGTTTCAAATTTCAGACTGAAAACAGGCTTTTTGAAACAAATGTTGTTTGTGAAAATGGCTGGAGAGGATTGATTTCAATCTGTGCTTGTGCAGAATCAGGGGATTGGTCTGGATTAATGTGCTGTTTCAATAGTATGGAAATGTGAACTAGACCAGCATTCTAAAATGCTGAAGTTCTGCTGTCTCTGAGAGCATCAAATATGCTGGTGAGGCCAAAGCGAAAGGTGGCAAGATGGGGAGAAGCTGCGACACCAGGGAATACATCCTCCAGGGTGACCCGCTCCCCTGGCTTTGTTGCAGCTTGCACTGCAGCTTCTCCAGCATACTTGGACTTCTCTGTCACAGCCCTGGGTCACACTTCTCCCAAAGACCTCAGCCTGGCACCACAGGTCCTGCTACAGGAGAGAGACAGGAGCTGCGTGGTGAGTACCAGCAATGCCAAGCTGGAGCATCACGGTGGGGTCTAAAGAAGTAGGTTTTGTGTTCAGACAGTGGCATCTAACTGCCTTGAATTTAGGGTGTCTTCCTGAATGCTTAGTTTTAGAAATCTTTGGAGTCTGTCACACTGTTCTGTCCTGGATTCAGCTTTTTGCTCTGGCATCACTGGTTCAAGGATTGTAACGGCAAGTCCTCCCTTGCTCTTTGCTCAGGTGGAACGTTTATATTGACCTTGTGCAAGTTATAGAGTGGCTTAAACACTTCCAGTTTCCCTCATAAACTATTTCTGGCACAGAGGTTGTTCCTGAGGTTCTCATAAACAGGGCTGGGCTGTGCAAGTGCCTGGACAATTAGAGTATTTTTTAATGAGAACTCAGAGTACTCCTTTAGAGGAACATTTTCATTGTCTGATGACTACCCCAAAAGCAAGCAGGTAGAAGGAAAAACAGAAGATATGACACTTCAAAACATGAAAATTACGTCACCACGAACATCAAACATCCAAAGAGAACACAGCACTGTAATGTCATGAATCATTTGAGTAAAATCAAACCTGTCCCTGAACACGTGGGGTGACTCCTCGACACGGTTTCCTATGCAAATAGTCGCAGGAGGGAACCCTCCCGGGTCAAGTCTGTCAAACTAAGGACAGGTTCTTGTCTGAAGACAGGGAATTAAATCTCTCCAGACATTTTCAGCAGCTGTCATTTTAAACCTACCTACTCATAAAAAAAACAAAATTGAAAAATCAGGTTTGAGTACTTTTTTGAGGGTTTTAGATCCTTTCCCTGTTTTCTTCTACCCCTTTGCCCCCTTTAACTTAGCTTAGGAGGTGAACTGTGTATTAGATTCGCACCATATCTGAGGCTGAGGACAAAGAAACTGTTTTGGTGTAAAATCTGTTGAGGTGAGGATCAAGCTGCTTGGTTTCTCATGTTTTACTGTGAAATGCCTAACTAGAAGTCTGTGACCAGCTTCAGTCAAATTTTTAAGTGGATCACCTGGTTTTGTTACTGTCTCCTATTTAAAAAAAAAAAAAAAAGATGTGGCCTGTTGGCTCAGTCATATTGTGGTGGGTTTTGTTCACTGGTTTGGTACAAGGAACATATATGTCAATAGAAAATCTCTCTGGCCTTATGTCACTTCAGACAATACCCAGGATGTGAACACAAAGTTCTTGGAGGCGAAAGGAAAATGCTTTATCCTGCTTCTTCAGCCAGCCCTCCATGGTCTGACAGGAAACCAAAGCACACAACACCCTCCAACAAAGCGGCCCTTATGTTTGGAAGAGACAAAGAAATAGAAAACGTTATCCATGACATACACCCTTGGTGAAGTGAGCACCAGGTCTTTCCTTGTGGGTGTTCTGCTAGGCCTTAAAATGCATTGCAAAATTCAAAGTTGATTTGCCCCATCCCAACACTTTTCTGATGATAATTCCAAATGGGATAAGAGGCCAGTCCAATTGCTTTTTGTTGTGCAACAGGATGGGAAAGTATTGACTGAGTTAAAATCTTTCACAACTGGCCCCACAAGCGGTTAATTTTGAGAGCTCTCACTCCTGACATTTCAAAACAGCTTTAAAAAAAAAAAAAATTGTACCTCAGGCATGACTAATCCTGAAATCCATGGAATGATTGGAATATCCCATCGTAGGAGTAAATCTTGGGAGATTATCTCCTTCATGTGAGAGGTAAGTCCTAACAGCTACAAAATAAATCCCCCCTGTTCCCTGGGTTGCTTGTGTTGATTTGTGCGCCGATGGCAGGGGAAAGGACATACAGTGTAGTTGTTGCGGGACAGTCTGGTATAGTTGTTGGAGAAGAATTTTGCTGATGGTGTTTCCTCTGGGCAAACAGACCGGTCTGAGTGGTAGCTACAGTACCCCTGCTAGAAAACACCCTGGAACAGAGATTACAAGTTTTAATGTCAAAGTGCGATTGTTGCAGGTTTTTAAGCTTACATGAAAAGTGCAAAATAAGTGGCTTGTAAGAAGGTCTTTTCTTTGTCATAGCTTCTTAAAATTTTTTGCAGTTGTTTGTACAACTTGTCGCCCAGTCTTGACAGATGCCAGCTGTGCTTCTGGGGCTCTGTGTCACCCTGTATAGAAACTGCATAAACCTGGTTCCAGTGCCAGGTTTGCTGTGCTCCATGAAGTCTGAATGGTGTCGTGTGTGCAGGACCCCAGACAAATACTCATCCTATCCTCCCACCCCAAATTCTCCACTTCCCCGGTCAATCTTCTCTGCAGCCCTTGCTGGGTCTGCCAAGACCACAGGCGAGATCTTTGAACTTCTCTTTCACCTTGATATCTTTCTGGATGGAAACTGAAAATAGCTTTATAACTACCAGCTTTACACACAGGGCTCATTTGGAAGTGTCTGGAACACATCCAACTTCTGTCTTACTGGATGTTCACCAGATAACAACCTCGTGGTGGCTGTGTCTGGACTATTTTTGTCCCAGAGGACTGGAGATGAATGGCTCTGTATGTTATTACAGCTTTACTGGGCCATTAAGCATTGCTCCCAGTAAAAATATCAAAATTCTCCATTGCAGCCTTCACCCCCATAATTATATTTGTATTTCATTTAGCCCAAAGAGCGCAGGGGTAACTTCCTGCAGTGCTGTAGGGTTCTTTTCTTGAGAAAACTTGGGGGAAACTTCTCCCGCATGCACGTTGTCTCTACCATGACCTATTTGTCTGTATTCTTTTTCTTTTAACCAATGCTGAGACTAATTTAATTTTTTAAGTATTCTCATGGTGTCATCAAATTAATGCCGCCCGTCAGCTGATAAATTGTGCCTTTTATTGAACATAGTGCTAATTAGTAAAGAGTGATGCTTATGCAGCATGTCAAAGCAGGTCTGACACTAGAGATCTATGAATCGGTGTGAGGGTCTCAACCTGCAGAACAGTTTACAAGAGGAAGGGTTTCATTTCCATACTACTTATATTTGTGTTGAACAAAGTCATTCTCCCAGGGACCTCTGAACTTAGAGATAGACGTGACAGATCAAAAATCATTTCTATGAGAAGAATTTGGATCAGATGTACGTGGCATCCAAACCCCTTGCTTAGTGCCAGCATGCTGCAATAAATCACATAAAGTCATGGGAAATATCTGTCTGGCTTACAAAATCTGTCTCAGGGAGAGGAGACTGTTTCAGTTTTGTACAAGCAGCCGTTTCCACTGGATTATTTCTTTGCTTAATGAGTCCCAAATGGCAACAAGGGCCTTGACTCCAGAGTCTTCATCTGAGGAGCACTTGTTTACCTTAGAGGCTAGTGAATTTCATTAATATTAAATAATCTTTTTGCAGGTTGCCCTTAGGTACCCTGCTTGCATTGCCAGCTGCCTGTGGAGGGGTGGCTGATTAGTGAAGAGCGACAACTGTTTATTCCCTCGTCCCTCACGGTAGGCCAGGATCCCGAGCTGCTGTTCTTGATCGATCCGTTCTGACAGTGCATGGAAATTACAGCGCAGCCTTTTCTAGGGCAGTCTCCTATTTCCAAAAATGCATTTTAGTAGCTTGAAAGGTCTCCATGAATGTGGATATGTCCTGGCAGTCAGCTGCTGTGTTCCCAAAATTACGTTCTAGCATTCCACTGTATGCCATCGACTGAAAAGTACTGTATAAATAGGAAGGATAATTGGATTAACTGCAAGACAATGGTGATTAAGATGCTAGCCTTGGTTCTGGATCCTCTCTTTTAGCAACAGCTTCCTGTGTGACTCAAAGGAAATCGATAAAGGTTAGGTTTCTCCATACCCTGGGAGACCTGGGCTTTAGTTTCTCTGTGCACTCTGTGAAGTAGGAACTGCATCTTTCCGTTGTACCAGTTCTCTAAGAGTAGAGGTTTCAAGACAATCCTCATATACTGGAGATACAAATGCATATTTACTCCATCAATCAATGAGAAAAGTTAGGCTAAATTGTATTATCAAAACACAAATCCTGACTTTTCTGGACTGCCTCACATGGTTTGAGAGAAGCAGAGAGAAGCAAGGGAGGCTGAGCTAGGAAAGTTCCTGCTGATGTGAAGTAGTTTATGAGGAATGTCCTCACAGGACTGGGCAGAAGATTTGGTCAGGTAAGGGCATGGGTAGCATGGGTAAAGCAACCTCTTCCTGTGAACGTCTCTGTGTCTGAAAGTCCTTGCTGAGGAGCTGTAGCTCTCTGTGTACCGACATGGAGTGATTTCTAGCTACTTTGCAGGGAGTCAAAGACCTGAAGCTGGCAAAGGAATAGCCAAATGTGCAAACTCTGAAAAAATGCTGGGGCAACTCTTTTCTACTCCATCTTTTATGCGAGATGTGTCTATTGGGTGCCATCTGATACGTTAAAAAAATGATACCTGCTACCATTCACCAGAAGCGTATTGTCATAAATCCTCCTGCTGCTTACAACCCAGTGGCCAGCCATGGCCGAAAAGTGATGAACAATTTGTTTATCTCCTTTCTGAGACATTTGGGACTCCATGTATTTTCTTTCGTGCTGCTGTATGTCTGCAGTATGTCAAGTACCAGAAGGGGGCTACAGGAGAGATGGGGAGGGACTCTTTATCAGGGAGTGGAGCAATAGAACAAGGGATGATGGTTAGATTAGATACTAGAAAGAAATTCTTTCCTGTGAGGGTTGGTGAGACACTGGAACAGGTTGCCCAGAGAAGCTGTGGCTGCCCCATCCCTGGAGGGGTTCAAGGCCAGGCTAGATGGGGCTTTGAGCAACCTGGTCTGATGGGAGGTGTCCCTGCCCATGCCAGGGGTTTGGAACTGGGTGTTCTTTAAGGTCCCTTCCAACCCAAACTATTCTATGATTCTATGATTCTAAGTGACTGGACAGGAAAGGGCTTCTGTGAGGTTTTATGGGGACTGGGTAACACTAAGCTACAATTTGTCTTGGGAAGACCCAGCAAGGTCCAGCAAGAATGCTCTCCTTCTCTGTGGCTTCTGCCCTACTCCATGGCGAGATGAAGGAGGTCATCAGAATAAGAGCTACACTGACAAAGTGGGGGTTTTATTCTTTTTCCTTTTCTTTTTTTTAACTGGAGGAGTGGGGGCAAATCAACATAATTACATGAAGAGACATAATTATAAGAACCTAACATTCAGTATGTGAGATTTGCCTGGCTTGACAATGCTCCTCTGAGATGTCATTTGTGGTATTTATCAACACGAGTGGCCGCAAAATTATGTTATAAATGTATATGATGGATTAAACGGATGACTATTCAACCAGCTATGCCTTATACTGCTGCTTCAGTGCTCACCCTGTGGTTGTTTTATTTTATTTCTGCAATTCATCCAGAAAGAGCTGCTGGTCACATGCTACAGTTTTGTAGTTAAATGTGTCCTGTATAGGTAATTTTTTAAAAGAATCAACATTAAGTTATTTTGATTTTCTAAATCAGTAGTACTTTACCATAGCCAGAGCACTTACACTACGTGAGGAAAAGCATTTGCAAAATTTGAGACATTAAATTGTCCATCGGTGTTCCAGACTCACGTCAACTGATTTATGACTTAACAGTCGGTGATAGCTGAGTGCTGCCTTCATTTCTAGTCAAGGAGGTTATGCTTGGCAGGCATCGCTGTTCTGTTAAGTTCAGCCAATGACTACTTACGAAAGCAGTACAAAATAGAGTGGAGTATGGAAATAATGTTTTGAAGTAGAAAGTTCTGGCATACATGGGGGAGTGAAAAAATACTTGGTCAAATTACATGTTGTATCACAGACTACGAGGTACCTCAGATTAATACGGTAGTACTTAATGATGAACATAAAGAAAAATAACTCTCCTCAATTCATCCACCCCATCTGAATTTCTAAAGATCTGTGGCAGTGACCACAAGCACACGTGGGCTCCTGTAACAACAAGCATTGAGGTTTATTTAAAAAACGGGGATGGATTCCTCAGGCCTGTGCCAAACCTCTAGCAAGGACCATGAGAAAAGTCTTTACGACACTTTAGTCAGGTCTTCCAGCGATACACATCTGGGCAAATCTTTGCTCTGTCTTGCTTTTGCTTTTTCGCATACTTTTATTGACCTTCACTTAACCTCAGAGGCTTGACTTTCACAAGGTACATTGAAATACCTGCTTCCATTGTTTTTTATCCCTCAGGGATTACACAGATTCGATGCTCCGTGATGTCAACGAAGGATTCGCAATGTCAGGCTTTTGGGAACTAAATTATGTGATCAGCCAAGGTATGGCAATGTACAGATCTCACTGCTCAGATGAATCCAGTGCAATCACGTACATGTGGGAATTAGAGGGTATGTATTACTAACTTGGGGCTTAGTGATTTGAACTTGACAATCTCTTACTTTTGACAAGCTGGGTTTTTTTTTTTTGTTTAAGAGGAAGTATTATGTTCCAAGCTAGAACCTGAAACAACTAATTTCTATTCCCCATTGATTTCTTTTGCAACTATTAGCATGTTTTAGCCACAGTGGACTGCAGCTTCTCCATTTGTAAAACGAGATAAATCTAAAGGAGTGGGACATGCACTTGATAGAGTAATTTTTGTTGTTACTGTTGCGTTGGGTTGACTAGATCTGAGGATTTTGTTGTGCTGATATGAATAATCATAAGCATCTATCTTCAAACTTAACACCCTCCAGAACACCTTGAAGGTTCCAGGTCCACGATTTCCTTCATGCTAATAATAAAAACACAAACAAAAATTAAATCAGATTAAAGCAAAATCCAGTTGAGATAAGCTTTTTGGTTTGCCACTAGGGAAGAGCGCTAAAGAAATCTGCCCCTCTTTTCCCAAAACACCTGAGAATGAGTCAGTATGTTTTGGAAATCTTGTTTACGGTATTTTCTTTTCAATTGCAATAACAGCTAAATACATTTAAAAGAAAGCTACAGCTGCCAGATCTTTTCCTTGGCAGAATTTAGCACCAAGTATGTTACACTGAAAGGCTAGATGATGCCTGGGTGCTTGATTCTAGTCCCACCAAAGCCAACAGGGTCCCTGTGTAGCACAAACCCGGTGGAAGCGGGACCAGAACGAAGCTGATCTGTTTTCTTCCTTTCCTGCTGGGGACTCTCACCTGGTACTTCTGCCTCTCCTAACCCCTCTCACGTGGGGCTTCGCAGGAGATTCCCAAGAGAGACCTTTCAGCAGCCACAGCCACCGACTGAACGTCTGCTGTTTTCTTAAGCTTGCTGTAGTCTTAACAGAATATGCCTAAAAATAGCAATAAAAACAATAACAGTAATATTTTGTGCATGTGCCATCAACCCTAAGGACATGAAAGCCCAGCACCTATTGTACTGACTTAATGATTGTTATAGTGATTGGCATGAGAAAGGAACATCATAGTTCCTTTGATACTTTAGGGAACAAAGGCACACTTTTCATCTCTGAGTTTACTTGTAAGGCTTAAGGATGAGACTGAACAGCGCAAGGACTTGGCACTATCGGTGGGGGTGGGGGTGGGGGAAGGGAGAAATCTACAGCTTTTATTTCCATAAGTAAATATGGCTTGTTTTTATTAATTCTCCTCTGTGAGTTGAGCCATGAGCCACAGCACTGTATCACTTCAGAGCATGTTGTTGCAACAGAAAAAGGTATTTTCCAACTCTTATCCACCCACGAAAGTATTCCTAAGAAAGGTCCTTCTAATATGCATGCCTCAGGAAATAAACATTTATGATCCCTGATGTTAGAAATGTGCCTACCAGTACTGGCATGTTCTACTTTCCCGTCTTTATTTGGACATTTTCCATTTTTTGGTTCTTCTTATGGTTACGGGTGCAACCTTGTTCTTGCACCTTTATCGCGCCTCTTCAGCTGAACCTGCAAGACAGCTTTAAATCTCAGCCTGCTTCAGCTCTTGCATTACTCCAGCATCCGTTTGAATTGAGAATATACCTCGCTGCAGGGCAGAGGGGAACAGCCCTGGGGCTTTGGATGCAGTCTAGACCCTGGATGCACAGATGAAGTAGGGCAGGACGGATGTCACAGGCTGTGAAACTCCAAAACTTTATAAGATGTAAGTGGAAATCGTTGAGGGGGAGGCTGCAGGTCAGCTGTTGCAAAGAATGTAGCCAGACTCATTGATCAGCTTGTTTCAAAACACTGGGTTCCCCTTTTATAGTTGCAAAATAGTTAGGCATAGAAATATTTTCTGTTTTCCGGAAATGGAAAGGAACTGGAATATCAGCAAGTTTAGTGTCTTTATCAAATGCAGAATTGCTATTATTTTGAGCAGAAGAAATTAACTACGATACTTGAAATTTTTTTCCAAAATTTTAAGAAAAAAGGTCTTTTAATTACAACTGTTATTTCTATATTTTGCTGCATTTTCTTTTTCAATTGCCTCAAGGCTTTATTCTTTACCAGTTGTTGGTGGGCATGGATACTGATCAAGCAGGTTCCAGATCTATCACTGATTTACCATCTCAGAAAAAATATTACAGAGTGGAGATGAAGTGTGTTGTGCAATTATACCAACATGGAATTGCGTCAATAAATCACGGATGGAATATATTCTAGAGCTTTTAAGTCAAAGCTATGCGGTCATTTTCAATAACTCCACCATGCAAAAAAACTTCCAATTTGTTACTGCTTTAGAGGGAACAGTCATAGAATCATAGAATTGTCTAGGTTGGAAGGGACCTTTAAGATCATCGAGTCCAACCATCAACCTAAAAAAACCCATCACTAAACCATGTCACTAAGCACTATGCCAAACCATCTTTTAAATACCTCCAGGGATGGTGCCTCAACCGCTTCCCTGGGCAGCCCATTCCAATGCTTAATAACCCTTTCAGTGAAGAAATTTTTCCTAATATCCAGTCTGAACCTCCCCTGGCGCAACTTGAGGCCATTTCCTCTTGTTGCCTGTGACTTGGGAGAAGAGACCGACCCCCGCCTCTCTCAACCTCAGTTTGACTATAACAGATTTGAATCACTTTAATACTTTCTTTACCTTCATTCCACTGCTTATTTTGAGTCCAAGTGTATCTCACCAGTATTTACCCATTAGACATGGAACCAACAGTTCTTCAATCCATGTGTCCTGAGCAAGTAGTAGAAAGACCAAGTTTCTTTAGCACATTAACTTGAAAAACGAGAAGCACTATCCAGTCTTCTGGACATCAGCCACGGGTAAGGAGATATTCCACATTGGGCTGCTGTGCTGTCTACCACCTCAGGCAGCAGTAAAAAGTATACCAGCATTTAGCTCTGTTTGTTTGCAAATTTATGTCCAAATTAACTCACATAACTTGCATACCAACTTTCCAATTGCTTGGGTTAAAGCTTCCAAAAAGGCCCTCACTTAGATGCTATTTATTCTTAATGTTTTAACGGTGATTTTTGGCATAGAGAGCTTAAGGTATGACCTGTGGAGTTTATTGCCATTTATGGTGACTCTTAGGAGAGATCTATCTTTTGGACAGAAAACAGAATGAAAAAATGTTGTGCTAATACTTTTTTTGCCTTATTTCTGCTTATAAAATTCCATTTGACCATTTGCTATGACAGTCTGAATATGTTTATTACTAATTAAAATAATTAATATTTAACATTAATATGAAGATTTTAACTACATTCCCTTTAAGTTCCTCAAAAGAGGGGAATGTAGAATTGCAACAGACTGTTCTTAGGTGTTTATCTCTCTTCCATTTAGTGTTTGCATTCAAATATCTCAGAAGGAGAACACAGGAGAATAAGGTTATGGCGTACCCTGCCTGGAGATCAAACTTATTAGTCTTGATTTTCCTTTGAAAAATAATATAATGTCATAGTGTGCTGGACAGTTTCCTTATCCTGACCACTGATAAGTGTTAATATTGTTGTATTACTGAAAGAGAAGCTGTGAAAAAAGGTGTTGTGGAACCTCTCTACCATCAGCTTCTGTCCCACAGCAAGGCTGGGCTTCCATTCGGTTGGTTTTGTGCCCGTAACCACCTCACCTCCAGTTCCCTTTCTTTAGGGTGCCCACAAGGCAGATTACCCTGCCCCTTCTTTTTACTGAACTATATTTTTAACTTTACAAGTAGTCTTCCATTTCCCTTCTGGATGCAGGAAATCATAGAATGGTTTGGGTTGGAAGGGACCTTAAAGATCATCCAGTTCCAACCCCCCTGCCATGGGCAGGGACACCTCCCACTAGACCAGGTTGCTCAAAGCCCCCATCCAGGCTGGCCTTGAACATCTCCAGGAACGGGGCAATCATTTCTTCCTTCTTCTTTCCTTTCGTTGCATGTTTATTTGGAAATCAACACTTGTGCTGCGTTGTTGAAAACCCCTGCCCTTAGAAGCAGCTATAGGAGGAGAGATGCTAAAGGGTGCCATCCCATCCCGACCACCAAAACCTCCCTGTGACCCCCCCAGACCTGATGCCGGGGTACCCGGGGGTTGGGGTGGGATGCAGTCATGACGGTGGGCGGCAGGGGGCGGGAGGAAATCGCCCACGGCCACCGGGGGCGGGACAGGGGATTCGGCGACAAGGGACAATGGGTGCCTTGAGCCACCGGGGGTCCAGCATGATGCCTGCATTAAAAAAACAATCCCAAATAAGATGGCTGGGGGCAATTTAGTGCTGCAGAGTGGCCCGACAGAGCATCGGGAGCATCTCACTGACATTTCTGTGACCTTCAGAAAAGTGTATCATCAGAATAAAATCAGAAAAAAACCCAGATTTTTCCATCTTTCCTGCAGAAACCGGGGATCTCCTCTTCAACCCCCACCTTCTCCTTGTCATCCCCTTTGTGCAAAGATTGATCACACATCCACATCTCTCCAAATGAGGTTTGGCTCTTTATTTTCCTGGTGTGTCATCGTGTGCCCACTTCCCAGAGTGCAGCCCACAGCAGTGATGTGGATTGCTGTCACCGGGATGAGTAAGACCGGGAGAGAAAGCACCCAGCAGAAAATCATTTGTAGAACTGTACAAAAAAAATCTAAGCTTACAGTCCTTACTGAGCCAAACTCACACAGGGTAATAAAAGACTTACCATACGCTGTAAACAGCCTCCTTTTAACATTTGCAGTGAATTATGAAAAAAATAAATAAAAATAAAAATAAAAATAAAAATAAAAATCAACTGATATTCATCAAATGCTGTGGGGCAGAAAGCTTGCTCTGAGTGACTTTTTCCGCTGTTGCAGTTTGGGGGTTCGCCTGGTGCCAAGACCCTGAGCCAGACGGCATCATCTTTCTGTAGGGCAAGGTGCCAGGCTCCCAAAGATGCCCCCGAGAACATCCAGGGTACAGGCAGGTTGCCCATTCCTGCCCAGTTCTGCCAGCAATCCCGCCCCCTCCCTCTGCCCCCCCCCCCCCCAGGGCCAGCCCGGCCAGCCACAGGGCAGCTTGGCACCAAAGCAGAGTTGTCCCAGTGCCACGGAGGATTGGGGTCACTGGCTTGGGCCATGAGTGGCCTGGATGACCTCCTAAGCCCTCGGTGGCCAGGGAGTCGAAGGGCTGGGGGTTACTGCAATGTCATGTTCGTGGTATGATGGTAACATACCCGAGATATAGCCGCTCAGGCAGTAATTGTGGCAGGACGACTCCGGGTAGGTCATTACACTTGTAATTTGCCAGGCCCTCGATTCAGCTTTTGTCGGTGAAAATAAAACAAAATAAAAAAAAAAAAAAAAAAAAAAAAAAGAGCTATTGCCTTGAGTTCTATGGAGCAAGACAAAAACCAGCGCGTGGCTAGAGGTGGCCCAGAAGCTTGGTTTTTAAGAGGGTGAGCAATACTGTGATATTATTCCCATGTCATGCTAACATTTACTCCTGCCTGATACCAGAAGGGCTGACTCCAGCAGCTCGGGATGGTGTAGCCTGACACCCTCTGCTTTCCTTGTGGAGGACAGTGCTTTGCCTCTGCTCTTTGCCACATCTCTGTCCTCCTGAGCAGTTTCTTCTCGGCTGTTTACGGTGTTTGGAAATGCTGGCCTTATTGCTTTATGGCCTGAAATATAAAATCTTATCCTCTGCCTGATCTTTTTCCTCTGGGTCTGCCCCTCTTGGTTTGCAGGCACCTGGCAGGTGAGTTAAGAACACCCTTGAACTCAGAGCACGCCAGGACATCTCTGGGATACCAGCATCCCCATGAGATTTTTCCAGGAGAAATAAAAGGCACAGGTCAGATCCTTCCCACCCTGGAAGATGCGTTTCCCAACCACAAAAAAAAGCCGAAAAAAGAAGGTCACAGAAGGCTGGGCTGAAGATTTTCCTGGTACTGGTACCCAGAAGCGTAGTGAGAAGTTTGGCTATAGCTTTTCCAGTCCAGGAGCTGAGCGGAGAAGCCTTCTGAAATGGGAACGGTCTGGTGGCAAGAGAATTGTCTTTGGCACACCTGTTATTATTGGAGAGGTTAAGAAAATGGGACTCATCCATGCCAGAACATAAAAGTGTTAACCGTCTCCATAATTTACCTCACTGTTCTTGCTGACATGATTGATTTTCGAAGGATTCCTAATGATTGCCGGATTTTGAAAAAATCAGAAATTATTTCCCAGAAGTCTCCCTTTTCAAAATTGGTTGGCTAAAGGTGGCATAAATTATATTTCTGTTGCTTTAATAAACAGACTATTAACAGGCATTGTGACAGCACACACAGCTTTACCCAGCAATTCAATTTATGATTATGTCATACTGTTTTATAATGCCCTGAAATTGTGTATTGAAAAGGAACTTACATTGTTTTAATTACCCTGATGACACAGCCAGCTTTGTAAAACTTGCTACAGGTTCGTTATTTCAGACCCAGGTATAATTCATATTGGGCACAGGAAAATTACTTAAAAATATAATGGCACCATTGATAACAATCATTACTCATATGTTCTTTAAAAGCAATAAAATGATCACATATTATTTTAGGTTGCCAACAGCAGGGGATTTCCACTTTTCCCAAGTGGATAGAGCAGTTTTGTACTGTTTCAGCTCAACACCGCTAAGCCTACTTCTGCCGGTGACAGGTTGGCTGCCAAGCCCACTGCTTGACATCGCACAACCATCCTTGTCTGCCTGTACAGGGTTGTGGTCTGTGGTTAAGTGCTGGGACAGTGCAGCCAGGTTAGCTAATAACCAAGAAAGACTGTTGGATCTCCATTTCTGGAGCCTCCATGAACAGCTGGAACACATCAAAAATGGTGTAGTTTGGTCTTTGGATAGAAGAGACTTTTTGGAGTCCTGCCACTCTTAGCATTCTGCGATATTATAATAAAATTGTAGAATCATAGAATGGTTTGGGTTGGAAGGGACCTTAAAGGTCATCCAGTTCCAACCCCCTGCCATGGGCAGGGACACCTCCCACCAGACCAGGTTGCTCAAAGCCCCATCCAGCCTGGCCTTGGACACCTCCAGGGATGGGGCATCCACGGCTTCTCTGGGCAACCTGTTCCAGTGTCTCACCACCCTCACAGCAAAGAATTTCTTCCTGATATCTAATCTGAGTCTCCCCTCTTTTTATTGCACTTGAACACCTGCTTGGCCAGTAGACGTGGCCTGTTGGGGAATCTGACTTTTTGGTCTTTAGTAGGAGCCTGCTTTAATTAGAAACTAACGGTAATATTCTATTCATTTGCACCCCTAGTTTCTCTCGCCTGAAGCCGTGCCTGTGGAGTGCTTTCCAAGGCTCTACCTGCAGACACTGATTTTTGCAGTCATCCTTTTTCCCTGTTGTACAACCTTTACATGCAGAAGCCATATGCAAATACAGAGTACTGGCCATAACGTAGTTCAGTGTTGTATACAAATAAATCAGTTTAAGCTATACTGCTCTGTAGCTAAGAATTTCCAAAGCACACCTGGAACACAAGAATAATGTAATTTCAAGAGAATTTAATGAGGCTGTAAGTCGAGAGACAGGTAGTGGGAATGAATATAATGCAAGAACAAAGCTTTAGTTTCCTGAATCCTAAAATAGATTCACGGCTTTAATGGATGTTCTTCTGAATATATGTCAAATAAAAGGCACACTTGTTTTTACATTTCTTTCTCTGCTGCTTGCCTCATATCATTTTCTCATCCTCATCTGTTCTTTGGCTTTTGCCCTCCTTTTATGAGTTCCTCTCATGCTCCCATGTTACACTGGGTCACAAGAGTTCACTCATAAAAATTTCAATATTTATTTACCTTGTGTAACTTTCTTATTATATCCTCTCTGAATGTACTCTACATTTCTGATTCCGGAGTAGTACATGACGTTCAGAACACCTGGGTGGCAAAGTGCATGCATGTATCTGGGATTACGTGCACACACACACCAATTTATAAGGTTCTTTTAAATCAGCTTACACACCCAGATGCTGAAGTAGTTCAGCTTTTTCTTCCTTTTGTCATACTTGCTTTTAAACTAAATAAATGTGATTTTGAATAATGCCACATTGCTTAGAATATTGATTCCTAGTGAAATCCTATCTTGCACTATTACATTTGCTCATTTAATGAATGTACTGAAATTTTACTTGGCGGTTCCTACCCTGGTCTATGCAGCTCAATGTATGTTGCCTTGTTTTGCTTAGTAGCGAGCATGCTTTATTCTTCCACTATATACAAAAAAGGTACTTTTGTATAGGGTATGGTTCTATATGGCTTACACATGCTCCGAAGTGCATGTTGTATTCACAGAATCACAGAATCACATGGGGTTGGAAGGGACCTCTGGAGATCATCTAGTCCAACCCCCCTGCCAAAGCAGGTCCACCTAGAGCAGGTTGCACAGGAGCTTGTCCAGGCGGGTTTTGAATGGCTCCAGAGAAGGAGGAATTGTGAGCAAATAAAATATATTGCAGGTCTATAATACATATGATGTTACATACCATGAAACTTGTAATATATCTTATTATAATATATATTATAATAAACAACTATAATATTATATAAAGGTTGTATTTCATAAATGGGCAATATGTAAAGAAAAGGTTGACAAATACAGTTTTTTCCTTCAATAATCCTGTGTGGTTGTGTAGCTCTGGAATAGTGGAGAAATCTTCAGTCTCCACTGCTCTCTTCCATTGTGCCAGAAAGATGTGGCTTTTTTTTTTTTTTTTTTTTTTTTTAATTGTAGGTCCAAAGTTTCTTGTAGCAGGTTAGAAGGATTCTCCAGTTATGGTAAATGGAAGCAAGTGAGCAGAAAGCTCCTTTAGATGTTTATTGCCTGTGGGTGGGTGGCACTACAGGAGGGCTGGGGTTTGTCTGTACAACACACAGTCTATTCCAACCCCTTATTTGCCATAGGGACACGTATCTATTCCCGAGCATCAGCTTCCTCAGTTCTAGATTCAGAGACGTGCAAACAGTAGTTAAGCTGTTGATAAAGTTCAACAACTTTACATTATATTTGACTTTTACTTTATATTACAACTTTTATAACTTTTACCTTTTGTTGCTGCCTGTAGGCAGCAGGGTGTCTGGACCACAGGCCAAAGCTCTGCGTTGAAATGGACATAAATATATCTTTTTCTTTTTTTTTTTTAATGTTAGATTCTTCACTTTCCGCTTTTCATCTATTATTCATTTTTTGTATTTAGTTAAATCCACTCTTTCCTTCTCCTTACAATTCAAGTGGTTTGAAAAGGTCTGTGATTCACCGTGGCACCACTTCAGTATAAGGCCGGTGTCATTTAACTCATACATGAATGGTCACAGCTTTCATAGAATAAAGGAATGCAAGATCCAGAATTAAAAATGAGCTGCCTTCTCTCACAGGCCACCTGCCTGCACGGGAGGAGGTAAGGAAGGAATTCCAGGGTAAGCTATTTTTTTAAACCTAACGCAGCAAATACATCCAGAAGACAATACTTTAGAAGTCGTTACAAAGGTTGGTTTGTTCCTCTCAGGTCATAAATACGACGCTGCCACTTTCAAAATCCATCTGCTGGCAAAGACAAGTGATTAAGCTCCTCTCATGTAGCCTCCCTGTAATGCCCAGACATCCATCCCTCCTCCTCTCTTGCTGCAAGGCGATGAGGGTTTCAGGGCATGTGGCTGCTGGTGGCCCCGTGGCCAGAGCCCAAAGGGGCTGGGTTGGCCAGACCTGGCCTGAAAGAGACCTGTGGGATGCAGAAGCTGACATGCATCTCCTGACAGCTCCCTTCATCCATGTGCATCAACCCTGGTACTGTGGTAGCCAGTTATTTTGCAGCTAATACAGTTATCTCACTGCCAGCCTCTGAACCCTGTCTCCTCCATATATCTTGGAGAGCTGATGGGGATTTAAACAATATTTGACTTGGAGGTGATACAAGGCAAACACACAAGCCATCAAAGGCATGTTTTATAATCATGGGTTGACACGATTCTTTTCTTTGGCATTTGACCGAAATAAAAAAAAAGAGAGAAGAAAAAAAAAAAACAAACAAAAAAAAAACAGAATTAAAAAAGCCTTATGATTTTAAGCATGCAGAATGTCCCAGCTTTCTATCACCGTGAATCTGTTTTCCCATGTCGAAGGGGCAAAGTTTACTCGGGAGTAATCAGCCGGTCCCGTGGGACTGCGGCATGCTACCGCAGTCATGCATAAATCCAGTTGGCCAGGAAAGGGATGTCGGCCAAGAGGCTGGAGTCCCTCACTTCAAAGGACACCTCATGGGCAATGGCCTTATTTTCTTTTCAAGAAAATGATCTGATGAGCAATTGGCTGCATCAGTAGTGGTGCTGCTGAGAGAGACTGTCCTATGGATGTGGAAATCCAAAGGGATGGTTCTTATCCTCTCTACACGTGCCGTGGTGTCCCAAAAAGGGGGAATACATAGCAGAACAAATTTAAAATGACCATATGCCCAACCTCATTACTTACCAGGCCTAATAGGCAGCAGATGAGAATCAAGTTAGTGGGACGCTATTTCCTGAGGAGAGGTCATTGCTTATCTGCATCTCATCGCTTTGAGCTATTTATAGGTATTTAATCCCTCAAGCACTTAGGTCAAAGCCTTCTTGGAGACATCTATTTCGGAGTGGGTTACCTCCACATGAGGTAGGTCTCATTTAGCTTGGCAAACCTCAAGACCAGCTCTAGAGATTACCTGTGGGTGGGAGGGACACCAACAGGAATGACATGACAGATGTATCAGTCCAGCCCTGCTAATGCCCTGAATCAGGGTAATGGAGCTTACGGGGAACTCCTTGAGCTGTTTCAGAGCCCTGTCTCTGCTTGGATAACTGCTCTGAATTGCTGCTCCGCCTCATGATGAGGGAAGTGATTCTTCCCCTCCACTCTACTCTGGTGAGATCCCACCTGGAGTACTGCGTCCGGCTCTGGAGTCCTCAGCACAGGAAGGACATGGACCTGTTGGAACAGGTCCAGAGGACGCCACAAAGATGCTCAGAGGGCTGGAGCACCTCTGATGGGAGGACAGGCTGAGAGAGTTGGGGTTGTTCAGCCTGGAGAAGAGAAGGCTTTGGGGAGACGTTATAGCAGCCGTCCAGCACCTAAAGGGGCTCCAGGAGAGATGGGGAGGGACTCTTGATCAGGGAGTGGAGTGACAGGACAAGGGGTAGCAGTTTTAAACTGAAAAAGGGGAGATTTAGATGAGATCTCAGGAAGAAATTCTTTGCTGTGAGGGTGGTGAGACCCTGGAACAGGTTGCCCAGAGAAGCTGTGGCTGCCCCATCCCTGGAGGTGTTCAAGGCCAGGCTGGATGGGGCTTTGAGCAACCTGGTCTGGTGGGAGGTGTCCCTGCCCATGGCAGGGGAGTTGGAACTGGATGATCTTTAAGGTCCCTTCCAACCTGAACCATTCTATGATTCCATGATTCTATGATCATTTTGCTAATCCCAATTCCAAGACCATATATGAAAGAGTGTTTTCCTGGTGCACGTGACAAAGCCCACCCTTCCTAGTACGATGCTCCAAATGAGGTGAATACCCTGAGGTTGGGAGGCGAAATAGGATTCAGTACCTAATGCAAAGCAAACATTTCCTAATGAAAAGAAAGCAGTAAGGTCCTCCTGCAGTGGACAGGACTGAAATAGGTTGGATCTTGATTTAGAAAGTGTCAGCCTCGTGACAGAACCTGGAATTAGCACCCGTGGGGTTTTGCGACCTCATGGGTAATCTCAGCATCTGTTGTTGTGGGTGTTGGCGTAAAAAGCGTGGGTCTGAGGGCATATGGGCTTACGTGTGATCTTTATCACATTTATGCAGGGCTTAGCCATAGCTATAGAGATATTTTCTTCTTAGTCTTTTCCCTGCTACTTGACAGGTGTAACCCACTCTGCAAGAAATTATACTTTTTGTCTATTGCTTTTTACTTCGCTTCTATGACTGCAAAACTTTATTTAACTTACCAGTGCCCACTCTTTTTCATCAGACACCCTATGATATGGTATCCATTTTCCCACCCCATTAGTTGGAAATCAGGCTCTGTTGTTTTCAAGAAAAAAAAAATTAATGATTGCGAACGCCTAATTCTAGCTTAATCAAATTTTAAAAAATGGACAGGCCTGAAAAAGCAAATCCCCTCACTGAGTAAGGTGGCAAATTTTATTATGGTTGGGTCTTAGAGTTTGAAGGTGCAGTAAGTCCAACACTTGTGTACATTCAGCTGCTACTTTCATGGCAATACCATGACCTGTTGACAGTTCTGAAGCGGAGAAGCCGGTGTGGAATGATCAGCTAATATATACATCACCATGTTGGATCCAGGGGAATGAGAGAAGTGGGGATTTTGCAATCCAAAGGTTACTGCATGACAGTTCAAGGAGGCACACATTGGGCAACTGTGGAGTTGCCTAAAACTACATGGGGATGGGACTTTGAGTAACCTGGTCTTGTGGGAGGTGTCCCTGCCCATGGCAGGGGGGTGGAACTCAATGATCTTTAAGGTCCCTTCCAACCCAAACCATTCTATGATTCTATGATTCAATTATTTCTTAAATTATTGGCAAAGGTGAAAACTTTTACATTAGAACTTGCATCTTTCTTTATGTTCTGCATTAAAGGTCTCTTGCCCTCTGCAGCATTCCTGGAGCAGTGGGTTGCCCAGCTCTTGGGACAGGGCTCTGAGCTAAAAACACCCACGCTCTTTCCAGCCCATGCAATGCTTGGCGTTTTCATCACCTCAGTGCCAGCTCACACCCAGGCCTGGCCTTCTCTTCATAATAGCATTTCAGAGAGATAAATCCCTCAACAGCTATTCTTGGGTACTAATTTAGGGCATTGCTTTGTAACTGAAAACAGGAGCTACAAGGACCCTTTCTCCTGCCTGATAGTTGATCTGCCTGTACCCGGAGCCTTGGTTCAGCTCCCAGCAGTGTTTCCATATTCTCACCAACAAAAATGAGCAGGTAGTAAAACACTTACGTCTTCCTGTTTGGTAAACTCAATTGTTACTAAATCTTAATCATGTGCTATAGGATGCCCCTTGGTTGGTTTTTTCATCTCAGAAAAGTCTGAAAGACCACCAGACCATCTATTTAGGGAAGACCCATTTTCTTTTCTCAACAGAATATAGGTTGAATTTGTAGAGATACCTAGAGAAGACAGCAGACTTCCTGAATATTTCTAAGAGTATTTTAACCCTTTTTGGTCTCAGTGCTCCATTGAAGGTCGTCTCAAATACTGAAACACAAGAGAAGAGGTTATTTCCTGCAGAAGGAGTCTGGGGAACTTTCCCAGAGGGAAAAATATGAAGAAACCTCATCAAAGGCTCAGTTCTAGCATTTTCATAGGGCTGAGCATGATTCACCATGTTTATGTCTCCACTTGGATGGGTGTGGGGTAAGTGCTTACTAACCAGACAGAGGAAGCATCCAGCACGCTATCTATCTTTTCATCTTCCTTTATCAGTAGACAGTTCAAGCTAAAACAAAAAATTAACTTCTTTCCTTTAAAAAAAAAAAAAAAAGAAAAAATATGCTGCCACAGTGGTTGATTTAAACTGTGGTCACATGTTTTGCTGGTGAACCAGGGAAGCAGAAATGAGTACAAACCTCAGAGGCTGAATGTCACAGCCTGAACAACAGGTTCCCTGAATGATCCAGTGATGGAAGCTGTTAGACTTGGGTAGCTTAAGTAAAATCATTAGGGATGTTGTATTTATAGCCTGTTTAGGAGTAAATGCAGAGCTAAGCATTAATCAGACCAGGTATCTTGTGAAATTCACTCTTATTATACCAGAAGATTACAAGGTGAGTTTACTAGCAAGGTTTATTCCTCCCATTGAGAGTGCTCAAGACGGGTGGAAGACAAATTGCAATTATTTTTATCTTGGTGCAGAGCAGAAAATAACTAGTATCTTTTCCCGCTGCTTTGCAGAAAAAATGCACATCCTTGTATTGAAAATTCTGCTCCTAAAGATGTGATTGCTTCACAGAGAAAACACTCCTGAAGTCTATGTATCAAAGCAGGTTGATTTCCAGAGTCATGGTAGGGGCACAGAGAGCAACATGGTATGAAAAGAAGTACTATTTACCAACTAAAGCAGAGAACTGGAATCACAGCTCTGGAGAAACATTCTTACCTGTGCAGAAGGTTAAATGAGCTCCTCCTGTCCTTGTTTTGCACCTTCAAAATCAAGTTTATAACCTTTCTTACTTCCCAACAATAAACTAATGTTAGCAATATGCTTGGATACCTGAAGGTAAGGCAACAATCTCTAAAGGGGAATCTGGTGTTACTCAGTTTTGCTGATGTGCAACACACAGTTGCTGGGGTTCTACCTCTTTGTATTGATGAGAATGTGCAAAAGGGTGTCTTGGCCCATTCTGCTCTGTATCACAGTAGCAATTCCTGTCTATTGCTAAAGCACCAGAACATTTATTTTCACTTTTTTTTTTTGGTCCATTAAGGGTTGCCAAGTCAGGGCTGAAAGTGGTTTGGAGCCTTCTCTGAATCTACTGGCAATGAGAAGTTCAAAGGTATTTCTTTTGCAGAGAGAAGGGGAATTGTACTTCCAGACCACTGAAGCACCACTGGCTGGGTGAAGGACACTCTGAAGATCCTACAAAGGCTTCTTGACATCACCATGGTCTTAAATTTTTCCTCTGAGGACAAATGTGTTGGTGAGGTTCTGCTTCTCATGTCACTTGTCTATATGCAGATGCTCAAATCATTGCATTTTACATCTCCTTTGCTTGCACAAGAGCGGCCTCAACTCCTCTGAAGCAATTGCCTAATTTTGCATTCTTTGGCATTCTCTTCTCTTTTCGTCACCAAGTAGAGAGGAAACCAAGATGCACTCCCTCTCTGTATTTCTTCTTGTTAGAAAGATACCGAGCATCTGCAGTCAAAGCGGGCCTACTGACGTGTGGATGAAAGCACATTTCAAATGTCTCTATCAGAAAGGAGCCAACACAAAAGGAAACCAAATATATTTGGAAAATCTCACTATTATTCCTTAAATAAAAGGGGAAAACATGTCACTAAATGTACCTGGCTGACCTTCCTCTGCAGTCAATTTAGAGCAAGTCCATCTGTAAAGGGGCATTTTGGGGGATTTTACTGAAAGCAGAACATGAGGATTTATGTTTTCATCTGGACTAATCATCTCTGAGCAATGCGTTCCTGGTCCAGTCACTCCAGAATCGATCAGAAGTTCCTTCAAGCATAGAGAGCGCCATGTTTGGCCCATCCCAGCAATCAAAAAGAGGAAATGTTTTATGTTGGGGCATCAGTGGCCTCTGCAAGTGTGCTTTCGGCAGGAAAGTTCCCAGACACTGATCTGAGGTTTTACAAATCCATTTGAGGGAGACCAACAAAAAGCTCAGGCTAACCTGTTTGTTATTCTGGAGATCAGTGTTCTCCTGAGACTTCCTAGAGGGCATTATTAATGTTGCATGGCGTGAACACTTTGATCTGCCAGCAGAAGTCCTCAGAGCTGACAACAGCTGCCTCTCAACTTCCCTCAGTGCTTCTCTGCACTTTGACTGCTGAGAACTTCCTTCTCAGAGACGAAAAGGAAAATAAAATCAACAAGGGAGGGAGGAGCAGATAATTTAAACCAGTCTCCAAACTGTTGCTAGGTGCTGATGGCTTAATACCTGGGAAACAAATGCACGCTGATGTCTCACCTGTCCTTTTGGGTTAGTCTCGTTGTGTCAGCCAGGAAGGTTGTTTTATTCCCTGGGAGAAGACTGGCTGTTCCTGGCATGGGGACAAGTGACTCAGGCATGACTCATTGGTGCAGGAGAACCTGCCGGCAGCCAGGCACTCTCCTGGATGGCAGCAGAAGTCCTCTCTGCAGCTCAGGCACGGGGAACTGCGTCAAGCCAGCCCTGCAGTGTGGCACTCTGATGGCACAGACCCCGTAAAGCAAAGGAAGCCCCGAGGGCACAGAGCGTGGCAACAAGTCCTTGCAGTTCTGACCATGCAAGGTGCCTTTCCTGGTCTTGCTTCAGCTCGGTGGGGTCAACACTCCTGCAGGCTGACTGGCTTTATTCTTGGTGTAATTTTTCTTCCTCGGCTTGGTTTGCCAGGGCAGACAGTGCCACAGCCCTCACATCCATCACAGCTGGCGGGACACAGCTCCCCCCGTGCAGCCCAGGGCTGGGCTGTGGACATGAGGAATGATGGTCCCTGCATCATCCAGGGTGGCCATTCATCACCATTGTCTCCGCCGCAAAAGGCACCCGGCACGGTCCTTTCATGAAGTGGATCAAATGATCCTGGAGCTCTTCTCCTAGGACCCAGTTAAATATGTTTACAAAAGCTGGTGTTTAATTAAATGAGTAGTCCTGATAGCTACTATGAACTGTTTTAAAGAGTAGAACATTACTCCTGAGAGTTTCAGGCTTTGGTTGATCCTGGCATGGGCTGTTCCTGGTAGGTCCTTTTCCTCTGAGGTTAAAGGCTTGTCTTCCCACTTACTATTCTTTATGGATTTGATACTTTTCTGCTTTCTTTTCTGCTCTCTGTAAAATATCTAGAGACAAGGATTGGATTAGAAACTGACAATCATTTGAGGAGAGCTGAAGGTAAACCCTGCACACTGACATGAGATCAGGAATTATTAATATTCCCGCTGCAGATGGGATAACTGGCAACAGGAGAAAGGAACTGATTTGCCTGGTGTCACGTGGGGAACCCGTGTGAAACTGCTGGGGAAACGAGAGGAAGTTAGGCAAGTGACAACTGCAGACGTGCTTTTCTCCTTGCCATGCTGAGGGTCACACTCATATGGTTAATGAGCGATCCCGAAGGAGGATAGCCTCTCTGTTGATCAGAGATGCCATCAGCTGATCAGAGGCCACAGTAGCTCATGTGAGGTGGTAGCATTGCCTTTGTGTGCTGTCTTTGTGATACCGGCATATCTACCCCTGGGGGCTGTAAGTTGTCCCCTTGTCTCCGAGCAAATGTGGGTGCCCGCTCCCCAGGGCTGGTGTGACACGTGAACCGCTCTGCAGCACGGCCTGGGGCTGGCAGGGGGACATCTCCTGTGTTGCTGTGGTGTAGCAGAGTGACTCTCCACAGAAAAACCTCTTCCGTTTGCCTCTGAGCACTCTTCTCTGCTGTCTGCTTGTAACCAAATTCTAATTCCAGCCGTGAAAAATAAAATTCTTCTGCCAAGTTCCTCCTCTGAGGGATGTCACCAGCCTTGGTGGTATCTCATAGGGGTTGAATGTGGCCCACTGACCTTAGAGATCAAGGGGTGTAGATCCTGGATTTCAGTCTCTGCCAAACCAGCTTGACAGTCATTTTCAGTGAAAGATATGGACACATGGGAAGTGCAACGTACACAGTTAATATGGATTTTAGGGATATTACAGACACAGTAGCACACCGACAGCTTAGACTGACATTGAAGGAACGTTGTTTGTCAAATGACATAAAAAAGGGGGATGATAAAACTGGCGGATGGGAGTAATACAGCAAGCAGTCAGCAATGCTGTTATATCAGAATAGGAATCTCTGCCCAGAGAAGCTGTGGCTGCCCCATCCCTGGAGGTGTTCAAGACCAGGCTGGATGGGGCTTTGAGCAACCTGGTCTGGTGGGAGGTGTCCCTGCCCATGGCAGGGGGGGTTGGAACTGGGTGATCTTGAAGGTCCCTTCCAACCCGAACCATTCTATGATTCTATGACTTGCACCAAGCATGACTTCCCTGAGATTAACGTATGCTACTATGTCCACGATTATTCTGCTAAGTTATTAGCAAGCTGTGAGAGCAGTATCACTCAGCCATGGCCAAATGCGAAACTGATACAAGACACTTTAAGTGCAGAAGCATACAAATAAGATATTACCAGATCAGAGTTTTAAAGGAAGAAAAACATGTATGAAATTATGTATTTAGGTAAGAACTGTACAAGAAAACTAAATAGCTGCACTATTAGAAAGACTAGAGTCTTCCTCCCACCTCTAATATGTCTCTGATAGTGGTCTGTGAAAGGCTTCAAGTTAGATACACATGAAGACTTATCAGACTCAATGGACTTATCAGACCAGCACTGTTGACCACCAAATCTAAAATTACATCCTCAGAATCTGTCTGTTGGCTGTTCTTAGTCTTGGAAACACATGAAGTCACTAGGCACTTAGACCTCCATCACTAATACCACTTGCATGTCCATGCAACATGCAACTCTACATTACTCTACATGCAACACAGTGATGGGTAAAAGTTCTCTGACTTGGCTTCCAATGGTTTGGAAGCCTTGGAAGGTGGCCTTCCAAGGTGCCACTGTGCAGTTCTGTGCAGAAATACCAGCCCAGGATCCTGAAGCGGGCAGGCAAAATACTCAGGGCAAACAGCTGGACTGCAGTGGCTCCTAGAGCACAAGCTCATTTAGCTGCAGTCTGCTCAGAGAACAGCAATGGGCAGCTTAGATGTGCCCTATGTTTGCTATGGGGGCTGAGCAGAGCTGAAGATGGTCTCTGCAGTGCTGTGTGCCCATCTCAGGCCTGTACTGAAGGGCTTTCACAAGCAAATTGAATCTTTCCTGCCCTTTCTTGCCCATGAGAACTGACCTGATGAAAATTTTCTGAAAAGCACTGTCAGATTAGGCTATGGGCAAAAGAGGGAGGATAGTGACTGTTTCCACCTGTTGAGAAGTTGCTCCATGCTGCAATCATTTACCATGAGGATGAGCAACGTTTCAATCTCGCTTTGGTGAAAAGGACCCTGGACCTTATCCAGCCTCCAGATAATTGCCCCAAGAACAGAGTGACCATGTGGTGGGGGGCTCGACAGTTCTCCTGTGCAAAGCAGCACAGCCTCCCTGGCATAACTAAACAGAAACAGAGTTTAAAAGATTCATGCTTGGGGCTTAAAATGCATCTAAAAAAGTTTTGGGTGTGTTCCAGCATCCCTTCTGAAGTCTTGATACCGGACCATAAAAACTACCCAGTTTGATGCTTAAGATTCCTAACTCATCTGCACTCCCGGCATATATAGAAAGCAGAGAAAAACTCCTTTGCCAGACTTCTGTTCCCATGTAGTTCTGAACAACCTGGGCTGGGAGATGGCGTGAAGGTTACTTTTGAATCCATAAGCATGGATTTGCCTAACTTACTTCTTCGGAATATTGTCAAGGGAAAATGATCTTGTGACTGAAGCAGGGGGCTGGCATTGGTGAGCCTGGGGCTCTATTCAGCCCTTCCCTGGGCTTCCTGCCTGACCCTGGGCAAATCGCAATCTCTCCATGCCAAAGTTTCCTCCTCTGTAATGTGCAGATAAGGGTGCCTACTCCACAGGGTTTGCGTGAAGCTAAATTCACTACAATATTCTCGTGTTTTCAGGATTATGCCCTTTCTGAGATTTGCACTCCTATTGGAAGCACAAAGAATTACTTTAATCATTATTGCTAACTAATGATGAATGCGCTTCAGTTTGGAATGTGCTTGCTCTCACATGTTTGTTTATAACTTCAGAGTATAATAAATAATTCTGTAGATGCAATCTCTTCATCTCACTCCCCAGCCCTCTGCTCACCCGGCATGAACCTGCAGTTACACTGGCAGTCCTGGACCAGAGCTTCAGGGCAGGCTTGGGTTGCCACATTCCCTCGTGGAGTTTATAATCAGTAGGATTATCTCTAAGTATTACCCTGCCATGGTTCCCAGGCAGCAGCATTTGAAAGGAGAGACTTGAGCACATCTCTCCAACAGGCCAGCAGTCATCTACATGGCCCTATAGCCAACATCTTTGCTCCAGGGCTTATGAAGATCCTGCATCAAAGGCGGTAACTGTCACTTCATGCTCCTGCAAGCGTGAAAATTGCCCTCACTATGTTCTTGTGGCTGTGTGTCCTGATAGTCACATTATAACACTCCCACAACTTTATGTTTCCTCCTTCCCTCTGTTTTTTTCTGTCACTCTCCCCTGAGTTGTCCCAAATTGATTAATTTTTCCCTTCCTCTCATGTATCCTCCATCCTTTCTCCTTTCAACTTAGTGACACAGGCAGACTTTTAACTCCAAATCTAAGATTGGGAATCCAAACATGCTTTAATATGTGCACGACTTGTAAATTTATCATCACACAACCTTAACATTTTAAAATTATTTTGTCAACTTTTCACCGGTCTTTCACTCTTCTTCCACTTCATTAGTTTTGCTACCTGTTATTTGTTGTTTTCATTCACTGTCCCATTTAAAACCAGAGCCTGGATTACCGTGTTTGCTGCTATCCAGAATCCAGTGGTTAATTCTGCTAAGAATGACTGTATGAGCTCTGGTCCTCAATGCGTCCCTGCTTTGAAAAAATCCCAAGAAAATGGGTCATGGATGTATAACCATTGGGCATCACGTGCCATGGAATGGTCAGGTCCAAAGATACAAGGGAGACCACAGTCCCCAGCCCCTGACACTTGTACTGTATATAATTTTTCTTTGTTAATGTGGTGCATGGAGAAGTCTCTACAAAGCATTTTCTCATGCTTTTGTATTCCTCTTTTTTTTTTTTTTCCTAAATTACATATCATATTTTCTACTATCAATTTTCCCAGTGCTGAACAAGGCACCACGTTAAAATCTTTTCTGAATTGGAGGGAAATTAATCTCCCTGCCTTCTGAGTTGTTCACCCAAGTCTCTTGGTTGTCCTTCACTTTCATACTTCCATTAATATGTCAGATGCTTTTAACATCCCCTCCCAGCAAAAGGAGTTGCTTGTCCATGCAGACCAAATCTTGATGACTAGTAATGAACATGATCTGTTGTCTAGATCTGTCCCACAACATGTCCAGGCTGCAGACCGGCTTGTTTGTCTGCTTGGGAAATCCTAGTTCTCGGTTCTTATGTTGTGACCCTTTTTAAATAGCCGTGTCACCCATATTTGTTCATTCCCTCAGTAAGCAGAGCTGGGAATTGACACTACTTACTTGCAGGCCAAACGCTGAGACGATAAGGCATCTTGACGTCATCCCAGAGCAAGATCTCCATGAACAAGATCAGCATGTTCTGGCCAGCTCAGCACCCCAGCTCCCCTTTCAAGTTGCATCACAGAGGGGTTAAGCTTTCTTCCTCTTTTATGTAGCAAGAAGGGAGCAGAGAAGACTCCCTTTTAAGAACCAGTTTGAGAAGATCTGTCCTTCATCAAAGCAGCTGAGTTATCTTGCTTGAGTTAGCTTGGCCCAGAGCAATGACCTGAGGTAACTAACTGTCTTGGAGGAGCTGCACCATATATTTTCTGTTCTTCAGTTCCCTGTATGCAAAATTTTTCTGCTGAGAACAAACAACTTCCCAGTTGGGATGCATGGGAATCCTTTATAGGACCATGAAGATTTAGCAGCTCTATCCTGCTTTTTCTTTTAATGGTTGTCTGCCTGAGGACACTTAGAGGTGAAATATGCTGAATATCTGCAAATTCAAGGAAACAACCCCCTTTTCAAAAAATCTCTCAGGGGTAAAAATAGCTATAGAAACAAAAATGTGGGGAAAAATGAAATAGCTAGTCAAAGAAATGAATATTTATTTATGATCAAGAAATGTCTTATGTGTAATTCAGTTAGCAAGTGGAAAGTACTGCTTGTGCTGTAGGTATGTACACAGATGTGTTTAAATTATTTTCCACTGCATAAAGACAAATATATGCAGTAGTAGAGATATACTGCAATGTAAGGTAGTTATGGGTAAGTTTCCTTGCTGGCATATCTCTAACAGGAAAATTTAAGTATGGCGAGTAGAAGGCATCAGTACTGTTAATTTATAACTGTAAAAGAAAGTTATAGCTATAGTGTTCATAAGTAGCCAATTCTATAATGAATACAGAAAAGAAATATACTGCTAGAAAAATGTCTGGAAAAGGATATCTCTGTATATGTATTTTTAGTGTAGGTTACTCAGCTCAGTGTTAAGGTCTGAGACTAATACTGGTATAATTCCAGACTAACCAGTAGGCATTAGGTACCTACACAGTACTTTATCATCATAAGGAAAATGCTGTAGCTGGAGGCAAAGTTAGGCAATGTGTATACAAATACAATACAAATTAAACATTTTATGCAATAAATTAATCTTTCTAATGCCTGCATAATACAAGTTTTTCCTTGTAACTTCTCCAACCAGGATTGGATCTGGATATTCTGATCTTAAATTCTGCTCTGATCTTTATGTACTTCATTTCAAGTACTGAAGATTTGAAACATGTTTCCCACTCTTTCCACTCTCCCATTCAGAGGGAAAAAACACTTCATTACCGTTTAATTTCATTTTTTCTCCAGATTTCTCATTTTTTTCATATCAGACCTTTAGACGCCATTCCCAGAAGAAAAATCCCTCAAAACAGTAAGTCATCTCATCTGGGGTTCAAATCTCAGCTGCTGTTACTGTATAAACAAGTCTGTCTGGAGACAGAGCTTGGCAGCATGTGACATTCTGTCATCAAAACCCAGTGAGCCCCAGCCACACGTTTAATGCCATCTCAGCATCTTTGTCTATAGCAATTTGTCCCATCCTTCAAAAAAACAGAAGTCAGATTTTGGGAGCTTAAACCTATTAAATGCAGAGTTTCACAGAGGGGATGAGTTTTTATCTTTTTGGCCTAAAAGGCACACTTGAAACACTGTAGACTTTAAGAGCTACGCAGTTTAAGCAGCAAGGGAATCAGGCAATGGAGAGCAAAGTTCTGAATTTGGTAACAGGAGCAATCACAATACAATAAACTTTTATTTGTATTTACATAATTTAATTTCATAATTTAATTTTGCTGTTATACCCATGAATTTGTGTCAAATCCAACAGCACAAAACCAATCTCTATTTAATAAAGACATAATAACACAGCAAGATCCCATTGTATAATTACACTAAAGCCTCAATGAGTAACCAAATGAACCTGCAATCCTTTCCCTTGTCCTTCTTTGGTGACAGTCATTTATTGAGCAGCTTGAAGTGAAGCAATTTCATGCTCACACTGATATTTCAGTGTCTTCCCTGTAGCATGGGTAGGTTATCAAAACCGGAGCGTAGTGTATGACTTCAGCACTAGAAAAACAAGACCTGAACTCTGCAGGAACTCTATGTGCATTGCCAAGAAGCAGTTTCCTCTGCTTCAGTGATGGGAAGTCTATGGGCACGTAAGATTTCAGGTAGCACTTTGATGTGCCGTGTTTGGATCATACGTTCAATCACCGGGTGATTTTAAAAAATATATTAAGTTCAAGAGGGCTGCGAGCTCGCAGCAAGCAGAAGATTATTGACCTAGTCCTTGATGGACACAGGTACCATTTTTTTGTTGGGTTTTTTTGAGCCAGGCACCTCTGGCAGTCAGAAGGCTGTTCAGACCTCTTTTCATAATTTGGAATTCATGATACATGTGGGCTGAGCTATATTGGCAGCTCTAATAGTTTTTTGCTTGTGGCAGCCCTGATGACAAAAATTTTTGAAGCAGAGGCATGTGCATATTACTTGCTTGCACACACGTTTAACACATTGGAGTTTCAGGTGAGCAATATCCTCCAAAAGAAGAAGGGCATAGACTACCCACCATGAAGATAACACTATTTGTGGTGTGGTGCTGTGGTGTTTCAGCAGCAGAGTTCTCTGCAACTTTACATTTAGTTGCGGGAACGGGTCCAGCGGAGGGCCACGAAGGTGCTCAGAGGGCTGGAGCACCTCTTCTATGAAGACAAGCTGAGAGAATTGGGGTTGTTCAGCCTGGAGAAGAGAAGGGTCCGGGAAGACCTTAGAGCCCCTTCCAGTGTTTAAAGAGGACCTATAGGAGAGATGGGGAGGGACTCTTCATCAGGGAGTGGAGCAATAAGACAAGGGGTAATGGTTTTAAACTGAAAGAGGGGAGATTTATGTTAGATGTCAGGAAGAAATTCTTTGCTGTGAGGGTGGTGAGACACTGGAACAGGTTGCCCAGAGAAGCTGTGGCTGCCCCATCCCCGGAGGGGTTCAAGGCCAGGCTGGATGGGGCTTTGAGCAACCTGTTCTGGTGGGAGGCGTTCCTGCCCATGGCAGGGGGATTGGAACTGGATGGTCTTTAAGGTCACTTCTAACCTGAACCATTCCAGGATTCTATAACATTTCCTCACCCATGTCTGCAGTCACTGGGAGTGAAATATAACTAGAGTCTCGCACATACATTGTGTTTGTGTGTAGCCTTGTATCTTGGTTTGCTTCCCTTGTCTAATTAGGCTGTAAGCTCTTGCAGGTAGAAGGTGTCCTTTGCTCAGTGCTTGTATAAGCACATGAAGGTCCCAATCCTGACTGATGCCTCCAGGTTCTGCTAAAATGGTAATGCATAGAATCACTGCACATCCTTTGCATGTGAGCCATAGCACTTGGTCTTGCTTGGCTGGGTAAGACATGGTGCTTTTCCTGCTCTCTAACTGGATAATCACTCTCAGCTGGCCAAAGTAAATTAATTTCAGATGCAAGTAACATTCAAGGGTCTCTATTGGCCTATTTGTGTTTTTTTGTTTTATTTGACCACGTTCTCTTCAACAACCAATTCAGCTAAATAGAGATAATGTAGAAAGAAGGGAGAAAAGGTGTAGTTGAGCTGGTAAAACAGGCCTTCCTCTGGAAAGTAGGCTCTTCTTATCTAGTAAGCAGAACTGAAAAGCTTGATTCTCTGATATCCTGCATCTTGCGACACCGGTAACACTAAAGCAAGTACCTTTTTCTAAGTTGGCAATTTTATTCCATCCATTTTGCATTCAGGCAAATACAGATTAAAAGACCCAAGCCAAAATCACCCTAGAAGAGCATTCATAAGAGAAAATAAGCAGTGAAATGGAAACATAAAGGGGCAACACGTATTCATTTACATGGCCCAGAGAAGCTGTGGCTGCCCCATCCCTGGAGGGGTTCAAGGCCGGGCTGGATGGGGCTTTGAGCAACCTGGTCTAGTGGAGGTGTCCCTGCCCATGGCAGGGGGTTGGAACTGGGTGATCTTTAAGGTCCCTTCCAACCTGAACCATTCTATGATTCTATGGCACTTTCCTATCTCAGATGAAAGGTTAGCTTTCATAATCATGCTATTTCATGTTCCCAGTTAATGGGCAGCATTTCTAACCCATGTTTGAGAAATGTTGCTGCTCCCCACACATTTTTTAACCCATGATATAATAGCATTGCATGAAATGAGCACCATGTGTAGCACAAGTGTACTCTTGCATTAAAACCCCATCATTAGCAGTGGATCTATAGATATTTCTTTTGCCAGTAACTGATCCATTTACTTAACCTTCTTAAAGCCTGCAGACAGAGGCCTTCAAAAAGCCTGAAAATTGGAGGAAGTTCCGGCAGAAGAGCAGGCAACAGTCTCATAGTTCGTCTTGTTTTTCTGTTCAGCCAACGAAGAGGGCCTGGGAAAGCTCTCCTGGGTTGAAATTTACAGCTGTGTCACAGAAGTGACAGGAGCGCAGGAAATAGTTGCCTTATAGCCATTAGCTAGGGTCCCAGCTGGCTTCAGTGACGTTCGCAGCAGCTTAAGTATGTGTGTGAATCAGGAGCAGTGGAGGAATGTTCCCAAAACCAGCGCTCCTTGGGCCAGCAATGGGTTTCCCTGCCCCGTTCAGGCTTTCTGAGAAGAGGATGCTTGGAGAAATAGAGGGTTTTGTGGGGGCTCCTTTACCGCTGCTGTGCTCTCTTCACAGAAAAGTGTCTAAAATGAGGGACAGGACACATCTGTTGTTTTAGTCAAAGAGAAATATGAAATACTTACATCGCTTTCCAGCTAATTAGGTAGTTATATCATTTTGTGTCAAAGGAGCTTCAAGTGATTAAACTGTTGAAAGTGGTAACTTCAATTACAGGAAGCCTCCAGGCACCACATTATAGCCGCAATACTAACAAATAATAATTATCATCGTAATAATAGATAACACAGAGGCAGGCTACTTCTGAGTTGTCCTAACGACCGCATAACTTGGTAAGAAGAAGACCATCGCTGGCAGATAAGAAACGCTTGATACTTTACTAGGTCTAATTTTGTAAACAAAGCAATTCTGTTCTCAGGTATGACAATTTTGCATGCTTCCCACTGAGAAAGTTATTTGTGAATCAAGACGTGAGAAGTCACACAGGCTAAAGGAGGAACATTTTAAATAAAGAATCACAAGCAATCTTTGCGCCAAAATCTCCTGTCAGACTTGACAGCAACAAACAAACCAGTGATGTGCAGTTTTCATAATAACTTCATAGTTCTTTGTTAAGTCTAAAAGGAAAGTAAGCACATATAAGACAATGTAATAAAACAGGATTGATATCTGTAAAGAGCAGAAGATATGCATGTGCATATCTTTGTCTCTTGGTTTTCTTTGTAATTTAAAAATCTAAAATCAAATGCTGTTATCTTTTATTTAGTCTTACCCCTCCTATTTTTGTATTTTACTGCTGTTACAGCTAAGCTAAAATGTCTCGTTTCAAACATTTTGCAAATATATGGGATAAAATAATCCAGGAATCTTAATGGACAGCTTTATGAAACATATTGGGCAAATGTAAACTAAACATCACTAATATCTATTTTGCAAAAGACTTTAATGCAAGTTTCACTTAAGGATAGTGTAAGTACTGAGCTAGCTATTGACATTTATGTATGATAGTCCTTTCATTTCTAAATTTTGTAGGTTTGGGGTTGTTTGGGTTTTTTTTTTCACAGCTTCAATTTCTCTGTTTGGTAGCATGAACTCAGCCTCCTGCCAACTCCTTTAGAGAAGGAGGAACTGAACGAGTAGGGGAGAGAACCTGCAAGGCTCTCCTATCGCCCTGAAATTCAGTCACTCCTGTCTCTCTCTGTCTATAATGACACAAAGGAGTTCTAATTAACAGTTGTGTAACTGTTTGACAGCAAAACAGCAAATCTTTGGAAAGTCCTCCCCTGACTCTGAACTCAGTTTCACATCATTACTTTTTATGTCAAAGTATCCCAAACTTCCAGAGGAGAAAGATGACAGAGCAAAAATGGTGTTTTGTGAGACACCTCACCTGGTATCTGTGAGAGTACTTGACAAGCAGTTTCATCTTTGCTTTTTTATTAAAAAAAAAAATAATAAATTCTTAGTGGAACAAGTTTTATGGTAGAGGGGAGGAAGCTAATGGTGTGTGGGCAGAAAGGAAAATGTAGGTGATATAGTAGGAAATGGAGAAAAAAGCAGGTCCCTCACTTCTTCAAACATACAGAAATGCTGCACTTCACAAACACTCCATAATTACGGAGAGATTTTGTAACACAGAAATAAACCCTTTAATTATATTTAGCGCTGGCTGCAGATAATGATGGGGATTTAGTGGGGAATGGATTAAAGAGATGTGAACATATTTTTTCATTCAGGCACTGTGGTTTTTTTTTTTTCCTGCCAAGCCATTAGGACAAAGCAGGAGGAACAAGGACCCTCTCAGCATTCATCTTCAGAGATGGGCAGAGACCAGCCCCTGTCCCTCCCCTCCAAATGTCCTCCTCATGTGATTTCTGGAGCTTGTGAGCGCAGCTTGGCTTGTGGCTCCTTATTGAAAGCCATGTCCACACATCCTTGGAGCAGGACAGCACAGGGTCAGACATTGGCTGTGGCTGAATCCCTGCTCCTGGTCTGGTGCCTCTGCTGCAGGTGGAAGATCTGAAGAGGAAAAAAAACCCCAAAGGCCTGTACTGGCAGGAGTTAGGAGAGCTGCTGTTGGCTGTCCATAAATGCAATGGGTAATTGGTTCTGCTGAGCTTGCAGGATAATTCATGGAGCAGGGAAAGCCATAAATACATTTTTCAGGATCCAGTTCAAGCTGGGATTGATTGTCCCACTTCTGTCTTTAGACTAGAATGACCCAGCTGATTTCAATGTGTAAGCACAGGCTTACTACTGAGTTTAGTAACCAAGCTCATTCAGATATTGCCTTCACCTGGAGATAGGTTTACAATTGCAGAGAGCAAAGGGAAGAATAACCTTTTCCCACCCTGTGTAATGCCACAGGCAGACTGAACACAGGACAGTGTGATTCAGATCCCCCTCACTAACTACTGCAAGTCAAGCTAAAGCCAGATCCACAGCCCAGGCGTAGTGGCTTATAAAATAATAAACCAGAAGATATCCCCTGATGCCCACTCCCACTGCACCACAAGTGGGACCATAACCTTTCTTGCTCCAAGCAGGTGGCGGTGTGGGAGGGACTCAATCCCTTTTTTCTAGGGCAGCATCCTTCTCAACTACCACCCTCCTCCCTTATCTCTTGGAACTTGCTTTATACATTTTAGGGCTGCTGCTGAGCGTGCCATGGTGCCTGTCCTGCTGGCCAGGTGCCACTGGTGCTGCTCCTCAGCTGGGAAGAGCTGGGAGCCAGCAAACAGCCCCAGCCCTGCCGTACAGGACATCTAGAAAGTGAGGCTGAGGGTGTCTGGGATCTGAGGTTACTTTTTGGGGAACGAGGGTAAGGGAAGCACAGAAGGGCCAGGGCTTCCTGCATGAGCAGCCACCATGAACTCTCACACCAGCACCCACACCAGCAGCAGCATTGGCAGCAGCAGCACCAGCACATTGTAGAATCACAAACTCATAGAATCATTTTGGTTGGAAAAGACCTTTCAGATCATCAAGTCCAACTGTTAACCCAGCACTGCCAAGTTACCACTAAACCATGTCCCTTGGCACTACATCTACACACCTTTTAAATACCTTCAGGGATGGTGACTCCACCACTTCTCTGGGCAGCCTGTTCCAATGCTTAACAGACCTTTCATTGAAGAAATTTTTCCTAATATCCAAACTGAACCTCCCCTGGTGCAACTTGAGGCCGTTTCCTCTTTTCCTATTGCCTGTTCCTTGGGAGAAGAGACCGACCCCCACCTCTCTACACCCTCCTTTCAGGGAGTTGTAGAGGGTGAGAAGGTCTCCCCTCAGCATCCTTTTCTCCAGGCTGAACACCCCCAGCTCCCTCAGCCGCTCCTCACAAGACTTGTGCTCCAGACCCCTCACCAGCTCCGTTGCCCTTCTCTGGACCCACTCCAGCACCTCAATGTCTTCCTTGTAGTGAGGGGCCCAAAACTGAACACAGTATTTTAGGTGGGGCCTCACCAGTGCCCAGTATGGGAGGATGATCACTGCCCTAGTCTCTCCCCGCAGCCCCCTGCTGCAGTGCTGCTCCTCTCCTCTCCTCTCCTCTCCTCTCCTCTCCTCTCCTCTCCTCTCCTCTCCTCTCCTCTCCTCTCCTCTCCTCTCCTCTCCTCTCCTCTCCTCTCCTCTCCTCTCCTCTCCTCTCCTCTCCTCTCCTCTCCTCTCCTCTCCTCTCCTCTCCTCTCCTCTCCTCTCCTCTCCTCTCCTCTCCTCTCCTCTCCATCCCTTTCTGCCTCAGGAGTCATACAGCTCACAACCTCTATCGTTAACCTGCCAACATCTTGCTCCTGCCACAAGGATCCCTCGGGGGGGGTTGCCTGGTGCTTCTGCCTTCCCCTTGTGGCTGTGTTGTCAGACCAGGAACACCTCAGCCCAGACCATGTCTGTGGGATGCTCAACAAGCCTTACCAAGGCCATTTTTGAGACAGCCACGATCTCAACCTTCCTTAATTGCTGGTGTAACTTAATTAAATTCACTGCAATTGCATCATTAGTTCTGACTTATTCTGCCAAAGGGAGAGGACAGCCAAATCAAACATTTGGGTTTGAATTGACTTAACGAGCGAGGTTGGGTCCAACTTTGGACATTGATGGAAGAGTCTGGCCAGACGCAGCTTATACCCTCGGCTCCTGTGAGGCAGCCCAGCTTTAGTGAAGGTGAGACAGCGATTGCCACCCAGGTAAGATGATAAATCCAGAAAACCTAACTGCTGCCCGGTGTCCTTAAAATAATACAGCATACACTGACATAGTTTAGAAATACAATATTATTTTATACTGCTTTGCATAATTCCGTACGGAAATCGGAAGGGACGTTGAATGACCATGAATATGGTTACATTTATACGGCCGTACAATGGACTCTACCTGAGGGCTTTTACTGCTGCAGCAGTTCCAGTTAAAAAGAAATCACATCTCGAATCAAAATAGTCGGACCAGTGACATATCCGAAGTGCAAAGCGGGGCCGAGAGGGTGTTCCTGTCCTTGCAGTCAGTGCCAGTAAGATAGGAAGGGTCGGTGCTATTTTAAACATAACCATTAGTTACTTTTCCTGCGACGCCCCTGCCTGCACATCTAGCCTGGTGCGCGCTTTAGCTCCAAAATGGGTAGTTAGGAAACTGATAGATTTTGGGTGTGTTTGAACTTTCGTAACCCTCCTGATCTGGTGTGCTGCAATCTCTGCAACAGCAAGAGACTTCTTTCTCTCTGCGCCCTGGAAAAACAAGTCTTTTGTCTCTTTTGCTAGAGTTAAGGATGAGGAAACACTTTTCAATCTTACTTTTCACTTTTTCCCGACTGACCTTTGTGGACACCTGCAACTCACTAGACCCATTATAATCCTTTTCTTTTTTTAATTCTTGCTTATTACTTTTCTTTAGTTCTCTCACACTGTCCTTGGGTTCTTATCTTCACCCAGATTTGCCAGTCTTCCCTGCTGCTTCCTCTCCAGGTGAGTCCCTGGTCTTGTTTCATATTATCCCTTAGTTTTAGAGCTTTTTCTGACCTGTCCATTCCCAAGGGCCAGGTTGGAGATTTGTCCTCCTGACTTCCACCTGGCCCTAACGCTAGGGGAAGAGATGTGACAGCACACATACAATTTTGAATGCTTTCACACTCTGGGATCACTTTGGGTCTGTTGTCTTCCCCCAGCACCCACTTTTCCCTTCTTTTCTAGCAGTGGATTGCTGCAGCGGGAGGACAAGCCAGGCTGGCACTTGCTCTCCTGACACCCCTCTGGGACACCAGGCTTCTGCAAACCCTGCCTGACTCAGATGCCACCTGACTTCAGCCTACTCTTCTTGACAACAGCAGTGAAAAATTGGTGGTTATCCTTCCCATCCAAGTATCTCCACGTGCTGTCCATATGTGAAGGAAGCTTTAAAGCATTTCTCTGGGATGAGTTGGTATATAGGAAGTGCCCAAAATCATGCAGTGAATAACTAGGAGAAAAAGATAAAGAGTGTAAGTCACTGGTTAGAGCTTTTTTCCCCTCTTCCTGACTCCTTCCTGTGTGACCACATACAAGTCACAACTTTTCTGTTACCGAGTTTCCACTTCTTTAACAATGAAGTAATAATCCCGGTTTTCTAGGAATGCTATGAGGCTAATTCTCCAACCATTGTGTAGTGCTTTGAGAGCATCACTCAGAAGGGTCACAACCAATGGCAACAGCAAGAGCACAAGCCTCTATCCTCTCCTGTGTAGCTCTCAGCATGAAGAACGTCCTGTAGAGGTTCTTCTCTTGGCTCTGGTGATACACTCGCACTACCCACGTCTTAGGGTGAAGGAGGCAGAAAAAGTAGTTTTCTGTGTGAGGGCATATACAAGGCTTGTATGTTCTAACATCTTCTAGAGGCAATACATATTGTGCCATTACTAAAAGACAAGAACTTGGAGAAGAATTTAAGAAGTGGCTACCAGGCAGTAAAACTGGAATTCCTCAGTCCGCATTTGTGCAGGGGGACAAGTGGCTCGCTATAGACAAATGCTGAGCAATTAGCAGTTCCAACCCATGGTAGGATGGAGTTGCAGTTTCTAATTTTATTTGAATGAGGGCTTCATCTGTGCTTTATGTATCTGAATTCAGAGGAATCGCTATTATACCTTGTCCTGGGGTGGCTAATGAGCCTTTTCTCCACTGATGGGTGGATGTAGCGCTTGTCAGCAAGAACTGTAGCAATATTTTGGTACCAACAGGGAAATAACTCCCGTTGCTTAGCAGTACTTCTGAAGCGGAACGGAAAGGAGAAAGCCTTTCCATTTTATTCCTTTTCTCCTGTTGGGAGGGAAGTTGCAGCAGCTCACTGTGGCTTAGTCAGTAAATCCCCAGCTGGGATTTGAAACTCATGACATCAGAGAACAAAGCATCTTTGCTGGGCTAATGTGGGCAGCAGTGATGTGTCATCGGCTACCACGCACATGTTAGTGTATCATGAGGGTTCAGTGCTGTTTTGGTGACAAGGAGCAACCTTATACTTTGGTACTATGTAAACAGTGAGTCTATTCACAGTCTCCCGCTCCTTGTGCAATAGTTCTCACATACAAAGTAGCAACACGAAAAAAAAAAAAAAAAAAAAAATCGTTCTGCTGATGAATGAATCACTTTGATCAGTGCATTTTGCTAGTGTTCTTTATTTTTAAGTGGTGATAAAGGAAGCTTCTTTTGTATGAGAGTCACAGGCCAAGGAAATAAAAACACGATTTGTATAAAGTGGCAACAGGAACTCATCCATGCAGGGGGGCTCCTAGAAAGCAGAGGGTAAGAAGGAGCACCCAGAAAATTCATTTATGCTACAGTTACTCTTTGAATGTCAGATGAATAGAGCAGGAGCATAGAAATTGCTGCACAAGCTCATGTCAGCAGTAAGCTTATCTCTATTTTCCTCTTTTAAAGAATAGCCAGGTGCTACAAACTCATTAACATCATCAAGAACCCCAGACATTTCTCAGTACCTCCATCTGCTAAATGATAAATCATAGAATCATAGAATGGTCAGAATTGCAAGGGACCTTAAAGATCATCGAGTTCCAACCCCCTGCCATGGGCAGGGACACCTCCCACCAGACCAGGTTGCTCAAAGCCCCATCCAGCCTGGCCTTGAACCCCTCCAGGGATGGGGCAGCCACAGCTTCTCTGGGCAACCTGTTCCAGTGTCCCACCACCCTCACAGGAAAGAATTTCTTCCTGACATCTAATCTAAATCTCCCCTCTTTCAGTTTAAAACTGTTACCCCTTATCCTATCGCTCCACTCCCTGATCAAGAGTCCCTCCCCATCTCTCCTGAAGGCCCTCTTTAAGCACTGGAAGGGGCTCTAAGCTCTCCTTGGAGCCTTCTCTTCTCCAAGCTGAACAACCCCAACTCTCTCAGTCTGTCTTCATAGGAGAGGTGCTTCAGCCCTCTGAGCATCTTTGTGGCCTCCGCTGGACCTTTTCCAACAGGTCCATGTCCTTCCTGTGCTGAGGACTCCAGAGCTGGACATAGTACTCCAGGTGGGGTCTCACCAGAGCAGAGTAGAGGGGAAGAATCATCTCCCTGGACCTGCTACATTTATAAAACATGTATAATTTTTTTTTATGTGATTAGCTTGTGCCAGCTGGTCTGCAAGAACCGTGTGTTTACACAGACTCATCCTGTGCAGCTTCCTGACACAAGGTGAGGTCTCATCCCCCCTTGAAACAGTGGGGGAAACATCTGCAAGTGGCTCCTGTGCGGTGATGGATGCTGCGTGGGAAAGCTCCTGCCCGCCCCAGAGCTGCTGAGTTCCACACGTGTAAAACATGCTGTGCTGTGTCTCCATCTGTGTGGGTAATCTGGAGGTTTCCTGCCTGGAGATACCATCACTCGTGGTCACCTGTGTCCAGTTTCCACCTTACCCTGGTGGTGGGGGGATAGTGCCCTGCCTTGGGCTCAGCCATGGGGGGCAAAAGCCATGTGTGCTGGGCCCGAAGTGACCAACTGCTGCTTACAGTTATTTCTGCTCTCTGTGGAAATGTGTTTACAAGTTTTTTGGAAGGTGAACATGTTGGTGTATTTTCATAGCCTGGCTTACATATGGGTTATATTTCCTGTGTTATTGCTTCATGTGAGTTTTCTCGTTTCTGCTCCCCTTCTCCCTCTCCCTAATATCCTTTGATAATTCAAAACAGACTGTAGTTAAAGACTGATTTATACTCTTCTAAAAATCTTCTTACATTTTTATTACAACTCAGAGTATTCTTGTCATTACTCCAGCTCTCCAGCAGCATAATTAACTACTTGAGGGATTTTAAAAAGTCATATCATAGTCATTATTCCAAGGGTATTCACCTTTACAACAGTGATTTTGAGGGTAAAGATGATCTAAGTAACTGGCAAGATTTTAATAAACTAGGTATTGAATTGTAGTAGGAAGGAATCATCTTCAAAGTTATAAAGGAGACCTAGGAAGAGAAGACAAACACAAAAAAATTTGTTACAATATTATCTATTAACCCATTTGGGAAATATCTCACAGCAAAGGTAAGGAATTCAATTTTTCCATCCTTTTCAGAAACACTATGTATTATAATATATAACATATAGTACAGATTATATATATTTCTTTCAGAAACATTATTATAGCTTATAATAACATATGAGGGCAAAAAGTCATCTTTAAATTAAATAAAACCCTGAGTTAATCTTCTACTTCATCCCAAATTATTGCCGTTCCATCACCTTTCCTTGAGTACTTTATACGTTACAGTGAACAGCGCAAAGTTCCCCCACAATCACAAAATTCGGGGGCTGCAGTATTACATATTATTAGCTTTAAACGACCCAATGCCCTGAAACAAATGAACATTAATAAATAATATTAAAAGAAAACAATATTCAACCATTGAAATAAAGGGTGGGGGTGATATTGACTGCGTTTCTTGGGAATTAATTTGCAATTGTCTAGTGACAAAGAATACCATACTCAATAGAAAGTTCCCATTGGAACGGGTCCAGCGGAGGGCCACGAAAATGATCAGAGGGATGGAGCACCTCCCCTATGGGGACAGGCTGAGAGAGCTGGGGTTGTTCAGCCTGGAGAAGAGAAGGCTCCGGGGAGACCTCATAGCAGCCTTCCAATATCTGAAGGGAGCCTACAGGAGAGCCGGAGAGGGACTCTTTGTCAGGAGATGTAGTGACAGGACAAGGGGTAATGGTTTTAAATTGGAAGAGGGGAGATTTAGATAAGATATTAGGAGGAAATTCTTTCCTGTGAGGGTGGTGAGACACTGGAACAGGTTGCCCAGGGAAGTTGTGGATGCCCCATCCCTGGAAGTGTTTAAGGCCAGGCTGGATGGGGCTTTGAGCAACCTGGTCTGGTGGGAGGTGTCCCTGCCCATGGCAGGGGGGTTGGAACTGGATGATCTTTGAGGTCCCTTCCAACTCTAACCATTCTATGATTCTAGGACTCTGTGAAAATGCTTGGATATCTTGCTGTGGCAGTAAATATCAGATGTGAAAAAAATCATCCTTGAGAAGGAAAAGTTTTTTGTAGTTGAATTTTTGGGATAAATCTGGAAAGGGTCCTTAAAAGCTGTATGTAGCAGAACAAAATGCCGACCTTTCAACAAAACGGTACAATCCTGTTGGCACTTGACGTAATACAGTTGTGACAGTCATCAGGGAAAGGGTAAGAGGGCAGTGCACTGATGCCATATGTAAATCTCTACAGCCTTTTGCACTTAAATTTCTACCTGTCACTTTGAAACTGTGCTAACGTGACAAAGAAATGGTTTATAACTGAAACTTTTTTTTTTTTTTAAATAATCCCAAATAGTACGAAAATCTATTCACAGAGGCTAAAAAGCATATATACAGAGTTTTCACATTAAACAACAACTCACTCAGGATTTTCAAAATGACACAGTCATCAGAGAGGGGTTTTGTGGTGTCTTGTCTAATGGTAGAATGATAATCTATTTAGTAGCTAGAAATGGCCCCAAAGAAACTATTACAGTGGAATAATGTAATTGAAAAGAAATCATCAGAGCCCATAGAACTGGGAAGAAGCCTTCAAACAAAAGTGTTTTAACAGCGATTTTTCCCAGCAGAGCTGTGAAGCCCGTCCGGTCATACCTTCTTGAAGAGGACTCTGAGAGGCACAGATATTCATGGACTTGGCTGGCGGCTAAGCAGCAGATTTTTGTGCCCCTGAGGGAACTTAAGAAGCACAAACTGCAAAAAAATCACCCAGAAAGAAAATAAAGGGTGAGTTACAAGCAGCAATGGCTGACAGGTTTGAAGGAGTCTCTATCCAAGCAACTGCCCTCCAAACGCAGACGTGGTGGGGGGCACTGCTGTGGCTCAGCCTTGCTTGCTTCAGCAACAGCAAGGACCATCAAAACGTGTCCGTTTGGGGGGAAAAAAAAAAAAGGATAGATCAGGAAAAAACATTTTTCATAATTAAATACACACTATTAATCTGACTTGGCCTCCTCCAATGGTTGAACATCACAGAATCACAGAATCACAGAATCACAGAATCACCTAGGTTGGAAGGGACCCTTTGAGATCATCTAGTCCAACCAATGGAAAAAAAACAAAAAACAAAAAACAAAAAACAAAAAACAAAAAACAAAACAAACAAACAAACAAACAAACCCAAAACAAAACAAAAAAAACCAAACCAAAACAAAAAAAACCCACCACACACATACACCACACCACACACAACCCACACACACCATCACACCACCCAACACTAATCCATATCCCCGAGTACCATGTCAACTCCTCTCTTGAATACCTCCAGGGATGGTGCCTCAACCACCTCCCTGGGCAGCCCATTCCAATGCCTGATAACCTTTTCAGTAAAGAAATATTTCCTAATATCTAACCTGAACTTCCCCTGGCGTAACTTGAGGCCATTACCCCTTGTCCTATCATCTGTAACTTGGGAGAAGAGACCGACCCCTGCCTCTCTACAGCCTCCTTTCAGGTAGTTGTAGAAGCACTCTGTTGTCCTAAATTTTACATATGCCACAGGCTGAGGAGCACAGTTTTTTCATTAGCAGTAAGTGACACCAGAGTCAACGTTGTGGGACCACAATCACCATTGAACATCCTGAGAGGCCAATATCTCATGCGGGGAGGCTAGTGTTGGTAAGGTAATAAATTGCTCTCCTCTTGCACTCCTGAGCAGCACGAGGTTCCAGCAAATAGGACCTTCCTGAAATACCCAATTTTTTTTCTAATTCCACATAGTAAACTATATCGGTCCAGAAAAATTCACGGGGAATTATTCAAAGCTTCTGAAAGCTGTAGACTGGGCTACAAGTCTAAGAACTTGCTTGGCATTGCCCAGGATCAGCTCTAGCCCAGTGAAAGGGATTTGGAAGAATTCAGAGAAACCAGAGAAGCTGCCCAGAATGAATATTTTTCTACATGACTTCTGAATTCTGAAGGTTTCAGAATTTTCCTCAGCAGGTCTTAAAGTAAACCAATGCAATGATGGCTCGATGGATAAAACACTTCCTTTGATGGAGTTTCCACTAGGTAGGTTTAAAAGAGCAAGGTTTATATGTGTGTGAATAAATAAATATTTTATAAGGGAACAATATCTAGGAACTGATATGGCCTCATTTCTCACCGTCTCAGAGGGCAATGACACATGAATTCCTAGAAAAGCAAGTAGGAAAAAATATGTCAGATTTGAATTTGGCTTAGACCCTCCACATAACCCAGTGCAGATAAGAATTTTGCTTAAAAAACTTAAAAAGGTGTTGAGATAAGAGGCACATCAGGCATTGACGATAGGGAGCGAAGGAAAAGCCCCGAAAAGCTGAGTTCAGGTCAGTACCTGGTGCCGAACCCTTCCACAACCACGAGAGGCAGGCGTGAGTTTTCCAAGTTTTTAAAAAAAAAAAAAAAAAAAAAAAAGCCACCCTTATATACATAAAAGAGCAGAGGAATTTTCCATGGGGGCGGGGAACAACAATAGAGAAGTGATGACCTTGGGATGGCGCCTGGAGACTGAACAGCTTGGCTATTGTATGGAAACAGCTGACTTCTGCACAGGAAGCAATCACTGCTGATTAGAGACTCCAAACCCCTGCCTCTATTTTCTTTTTTTTTCTGTCCTTTTTTTTTTTTTTTAATAGGTAACTCAAAGCTCCCGAGGCCTCTCCAGACTCTCACCATTTCATCCTGGTGCATGCGTCACGGGCCAGTGAGGAGGGAGGGAAAGAGAGACCTGGAGGGGCCGTGCTGTTCCTGCGCTGAGGTTCCTGAGGGACACGGGACTCAAGGGCACGGGGTCAGCCGAGAAGGCACTTTTGGGCTGAGATTTATGGCTATTTGGCAACGAACCTGGGGTCTGGCCTTCTGTTTCACATTGACTTTGGGGGCTTGTTCCCGGGTATCCCAGTTTAAGAAGGAATTTTTATTTTAGTGCTTTCAATGTTGATTCTCCCTCCAGCCTTTTCTGCAACAGTCAGGTTTTATCAATGAGTTAGATGCTAAATTAATACTAGATGGAACATGTTGTCAATTTATTTCCTTGTGGAGATGAAATTTCTAGTAAGATAAAGATATCTAGTAGGATAAAAAGAGAGGGCACAACTAAGGAGGAGGAGGCTACCCAGAGAAGTGATGGAATCACCATCCCTGGATGTATATAAAAGACAGGTAGATGTAGTGCTGAGGGATATGGTTTAGTGATGGTTTTTGTCAGCATTAGGCTGATGATTGGACTTGATGATCTGAAAGGTCCCTTCCAACCTGGGCCATTCTATGAATCTATGATTCTAATTTGAGGATGAGCTCCTTAAGAAAAATGTACTGTGTTGAAAAGCTTCAGCCTTTACTGAGTCAGAGGTAGAGATGAGGGGAATATAATGAAGCACAAACCCAGTGTCCCAGAGAATAACAAAAATTGTAGGTTTAATTGCACACTATCGGGTTCATTAAACCAATATCCGCTGAATGCGTGGAGGCAAGAAGACAACCACAAACACTGCAGCTGGCTGGCAGGGGATCAGCGGGGAGATGTTTGCAATTCTTGTTGAATCAGGTGGGAAAAACAGCTCTTTGCAAAGATATGGGGAGCACTGAGAGGAGGTGAAGGTGGAAGGACAGAAAGGGGGAGGACACTGAAATCCTTGTTGAAGCTCCCTCATCCACTTTCTTCCAGTGGAGCAACCAGGGAAGAAAAAGCAGGGGGGACAGCAAAGCCGATTTGTGTGTCCACGGAGGCAGTTAGGGACTTAAACTGTTATAAGTTTATCATATTTAGGCTGTAGTCACGCTGACATACTTTATCTAGTGACACCCACATTTGGTATGATGCTGGTTACTCACCGCCTGCCCAGCCCTGCGTAACCCAGAGATGCTGTGACTACTCTGTCCCACCGTGGTGCTTTACAGATCTACGATCGGACAGTCTCAGACACTGTGGCCAATTGCGAAAGATGTAGCCCTGTGGTAAGCGGCTGAGATCCATGTTGATGCAGTGTGGTACTTAGTCACCGAATTTTACATGAAGTGATTCACACTGATATCAGCTAAAGGAAAGAACCAATGAAGAGATGATAGTCCCTGTCTGATAGGACTTTTCTTAAGGTAGCATTTGACTAAAGCTGTAGGCAGTTCGCTATGGAAATAAAGGACTTTCCTCAGGACAAGAGGAAATGAGTACAAACTTGAACATAAGAAGTTCCATCTAAACATGAGGAGAGCTTCTTTCCTTTGAGGGTGCCAGAGCCCTGGAACAGGCTGCCCAGGGAGGTGGTGGAGTCTCCTTCTCTGGAGACATTCAAAACCAACATGGACACGTTCCTGTGCAACCTGCTCTGGGTGACCCTGCTCTGGCAGGGGGTTGGGCTAGATGATCTCCAGAGGTCCCTTCCAACCCCATATCATTCTGTGATTCTGCGAAATCTGTGACCTGCTCTGCAGCAGGGGAGTTGGACTAGATGATCTCTATGGTCCCTTCCAACTCTAAAAAAAAATTCAGTGAAATTCAGTAAATTCAGTGAAAGAATAACAGCAGTATAAAAAACTCTTTCTTTTACTACTCAGTTTGACACTTTAGACTTTTGGTTAATAAACTGGTCTTATTTGTGATGACTGTATGATTTAAGTTCCATCATGCTTTAAAGCTTTCACGTCAAGTGAAAGCAAGTAGAAGCAGTTGCTGAGTTCTGGCAAGCTTGTGGAAGGATGGCTAAAGCTGGAACCACATAACTGACAGTGTGACAATGGACTTAGGTTATATTCCTCTGTAGTCTCCCTTTAAATCCCTGCCAGGACAGCTCACCTAACTCTGCTGACCCTCCCTCTGTTTCAGGTACACTCTTAAGTGCCAGTGTAAATCTTTCAGGCACTCGCTTCTAGAAGTTTGGATTTGGGATTTAGGCAGATGTCTCTTCAGAAATGCACTGAGAATAATGAAAAATACAGCAGTTCTCTGCACAGAGTCAGGAATCAAAAGAATTATTACATTAAGTATCTCTGAGATCTTCAGCCTTCCAACACAGAGAGCTTTCTTCAATACAGAGAATCTGAGAAGCCCCAGAAAAGGGTTAGGCATGTTTAGAAGTGACATGGCTGTTTTTTAAATATTAAAGATATGTATTACTTTGAAAAGACACAGTCATACCAAGGCACGCTTCACTGTATGGTCCCCTTTACCAGTCAACTCCCTTGATTTCTGCAGTGTGGGGACAATATATTTCAGCAGCACCTAACTTCTAAAATGATGTCTTAATCTCAGAAGCTTGGAAAATTAAAGGTTTGTTTTCTATTGTATTCTATTAATCCCAACAATAATGCCATTTTTTAGTATGACTGCTGTTCAGATGAAAAATGCCAAAGCTGAAATTTATTTCACTTACCTTTAATTGTCTAAAAGTTATGGGAATAGACTCAGCCTAAACCAGGATCCCTCTTCAGTCAACTCAGACCAAGAGGAAAATCCACCCTGTCCCAGTTCAGGTCTATCAATTCACCAGGAATCTCCCAGTGTGAGGCATTAAGATTCCTGATGGTACCCAAATCTCAGCCATGGAAAAAACATGTTGAATAAGTGTCACTGTACAGGTGATTATATACATATATCTACCTGACAGTGACTATCATGCTTGTGTGTTCTTCAGGCACTCAGCTATTTGAGATGACTGTTGTGCTGAAGGTTTAAAGCTGCTCTTAGGGTGGGTTTTTATACAATGTTCTTGAATGGGCACTATATGCTTATACAGCATTACACACAGCAAAGGCCTGACTTGCCATTGTAATCTTCAGCATTATTATCAAAATTCTCACAGGCCATATTTTTTCCTAATAATTGACCAAAAATTTCCTTTGGTCACTGGGCTGAGTTGCTTTCCCCTTGTTATAGTAAAGTAACATTTTAATAAATTGACAATCTCCTGATTTCTCTAATGTTCATCCTGCTGTTTGTTTAGCCTATACCGACCTCTCTCAGTATGGAAAAAAAAAATTACTGATCTTTATAAGACATTTAATTCCCTCCTTTTCTCAATCTTTTTTCTTGTTATAGTCTTTGCTGTGATTTTCCTTTCAGTCTGCTTTTGCCCTAAGTTCTGATTTCGGTGGCTCTTCTCCAGCAGTATCGTGGGGCAGGCAGCCTGCCCTCCTGCCTGTCTTCCTGCCCGTCTTCCCGCCCTGCCTGCTGTGTCCCCTGCCCCAGCTCAGCCTCATCCCACTGCTCTGAGCTCACCCAGGAAGCCTCATGATGTCTGGATCCAGACAGACAAGTGACCAAGAGTCAAAAAAGTCATTCTTCTCTCTTTCAGGTTGGATGGCACTTACTCATTGGAGGCAGAGGGAAGTAAGCATCTTTTTTTAGAGTGCCTGCATAGGCAGCACAGAGGGGATCCACCAGCAGTATTTCTAGATACAAAAATTTAAAAATAGATTTTGTTACCGGAGCGGACTGTGAGGGGATGATGTTATTTTTCGTAATAATTTCCTCCTCCCACACAACATACTACCCATCCCTACATACACTCAATGAATCCTTGGTCTGGCATTTTCCTTCCTCTATAAACATCTCAGGGTGATTAAGTCATGGCACTATCCCCAGCTACAAGACCTGCTTGTGATCCATGAGCTGGGCTCAGGCCTAATGCTCCGTAATTAGTTTGTGAAAGACAAGTTACTTCCATTTCCTTCTTACCAATCTCACGTCATTGAAGTTTGAGCCTTCCTGAAATACTTCTGGTAGGGAGATGTTAAATAAGTAGAGCACACGTCTATCTTTTTCCACAGTACTCTAGAGCAGAAAGGGGGATTTATTCCATAGGATTTGATGAGAACTCTTTAGAGATGGCTACATTTTGTCTTTATATTCCCATATTCAACTACAGACTCATATGGTACTCATTTCTACTTGCAACCAGCCTTGGCTTAGATCTCCCTTGTGGTTAATTACAAGACTTCATGAACAACCCGAAGTCCTGCAAAGCCACAGCCTGAAGCAGAAGACCGGTCTGCAGCCATATGACAAGAAAAGCACTGTTGGGTTGAGTTGCGTTCACAGTGTCTTCATGTCTGACATGGCTCTCTCTTAGTGACAACCTTCTCAACCCCATTTCTTGTATAATCCAGTCTCTGTCAAGTGCCATGAAACAGCCATGTGTAATATTCAGCAGTCTCCTAGAAGTCATAGTTCGTCCCCATTTACAGCATCGTTCTCCAGAGCTTAAGCTGTTTGGCGTCATAAATGTACGTGGCCTTTCCTTGCTGATGGAAACTCATGCTAGATGCGAAATGCTTTTAAACCCTTCTATAACGAGCGTGCTATTCATACGGAGAGGGAAGGAGAAGCAGGAGGTAGTTCGACCTGTCATCCACTTCCACCAGAGGCTCCTGAGGATACTGTTATGGCTCAGGACTACTCTCTTCCGCAGTCCAGAATAATGCCCACCAGCCAGTACAATGTGTGCCTGCCTAAAGGTGCTGCCATCCATCCCTCTGGAACAAACAGAGGAAATGCATCAGGAGGCCTCGGCTGCAGATGGAAAGCACATCACCCGTGTGCGCAAGATCCCCCAGATGAAAGCCGATTTCAATGAGCATTGTGTTTCAAGGCCCACTTCCTCCGACTCTGGAAAGCTTAAGGAGGAACATCCCACTTGTGTCTGCCAACACAAAGGGCCGCTGTGGCTCGGGAGATGTTATCGGCCTTCCCGTGCCACGGCAGCAGCCTTCCAGTGGCGTCTCCCAAGAATTACTCATTGTTCCCGGGGAGGCTTGACTCCTCTGGGTGGGATCTCATGGCATCCAGTTCAGATGGAAGTAGGTGGTGCTGGGAGGCCAGCCAGCCTCACGACAAAGATCTCCGGCTACGGGGGAGCTACACTGGGGGACCAAGCTAACAAAGTCCTTAGCGATCACACATGTGGATACTGATTCATAAAATGCGGCCCTTTTTGTTGGTTGTAGTTAGTAAGTACCATTTTGGAGCAATCAAACCACTGAACAATGTGAGTCTCAGCTCCTAGATTGAGTCTAAGAAACTGAGATGTCCTTGTCCTTCTTTTTTATTCATGTTCACAGGCACTATTAATTTCTTAAAACTCTTTCCTATAGTTTGCAGCCTGGAGCTTGATTCTGTCACGGCCGCCTTAAATGGGGAAATGAGGAGTGACCCATGCTTTTAAAGACCTTCATTTGAAATCCAGAGGTTCTGGGAGACACAGGAGACCCTTGAAAACTGCAGTCAAGTTCAGTTTGCAGAAGCCTCTTGCAAGGTGGATGCAGGCTCACATTATCCAAACCTCTTGTCTCTAAAATTAGAATGGAGGTATAAAAAGCAGCTTCCCTGGGAGACTTCCTAGAACTGGTGCTTCTGGTGCCAACAGAAGATACTGGGAACAACCACTTTCCTCACAATGATTTGGCACCGTGGCTCCCAGACGGCACCTCGAAGCACTAAAAAGGAAAAGGAAAAATGATCTGAACGTTTCCGGATTTCAGCAAAACTTTGATTTGCAGTCTGGCAGGCTCATGTTTGAACTGAGGAATTTATTTGTTCTTTTTTTTTTTTTTTTCCCTTTTCTCTTTTCTGTCATTCCAGTAAATCCATCTCTGGCTTCTCTTCCTTATCTCTTCTTTTTTTTTTTTTTTTTTAGGAGGTCAGTGTGAGATAAACTGCAAAGAAAAATTGTCTGCCAGCAGTGATTTCTTACATATAAATGAAAAAAAATTGAAAACATATGTTATGGAGAGGTATGGGAGAAAGGCAGCAGAGAGAGAAAGAGATAGAGCCTTTCCAAAAAGAAAACATTTAGTCTGCCTTACAAGCAATGGAAATTCCAATTTTAGAAATTGTGCTACAGGCTAATAACGTACAACATTGTTGGCTATGGCACATGGAAAAAAAAGGAAAAAAAAAAAAAAAAAAGCTTTTGTAATTCTGTCCCTCTCGCCAGAGGAATGACGCGAAGCCAGTCAAGCACATCAGGGAGAAATGCTAATTTTCCACAGATACAGCCTAAGACCGTTCAGCTAATACTGGTCATGCATAACTCTGTCTTGCGCCTGTGCTGTAGAGGTGTATCATATCATTTGGTAAAACACAAACTTTCGAGCTTTTCATCCATGGCAACCCTGCAAGCTCCAGTCAGCACCCCAGCCATCGGCATGCAGGGAGCCCGGTGGACTAAGGACAGGAGTTTGCTGCATAGTTCTCCTAAAATAATGTTGTTATTTTGTGTAGCGTATGCCACAACTCCATGGCAACCCCAGCCGGGGAAGATGGTGGCTGAATGTTGACAACGATGCTGAGTTATCTGCTGATAACCTCACTGACACAAGTTTCTGGACTTGGTGTCACGCCAGTCAGCTGTTGATGGCGTGTTGCCACCAACCTCCACCAGCCTCCACCAGCCAGGAGGAGAGCAAGGTTTTGAAAGAGCTGCTGACAAACAAGGCCAAATGTGATGCCTGGACTAACTTTTTAGTTCAGTGGTTACCTCCAGAGTGATTTTGGCCTGTGGCTCTGTTTGAACCGCTTTCTCAAGGATGCTGTGCTGTTTCTGTGGAGGTGGGGGAGATTACTTGTGACACAGTAATCAGTGCAGATATATCCTCTGTGGATTCTGGACTATGCCATATGGCTCAAGCAGAAAGAATGATGCTATTAACAGCTGACATGACGGCAATGCGATGTCCTGGATGAACAAAAAAGGAATCATTACAAATGCACGGCACAGAAATTCAAGGTATCCCTGCATGAAATCCCCAGTTCACTTACAGGCCTGAACTGCAAATATTTGGCACAGCTTAACAAGAGAGAAAAGAATAAATCCATAACTGTTTTCCCGTGTTACAGACCAGTTTGTGGTGGGTAATTCCTAATGCATGTCAGAACAGCCTGAAGAGTGCCAATGAGAATTGTCTCCTTTGGCCATGATGGGTCAGTTCAATAGTTAGGGATGTAGCAGGGCTCGAGGCAGCCCTGGATGCACCCACTAGTATTTGGGTACACCTTGAGATAGCCATAAAAGTCCAACAACATACAATAGTGAAAACTCCTGTGGCTGGAAGAGCTGTCCTTCGTCAGAGCAGTCAAGGTGAACCATGACTCCTAATCACACGTATTGTTGCTTAAAATTCCTACATTATCCTATACCCCACTACTGTGTGGAGTAAATTATCCTATACTCCACCAAAGTTGTAGCTGAAATTGGGATTTTCATTTAAGCGAAAACATACAAATTGAAAAAAGATACCTCCTTCACTTGCAACCAGGGACAGGCTTTTAGTCACATTTGGGTGCCTTTGGAAGCAGAGAAATACTTGTATGGATTGGAAAGAAATGGCAAGGGACAAAAACTGTTAAGAGTTTAAAATGCCACCATACTTAGCACAATGGATGCTAATTTATAGTGGTCTGGCCATAAGACATCCCTGGACTGAACTGTGTGAAGGCCAAGGGAAGGGAACCTGGAAGAACAAATTTCTTCCCTCCTCAGCTGTGACACTATGGACCTGTTTTCTGAGCAACTCTCTCAGTGCCTGGGGACTTTGCCCCTCACTCCTACAGGTGGTGGCAGGCTGGAGCCTTTGAGGCTTATGGGATTGTATTTAAGTGCTCCAAAATAGAGGCTAGATAGAAGTTAATTACCCAAAATTTGCACACCTGGCAGTGCGTAGCTCCTACTGATTTGTGAGGTGGTGGATGATGCGCTTTGGAGACTCCCAGTCTACGTGTTTAGGCATCAAACTGCATTGGCACATTTAGCTGACAACAATCAGCTTTAGTCCCAGTGCCAGAGATGATACTAAAGGCAAGCAAGAGCTAAAAAGAAGTCATATGGTTGGAAGCAGCTTCAGGAAAGGGGTCTCCCCAGTTAACCACAGTAGCATGCCCATCGTCTTCTGGAAAAATGTGGTCACAGAGGCCTCCTGGAACCTCCACCAGGAGATAATAGCTGCTCACTTTGGACCTACTGATAAGGAGGGAGTGACAGCTCTGTTGCAAAAAGGCAGAGAGGTCCTTCGGGAGCAGTACAACTCTTCAGTCAGATGGTGATAAATACGGATAGCTTCTGGACCGGACTAGAGGGCTGCCAGGGAAAGTGGCTGGCTGAGAAAATTGATGTACTTTTGTCACTGTTCCTACTCTACAAGTCGAAAGTGGCTTCAAGGCAATTCCAGACCAGGAAGGTCTGCAGCACTGACAATAGAAAGAGACAGACATGGCATAAGTCCTTGGCAGAATTGTAAAACAAATGCTAAAAACCACTTGCTAAATGAGCATGATAGATACCATTTTCTTAGTTGTGTACTCCCTTTCTTCCCCACCCAAAGCCATACAGATGGCATGAATATTTCTTAGAGCTTCCTCATTCCTCATTTCTGGTGATAAATTAGAAAAAAAAAAAAGAAGTAAAAAAAAAGGGGGGAAGGGGGAGAATGTCTTTTATCAGATTATTTATCTCTTTCCTGGCTCTTCCATTTGTTTTGGAGGTGCACGTTTCCAAAGACATGTGTCTGTGATGCTGCATGAATTGCCCTTCCCCAGCTGCCACTTGGGAGCACGATCAGTTGGCATCTACCGCTAAGGTTGTTTATACTGCTCCAGCGTTAGAAACATTTGCAATCTTAAAGAGATGCATCGGGTCCAAGGAACAAACCTAGGTGGTGACTCCTCTTAGTCAATGCCATCCATTTCTGCCTGCAGGCTACTTTGTCACATCATTTCCAGGTAGCTTGTGTTGTCAGGAACAAGATATTGAAGAGCATTTTGTCACTGACATTCCCTTAGGACAAATCGGGTTTAGGAGTGCATGAGTCCAGCTTTTCTACTCTGATAGAAATCCATTAAGCACAAGAAAAGGGAACTGCTGGCTGCTTTTTGCTGCTTCTTAGCTGATATGCCTCAGTTTGCTCTCATCCATGACCCTGGGCAATGACTCTCTTGACCACATGCAATGGAGATGTCAGGATCTGTCAGTACAGATGTGTAGGAGGTCTGGCACACACTCGTTCTTCTCCTCTATCAATAAATCTCCCATCAGCTCTATTTGCTCAGCTTTGCTCCCAGCTGACTTGCTGCAATCATGACACTATAACTCACCTGAAAACAAACTGTACACCTTGTTCCAACAGATTCTGAGGGTCTGTTGCTTTCCACGTGGACAGTCAAGGCCTTCCATGGTATTTTTAGAGTATCGTGGTGTTGGAAAGTCCAACACAACATGACACCACAAGCAGCCTGAGGTTAATATGTACAAAAAAATCCCTTTAATGCCAGGTTTTACAACAGCAAAATACTATATATAGTTCTGTGGGAGATAAGGGTAATTCAGCCTGATACTCAAAGGTATAAAGTCATGAGCAGTGAGAACTGGAAAGAAACGCTTCACTCTGTGTGTAGCAATGCCTAATTGGGTAAGGACAACAAGTTTTGTCTGTAATTCCATTTGATCACCACGTGCTACTTGTTACTACCCAGGCTGAATACCAGACAGGATTGACTAATAGCTTCACCCAGCGGGCCAAATCTATGTTCTGAAATGATGGTTATTTTTAGGAATGCAAATCAGTACAGAGACTTACTGAATCAAATTTAGGCTTCTTGTCTTTACCTCAGAAAACCTTCTCAACTTTTTTGTTTCTACGATAAAATTATCATAAAGCTCCTATCTTCTTCTTTGGTCAGTGTTAAGGCTTCGGACTTCACCACCTTCTGTTTACATCACACAAATTTGGTATTTCTTGCAAAATCTAACACCAGAACTCCCTCTCTGAGAAGATCTCCCCTTTCTCTGTCCATTCCCCTCCTAAAGCCTGTATCTGTGTTCAAGGCCGCAGGCAACATAAGCAGAAGAGCTTAGCTGAGCGCTAGACTCAAAAGTTCTGTACTTGGTTCTGAGCAAGCCCATCACCCATTTTATACCTCATTTCCCTCATTTGTAAATGCTACTGGTGACAGTTTTTAGATTTAGTAATGATCAGAGCACAAAAACCCCACATACTACAGCGTAATGTCAAGGCTGGGGTCTATCTGGCTGTCACTATATTGCAGACTAAGCGAAGAGGTTCCTAAAGGTGGCAGAAAGTTCTCCATCCACGCATCTCCATTCCTGCGCTTCTAGCACAGAGTGGCTACATTCACGTGTTGTAGCAGTTGGCCCTGGGTCTCTTTAGGTCCCATAGGTTATGTCTCTGGCTTTAAGACACAATGATTATCCTTTTTGTGGGCTGTTTTCTTTTCAGTTCAAAGGGATTGAAATAATGACAGGGTTGCTTTGCAGCCCACCCAGCTGGTACTTTTTGGGGCCTGATACTGAGGATATGCATGCTCTGGCTTGAGGTTAGAGGCCATGTAGAGTCACTGCAGGGGACAAAGCCCACTGGAGGATCAGGTAAGGCAGGGGAGCTAACTCCAGAGCATCCATAAGAACTTTTAAGACTGGTTCATAGAGTGACCTGTCATTCTAATTGTGCTGTGAAATGTAGCTGCAGTGATTGGAACCGGGCTGAGGTAACACCTAAGCAATGTAGGCTCACATATGTGTAGCACTCAGCTGGCCCTCTTCCGTTTATCGATATTTCTCTCACAGACACCAGGGCATCTAAAGCTAAAAGCAAAGGCTCACAGCAGGAAGCTCTCCAGGCTTATGATCAACTGGCAGAAGAAAAGCTCTATAAAACCCTTTCACCTTTGAGGCAAATACCCCTCTGTGTGAACAAGAAGATAGACTTTCTCAGAAAGAATGTCTGGAGGAGCCACTGGCATGTCTCCTTTCCTGTTTGTCTTGATATCCACCTTCTACTGGAAAGGGGAAATCCAGGAGTAGGACACTTGCTTGTGATGTGAATGCACCAGCAGGGTGTTTGGCCAGGGCGATATTCTGCTGGGTCACGTACCAGACAATGCCAAACTGCTTCGACAACAGAGTGGCATCAAAAAAATAACTTGGGAGTAGTGCTTACTGCTTCTGGAGTTGCCCTCCTTGCCTACCTCGTCTTTGCCTCAGTCTCTTCTGGAAAGAGGTGCCGGCTCCGAAGCTTAGGTAGATATATGTATGGTGCATCCATCCTGGCTTATGTGGAGCTCAGAAAGATGTGCCTTTCTCTCCTTGGCGTTTGTTATTACTTATGCCAAGGGTTGTTCATACAAGCCTGGGGACCAGACACATAAAAGTTCGGAGCATCACGTCACAAACTGAAGTTCCTTTGTCCTTGATGCGGCCTCAGAGACCCAACAGAGTGATACGCTGGTTCTGATTTATGTGCATATCAACAGCAAATACTCACCCTGTCCCTTTGGGTCTCCTCCACTTCCCCAGCCTTCTCCGCAGAGACTCCGGCTGTATTAATTCCAGCTGGGCACATGGGTTCAGAGAGTGGAAGAGAAGTAGTGAAGATCAAAAGGAAGAGAGAGACACTCTCTTTCGGTGCCGCTTTGTTTTGCTCCAGGAAGCCAAGAGACAGCCGTCCAGACAGCAGAAACGACAGGTCATGGAGCGGGCACTTCCTACCAGACGGGAAGCCCAAAGGCACCCTTTAAGCGTCTCCATTCCCTCCTTTGGACTTTTATTGCCCCACCGGGTGCTGCGGTGTCTCAAAGGCACCGCTGTGATGGGCAAGCCACCCTGCGTTGAAATAAAGCTGTTCAAAAAGCTTTGCCTTCAGTGTTGAGTGCACCATCAAGGAGAAATCTCTGGATGAGTTATGAGGAGCCGCACGATGCCAGCCGACGGACCTGCAGTGCCAGGAGCCCCATCATTGGGTACCAGAGGGACGTGGCTGAATCGGTGTGGATCATGAGCGGAGGTCCTACAGCACCTTTACGAGGAGAAAAAGGCAGCTGGCAGACCCCCAAACTACCTAAAATGTGTCTTCATTGATCTGTTCACTGGTTTATGTCGTACCCTAAATGTCTAGTAAGGTTATCAACATGAAATGTTACGGGGTATCTGAGGAGAATGTAACATTTCTTTTAAGTTAAATCAATTTTAAAAGAAATTACAACTCTGCCTTCCAGCATTAGTTTGTAGGGTATATCCTATATTTAATGCTTTTGGTGTAGTTGCTGTTTACATTTCACAAATGCGTGGAAGCTCCCGGCATGGACTGTAATGGTAGGCCATGTCCAAACACAACAAACTTACGTCTCATCCAAGTATTGATGAATTACTGTCTGAGTAGTGTGTGTGTGTGAGAGAGAGAATTAACACATGGGAGAGGAAAATCTGGCTCCTGGCAGGAAATGCTTGCACATATAGACACGTCCATATATTTATGCATGTATAGATTCATTTTCTACTGGTTTAGTTGAAGGGAAAGCACAAGAGGGGCAGCTGTGACTCTGATTTGGGAGCCTCAGCACTCAGATTGGTGCACCGTGAAGGGTTTCTTACTCTGTGCTGGCCAGTAATGGCCCTTTCCCACTTTGCATTGCCCCAGAATGGCTCTAACTTTTAGGACTGATAGAGGGTGGCATAACATTAAACACACTAGCCCTTCAGAGCCTGTTTTGCTGCTGGTGCAACCATCAGCGAGGGATATCTGCCAAGGGTTTTATTCTCATGGAAGCACGAGATAGCAATTTGGCTTCATATAGCACGACTCATTTCGATTCAAGTGATGCCATTAGTTGCACTATGGAGATGAGTGTTGTCAATGCACAGACATTAATAAATACAATTAATACTGAGAAATCTGGAGTTAATTTTCTGTACCACAATTATCAGGCTGTCTTGAGCTCAGGAACCAGATGTGACGTACTGTTTCTAAGTTTAGGTTTTTGAATTAACTTCTCAAGACAAAATATGCCAACATTTTAAATAACTAAAAGCGTGAAGCTAAAACATACAAGTTAATATAGGAACAAAGAAACCAAACTGCGGAAAGACCCCAACCTCTCTTATCTTTCTGAAAAACCAGTGAGTGCGGTGATATAACAGAAAGGGAGAGGTGAATGAAGCTCTGAAAGCCTCCAGGTTTTCAAATTGTTCCAAAAGTTGAGCTGATGCAAAGCAGAAAGATAGAAATCTGCTTTGCTCTTGTGGTTTGTGCTGGAAAGTGTGTATCTGTCAGTAAGAAGAAATGTGACCTATTGAAGTGCTGAGATACACACCAGTAAGAACCAGCTACCAAATGAAACAGGCATGGTTTCCAGGGCTATGGGAAGAAGATGAAAACAGCATGGAGAGTTTCACAGGGAAATTACTGGAAATTGGTTGATTACGGGGGTTATGGGAATTGATTTTATATGAGGATCCAAGTATTCATTTACTTACTGAACTGTGTGTTTTCAAGTGGATGAATACTTCTGAAAAAAAACCCTCATCTTTATTCCGGTTAAGCTGAGTGTGCTGTAACAGCTCATATTATTTTTCATGTAAGTTCATCCAGTTCTGGGTAAACCCAAGGGGGTATTTCATTACATAGTAAAAGAACATAAAGATTGTTCAGCATATCAGTCTAACTTTGTTTCAAGATTGAGTAGGTTCACTTAAAAAAAATAAGAAAAAAGAAAAAAAAAATAAAAACCAAGTTTGTTTCAAGATTGTGTAGGTTCACTTAAAAAAACCAAACAACAACAACAAAAACCAAAAACAAAGAAAATAAAGAAAAAAAATAGTCAGTAATATTTTAAGAATTGTTTAGGAAAGGTTCCTGATGAAAAGATTACATTTTGTAAGTTGCTGAAAGATTTCAAATGGTGAAAGATCCAGGTAATTTCTGAATTACGAGAATTTTTCAAGAGTTGCTTTCTGTTAAAAAAAAAAACAACAAAAAAAAACCCAAAGAAAAAACCACACCTATAATTCATTGTATTTGGAAAAGACTACAAAAGTGCACCACTCTGATTTCATCCAGCCCATAAGCACTCTGTTTCCATATCAGTTTTGCTTTTTATAGGGTTGCAAAGGAGCTGGAGAAATTCAAGTGAATTATTTCACCTTCTACAGAGCAGGAAACACACTGGAAAAATTCCTGTGACAAGTGCAAGCTGTTGTCCACTCTCCGGTCCCTTGTTCTCACTGTGCACAGAGCAAGGGGGTCACCTGAAGAAAAGCAAAACACTAAAGTCATGACTCTACCTTAAAATGATTGTGCTGGGTAAATCACGCTTGTTCAGTCCCATTTGTAACCTTTTATACCTGGGCCAAGTTCAAGTGGTCCCATAAGTTCATGACTGCTTTGCATTGCCAGGCTGCCACAGAGCAGCAAGAGTAGACGGATAAATGTGATTCCAGTCGGCTGGATTCAAAGAAGAGTTGGCCAGAGTCCATCCACATGATGCTGGCATTTTAAGTGCAGTATCTGCTTCAATAAACAATGTGCTGTGTTTGCTAAATAGGTTGGATTTCAGCTCAGGTGTCCTGTCTGAATGCAGCCCCAGCTGGGGTGGGAGGGTTCCAGCACAGTTTTAAGTTGAATAGGCAGTTTCTGCAAGACATGAGAACTCTGCACTTCATCACAACAGTGGTGGGTCTGGTCCAAAGGTCATTGAGGCTGATGGAAAAGCTCCAGCTGAATTCAATAGCCTTGGGGCAGGCTAATGTGTGTAATTTATACTTCTCTCTTTTTTTTTTTCCCTTAAAAATTTCAGATATCTGTTTTCTTGTATAGAGCCACACCTTTCCTATTTCTAATTTCTTGTTTGCATTTGACAAATATTTAAGAGCCCTTCACAGACCGGACAAGAGTGCGGCAGAGGGGAAATTACCAGAGTTGTTAGTCAGCCTGGGGATATTTCTCAAGTTCTAGGGTGCAAAAGAAAATCCAATTTGTATTTGTTAGTCCATGCTTCTGATCCACTGTCATCAAGCTGAAATATTTGCCTTATATTGCTAAATAAAAAGATCTTTAGAAAGCTTTGCCAAAGTTTATTTATTAGACACTGTTTGGTGAACTCTATTAATATGAGAAATGCTACCTTGTATTTACTTCTATTAAAAAAATAACTTTTTCTTCCAAAAGGAGTTGTATATGTTGATTAAACTGATATATCTGTGTTTCTCTTAAAATTGTTCTACTGTTTTTTTCCTCACTTAGAAACTCTCTCCTTGGACAAACCTAGAAATTTTCCACAGGCTTTTTAATCTGTACAAGTGCTGTTTCTAGGCCTGACAACTGCTGCCCTTGTTAAAATTAATCAAAGAAAATACAAAAAGCATTTTCCTTTTTACCAAAAAATGATGAAGAATACATAAAATAATATATTATTGAAAGATTAGTGCTATCATTGTCCATACCAGTCAATTGTAGTACAAATTTATGACATATGAAACAAAATGTCAAAATCAGTGATTCAGAGAAAGCACACACACACGAAACTCAGAAAAACTGTCTCAGTGTGAAATTCAATTATTTCCTACAGCCTAAGGAAGTCCAGAAATTAGCTTTTTTCTTTGCTGTAACTCTCAGATGTCTGCGAATGAACGCATCGGCGCTGTCTTGCCATGATGTTTGTGAATCCGTTCAGTGTTATTGGATGGGAAGATTATATTTTGCTGAGGAGATAGGAGGGATCAAAGTAACTACCATCACGCTCCATCTTACCTATGCCGAGTCACACTGTTTTTAGTTGGAAACAGGGTTTGCTAGCAAGGGGCAAAAAATGCATCTGAATGTGAAAGCTTTTCATTCCTGTTCACCCCAGTTTTCCCACACCCTACAATATTCTACCCACAGCTCTCCTGTGCCCTACGACCAACACTTCATATAACCTCATTGAGAAGGGATGAAGACAGAGTCTCTGCCCATGCTTTGATCCCTTCTATCTCCTGAGGTCTTACCCAACCTTGTGATGAGGAGAAAAAGAGCCTGCTGTTACCAGGAGGAGTTGCCCCCTATTAATGATGAAAAAAATAGGCTTTGACAAAATAAGGGATTTTACTTCAGTTCCTTTCTTTGTAGTGGTTGAAGATATTTGTTGCCAAGATACTGTTTTCCTTTATATACATTATCATAGAATCATAGAATCATTCAGGTTGGAAAAGACCCTTGGGATCATCGAGTCCAACCATCGACCCTACTCTACAAAGTTCTCCCCTATATCGTATCCCCCAACACCACATCTAAACAGTTCTTAAACACATCCAGGGATGGTGACTCAACCACCTCTCTGGGCAGCCTATTCCAGAAATCTTTCAGACAGTAAGCGATCCTAAGAGATGGGTTTTCCTTTTAAGTTGATTTCTTCAAACAGATTTAAGAGACAGCAGCATTTTGACCACCTCCTGTCCTTATCTTCTAACATACATGTACTTTTTGGTTACTTGGGAAAAGAAATGGTTGCAACAGGAAGAAATTTCTAATTATATTTAACATTTGTGGCAGTGTAATGGGCAGTACAGTCTCTTGTAACATTCTTGTTTAAGTGCCACTAAATGAATACACATGGGTCCTCCTTTCACAGGCAGAACTGCAGTCATCCATCAGCAGTTGTTCAGCGAGGAGGGAATAAGGTTTTTTTTTTGAGTGTAGCTATTTAATTTTTAAACTTTTTTTCCCAATCAAATGAAAAAACATTTCAAAATCTATGTCTGTTTTCTTGTTATTCCCACTGGCGGGCTTAGCACTGAATAATTCAGCAGACCGAGTAGCCTATGCCAAGTATAACCCAAAATCCCCAACCTTACAAAATTCAATTTCAAGTTTCTCACCTTAAGCAATACATTTAATAAATTATGTATTTTCCCCTCTAATATGCATTTTCCAATGGATTGCAAATACCTGAGACACTATCCCCTGATACTATTCATTTTCATATTAAAGGAAGAAAAAAAGCTGAATATGTTCTAAATATTCTCCTAACCAAAAGCCTTGCTGGTTTGTTTTTTGTCATTGAATCTAACCCTGGGAAAATGTGGCTATAGAGAAAAATTATTCTGAGTTCCTGTAATCTACACTAGTTACTATTGCATGAAGAAAACGAGAGGTAAACATCTAATTAAATGTATAATCATCTCTTTGTGTAATTTGCCAAAGATATAATTTATTCTAAATTTACTGAGGAAAGTACAGAAGAAGGAATCATCAGCACAGCCTGGTAATTAGGTATGTGTCCTCTGGCATGTGGCCGGGCATATTTTAGACCAAAAGTGGATCCGAGCTGCACATTTTTTGATGCAGATCTTGACTGATTACGAACTCTCCCAAGCTCAGGGTGTTTGGCTTAGGGTGCTGGCAGAGCCCAGCGGAAAGGGCACAGCGGCGCCCTGCATCCGGTCAAATTCCTCCATCTGTCAATGGACACTCACGGGATTTCGGGTTGAATTTTAGCCGTTATCACGCTTTCGCTGATACACACCACGGAAAGCAATTAAGAGGTTGGGCAATCTGATGACTATGAAGCTTCAGGGCTTGTTAAAACTGCTTGCTATCCTCCTTGGGAGGAGCAAACATGGGGAAAAAAATACCCACCATCAAGAGCTACTATGACCTCTTCTGACCCCTCGTCTCTTGCCTCTGAAAGAGAAGAGTGAAAAAACGTCCAAGTCCCTGCGTTAGTAACAAGCACGTGTCCTTGTAGGTAGATCAATTCATTTCCATTAGCGTCACAAGTGGAAAGAGAGCAGTGATCTAATCGGCAGCGGCTTTTATCAAACAGCTTGCCTAAGTCTCCTCCACCGAGCTTTCTGCTTTAGTCCCTTGCCAAATTAACCTTGAAGTTATAACATGACTTTCTAGATCCTACCCGGTGTCTGCAAAGGAGTTATGTTTCATTTTTAAATGCTGTAGCGGTGGGAGTCAAGGACAACAACATTTTGACATCATTAAATAGGTAACACATTATTCTTCCTTAGAATAATCTTCAGATAAGTAAGGACCTGATGGTTATGCTGGGTGCTTTGTGGTCATAACCACAGAATGAGTAGAAATGATAATATCTGGCTTCACGTTCCTGTAGTCAGGCTACAGGACAGATTCTCTCACTTATCCTGAGCACTGCTTATCTACAGGACACAGCGAGACTACTGCCAAGGCAAAATACTACACGGCATGTACCCCCAAATCTCCGTGAGGAGAAATGACCTCCAGTGACATTACTAGGAGACACCTTTTGAAGGGACAAGAGATCATCGTCTTGCCAAGTGAGAGCAAGGGGTTTGGAACCTGTCTTTTGAGGGAATGTGATTGGAAAGGTGCCTCTGGCAAAGGGGATAAAAGAAACCTAGACACAGTAGAAACAAGAGAAACAGTTGGCAGGTCTTTAATGGGGGGAACATTCTCTAGGAAGACTAAGAGGAAAGCCTGTGTTATATCAACCGTTTGACAGATTGGCTGGACGTGGCATCTGGAAACACGTCGTAAGAATTTGCACAAAAGCTTTAATTTTCCTCGAAAGGCATTTTTATGTTAGACAGGACTCTCACTTTCCGTTTGTTCCACAGCACTAACAATTGCAACTTTGTCCTATCTGAAGAAAATAAAAAGAAAAATCTTCATTGTCCTTTATTTATAACTTTCAGGTACGTTTGAGAAACACTTTATGTGGCAATGGGAAATAAGTGGCCACTTATCTTTTCTGGGAAGAGCCACTTAAGTTGACGCAGCTGATTCAGTCCTGTGGAGTTTAATGAAATAGGAAAGAAATTTTTCCATCCAGCACATATCACCATTATAATTTGCTGCTTGTTTGGAAATAGCTGCTATCTTTCCTATGCCAGCTTTGTAGCATCATAAGACCCTCTCTGCTCTCTTGAGAAATATGGTTTTTAAGAGCATGTAAACTGAAAAACAGAAGACTGTATGAACCCCATTTTGGAGGAAGAAACTATGCCCGGAATAACAAACATTACCATATCCTCAAGGCAGGCAATATTCAGAGATGGGCAACAGAAGAAGAAATAGTGAAAAAAGGGGTCAGAAAGCCAAGGATCAGAAGCCGCCAATGTTTTTTCCTGCCTGCATACAGTGACATGAATCCCCATTCCACGAGTCAGCCCCTATTTTCTTCCTCTGTAATTGATAGACCTAAAGCTCCAGCAACTACCGAACCAAGTCCCCGTGTCCTTCCAGAAGGCCTGGCTGGTACACAGCTACGTGGATGCTGCTTTGAGCAGTCTCCCAAGGTGCCTGTGGGGCTTCTGAACTCTGATCAGAAATGTAATCTGTTCCTCCTTCTTCTCACCAGCATGTGATTTTTCTTGCTTTCAGAACCAGTTAACAGATAAAAAAAAAATATAAACCTTCTCCAGGGTGCTCCGCTCTTCAGCTAGAGTATTAAATACAAATATTAGTTAATATACCTGGTGCACTGAACAATATAAGAAAAGGGAAGTTGTATTAGACTATAAATAAAGCCATATGCATCCTCATCTCTGAAGAGCTTTTCAGTGCATTTCTCTGGCTGGGCCTTGAGATTAAGTAGAGCTCTTTCAATTAAGAAACGAAACTGCAGCTAAAGAATCCACTGTAACTGGGTCAACACTAATTACTCGATCATAAATAGTTAAAAATGAAATAGGCAAGGTGGAAAGGGGAAGAAAGCTAAACAGAGATCATGCTGCTCTGCTGGCTTTCTTTTTTGCATATCTTCAGAGCTATATGAAACCCTCCAGGAAACGTCTGGCACTTGGAGCAGGAGCCTCTGTTATTACACTTAAAACCACTTAGTTGAATGGATGCCTTTCAAACTCGGAGAGCAGCCCAGCTAAGGAGCAGAGCTAACTATACACAATTATCTCTCGGGACTTGGTGCATGTTGCAATGAAGTCTGACTGTGTAGGCGCAGGTGAGCTGCGCTCACGTCTAGATTTCCCCGAGGAGAGGATTTGAGGTGAGCTTTAAAACCCTCTCCATTAACTCTCTCTGCTACAACTCAGCTGAGCACTGGGAGCCAACATACATCTACTCTCCCCAGCAGCACTGTGCCTTCTTTCCAGCTGCTTCAGAGCCAGGGGGATATTACAGCAGTGGGGAAAGCCTGTGTCTTCCCCCCCAACCCCAGGACGTGAGCCAGGGTCCAGGGTGGAGGAACATTCCCCTGGGAAGAGGCGTTCCCCCCATCTCCCCTTTATGGGATCTGCGCCTGCTGTTGGAGCCGCCTCTGCCCCCAGCAGCTGTGCTGGGAAACTGGTACTATGAGAGGGCTGAAAGTGTCAGAGATGGGGGCCAAAAGGCCAAGGACTGCAGGAATTCCCTGAGGCAATAAAAGCATGCAACATGAGTGCCCATCACCAGCCCCTGGCTACCACAGCTCACAGAGATTGGAAACCTGGGGATGTGGAAGACGCTAGAGAGTGTAAAACAGCCTAATAAAAGCCATAACTGAGCCTTAATTAATATATAAATAAATAAATTACTGGTCAGAGAAAGATGTGCAAATAATTTAAATTCACTGGAGAGAAAAAAGTAAAAATTATAATTTGACACTCAGCTCTACAGCTTGAGACAAGGGAGGGCAGAGTTCTGGGGAAGGATGGGATGGAGATGCCTTAACCTGCACCATGTTGCATGAAAACTGCCCCAGAAGATACAGCGTCTTCTACTAGAAAGAACCAATTTTTGTTTTAAACTCACGAATAAGTTGAAAGAAATAACTATAAAGGCAGAGAAGGGAAGGAACCAAGAATAGGGCCAGCAGGAGGAAATCAGGAGGAGGCAGGCAAAGGGGGCACGTTCCCAAGCCTTGGGAGAAGGAGCAGTGTGCCCAACATGTGTGGGAAACGACACATGAACGGGGCAGAGATACTGCAAAGGGAAAAACTACTCCCTAGGCCAAGTGTTGGAGATGTGAGCAGGCACGTTGACAGGCAATTGAAGAGGAGCCAGGGCTTATTTTCCCTGTTAAGACTGCTGCGACATCGTCTGCTACACTCCGATTTCCTTTTTGAACGTTCGCATCTGTTTGTTTTCTCCTCCTGCGTGCCAAGTGTATAGTGACATTTTACACAACCCCGTTCTCCAGTGGGAAAAACGCCGGAGAAGAGTCTCCAGCAAAGCCTGGGCTCAGCCCTGCCGCATCCAGAGGGGATGGCACCCGAGTCCCACTGAGTCTGGGACTCTTTCAGCCCAGGAGAGTCACTTTTCTCAACAAAAACATAACAACCTCAGGTTTCAAAGTGCAGTGGGAACAGTAACCCAGATGTCTCAGGAGCTGCTTGAAACATTTAGGCATTTCATAAAATGACTGGATAAAAAACAAGCTAGAAGACTAGTCAGTTGACTAAAAGCCTGTTACTTTTACTCATTCCACTAACTGGATGACTGAAAAAATGACTGGAAAATTGCTGAAAATTGCAGTCATTTTTCAAAATGACTGATTTCACTTGCAACTCATCCAGATGTGCCAAGAATAGGAAATTGCATGGGGACTGTTTCTGCAACGGTGAGCTGCACAAAACAGCTTCTCAGCATAGTCTCTCCTCTTACAGAGTGAATTAGTCTGAAATAATAGCTGAAAACAACTAAAAGGCAGACAGCAAATCAGTGCCTTCTTTCTCAGCTTAGACTACCTCTAAATTTGACTTCACGCTTTGAAGGAATTGTTTTCCCATGCTAAGTCTGCTCAAATGTAGCAATCTGTGGCAGCAGTGTCCTGAAACTCTCCTTAAAGTGGTGTTGAACCTGAGAAGGCTGGGAACAGCCAAAAACTGGGGGGAAGGAGGAAATGGTGGAAGAAGATGTCTCTGATGTGCAGCATTCAACTTCAGCACAAGAAGGACATGGACCTGTTGGAATGGGTCCAGAGGAGGCCACAAAGATGCTCAGAGAGCTGGAGCACCTCTGCTGGGAGGACAGGCTGAGAGAGTTGGGGTTGTTCAGCCTGGAGAAGAGAAGGCTCCAGGGAGACCTTAGAGCCCCTTCCAGTCCCTAAAGGGGAGATGGGGAGGGACTCTTGATCAGGGAGTGAAGTGATAGGATGAGGGGTAACAGTTTTAAACTGAAAGAGGGGAGATTTAGATTAGATATTGGGAAGAAATTCTTTGCTGTGAGAGTGGTGAGACACTGGAACAGGTTGCCCAGAGAAGCTGTGGCTGCCCCATCCCTGGAGGGGTTCAAGGCCAGGCTGGATGGGGCTTTGAGCAACATGGTCTGGTGGGAGGTGTCCCTTCCCATGGCAGGGGGTTGGAACTGGGTGATCTTTGAGGTCCCTTCCAACTCTAACCATTCTATAATTCTATGATGCAAAAATACAAGATACCAAATTGCTCTTTACTCTGTAGCATGTGAGGAAGAAGAAAAACCCATTCTCAGATGGCTTTCTCCTCTCTGAGGGATTACAAGGGGAAGGGGTTGTGTGCCCCCTGCATTTTCTGCAGCCAATTCCTAGCCCCACTCCACCACCCTTCTGGCTCCAGCTCTCCTGGCTCAGCGATTAGGCGAGATAAAAAGTTTACCTTGGAAAAGGCCACATCCTTTTGCAACAGGCAGAAGCTTGTCTGCTGCTCACTGGTGGGCAGACAGATGGCTTTGTGTCATGGAGTTACTTGTTACAACAACAGGTAAAAAACAGCCAAGAAATTCTAAGAATATGGTTGAAGAAGGGACTTACATTGTATTCAAGTATGTATTATTAAAGGAAGTACTTAGGTAAATATTTAAGTAAAGCTGAGAACTCCTGCTCACCTCCTGTCAAATCCTGTAAGTACCTAAGCTCCCTGACGTAAGAAAGATGTGGACAGGCTGGAGAGGGTCCAGAGAAGGGCCACCAAGATGATCAAAGGACTGGGAAGACGCCATGTGAGGAAAGGCTAAGAGTTTGTTCAGCCTTGAGAAAAGAAGGCTGAGGGGAGACCTTATCACCACGTTTCAGTATTTAAAGGGTGGCTACAAAGAAGATGGCAATTCCCTTTTTACAAGGAGTCACATGGAAAAGCCAAGGAATAATGGGTGCAAGTTAATCCTGGGGAGATCCTGATTGGACACAAGAGGAAAATTTTCACACTGAGAACAATCAGAAATTGCAATAAACTCCCCGGGGAATTGGTGGGTTCCCTCATCGTTGGACACTTTAAAGATTCAGCTGGACGGGGTGCTGGGCCATCTTGTCTAGACCGTGCTTTTGCCAAGAAAGGTTGGACCAGATGATCCTTGAGGTCCCTTGCAACCTGATATTCTATGATTCTATGCAAAGTTGGAGTTACTAAGAGAGAATCGGAAGGCAGCACCTCAGGTGGTGAGAACTGCTATAGTCCCACTGGTTCTTAAATAGAGCCCTGACAGGCTTGCTGTCAGCTGAAAAGAGGATCCTGTTTCTTGGTGATGTAGAAGTGGTCAATGGTCATTTATCTTCATATTCGTGGTAGAAAGGTCAGGTAGAGCTCTTGAAGCCTGGGTTTGAAATTTTACAGTGGTGTTCTGGAAGTAAAAATGGCAGCTTTAACATTAAGCAGTGCTGTTTTATTATTAAGCAACGTTGTTCCATTACTGTATACATACAGTGCTAGGTAGGTAGGTATGTTTTTATATATATGTACATATACACACAACATGCACCATGCCATTGTATATATATTTAGCATACAAACAGATATCTTTAAACCCAAGCTTCCCTGTGTTATTTTATAAGTGCAGCCATTAATTGCATTCTTCCAGACTCTGCATCCTTGCTCTGACATTAAGGTCGGAGACAGCTTCGAAAATGTGCAAAGTGAATTAAGAATTTTCCCAGACAGATTAGGTACATACTTACGTTTTATAAACCTAGTCTTAGCCCTCTTTTTCAAATCTCCTTTTCTAGGAACTCCATTAAAGCCCGAAGAACAATAGTTTGATTATATCTGCTCTGGGACAAAGAGCTGTGTTACGTCCCAGTGTCATGCTGTTGTTTTCAGTGAGCTCTAGAGCGGAGAATGATTTGATGTGGAAGCTTAGGGCCAAATTTTGTCAGGTGACTGGAAAGATGCCTTTAAATACACTCAGTCACCTGCCACAAAACTGTTTGTATGGCATGATTTAAAAAAAAAACAAAATAAAACAAACAAGAAAACAAATAAGTAGGTCCAAGTCTAACAGGCTGGATTCCCTTGCTAGAGAATCACAAAATCACAGAATGGTATGGGGTTGGAAGGGACCTCTGGAGATCATCCAGTCCAACCCCCTGCCAGAGCAAGTCCACCCAGAGCAGGTTGCACAGGAACGTGTCCAGGTGGGTTTGGAATGTCTCCAGCGATGAAGACTCCACCACCTCTCTGGGCAGCCTCTTCCAGGGCTCTGCCACCCTCAAAGGAAAGAAGTTGCTCCTCATGTCAAGATGGAACTTCCCATGTTCAAGTTTATGCCCGTTCCCTCTCATCCCGTCACTGGGCACCAGTGAAAAAAGACTGGCCCCATCCTCCTGACACCCACCCTTTCAGTATTTACAGGCGTTGATCAGATCCCCCCTCAGTCTTCTCCAGATTAAAAAGACCCAGGTCCATCAGCCTTTCCTCATCAGAGAGATGTTCTAGGCCCCTAATCATCTTTGTAGCCCTAACTGAAGCTTCATGCAAGGGAGAGGTGTATAGAAAAGCAGGAGGTTGTGTCTACGTTTAAGGTTTGTCAGTGGCAAGACTGACTTTTCTATGTCATTTTCTTCACAGCAAAAGCCCTGAAGAGCTGAGTTTCTGAGGCCCTCTGGAAAGGCAAATGTGGCCGTGCTTGATATTTTGGCTTGGAGGAGCAGAGTGTTTCTGCACAAATGTCCTGGTTGTTCCCTGGCTGTGCTTTTGTGGGGTTCACATCATGGTGGAGGAGGAACAAAAGAGGAAAGTTTGATTGACTGATCGCCTCCTGCTGCACAGAATTACATGCTGATGCAGATGCCATCTGTGATGCCCTGGAACGGCTCTCCTGCACACACGGGTGTTACATTTACCCATGAAAACAAATGCCCGCCCCAGATACACTGGAAATGGATTAAGCATTGCTTAAAACATCCATCTTATTTGCAAAGGGTGTGGGTATCTGAGATAAATACTGTTTGAACACAACTGCGACCTGTCAAGCATGACTTAATGCTTGTATTTTTTCATGCTATTTTGCTGCTCCTTTACTTCTGAGTTCCCTGTGACTTAGTGAGGTATGACAGGGTATAGATGCACGGCTGGTCTTCTCAGGAGGCTGGAAAACCAGCCTGACTCAACTCTGTGCTACCATGACCGATTTTCAGTTGTTTTGTAGGAGGTTAAAGAACTCCAAAGCTCATTCCGAAGTCTGGTGACTGCGCCACCATCTCTGCCGTCAGCACAACCCTCTGTAGGATTCAGGGAACGCTCTCAGGTTTTGGTCCTAAGTGGAGCAGAACTGATCCTCTGCAGGAACAGCTAAGAAGTGAAAGCAGACATGATGTTGCAGCAGTATCTGAAGAAGTAATTACATGTGTGCAATTAAATGGTAGAATACTTGCTGCAGACAAAAAAAAAAAAAAGTTACACATTTTACGTAGCTTCATATCCAGTTGTAGATATCTGAATTTTGCATGCAATTTCCCATGAATCCTTCATGCACCAGTGACGCACAGCCCTCCTTGCCTTCAAGGTCACATTTCTCATCTGTATATATTCCACAGAAATTTGGACACAACTGTCTTGTTGTCATTTGATCCAGCCATTCTTATGACCTGGAACAGTACAAACAAAGGAAGACACGTGAAATTAGTGGTAGACACACCATTGTCTGAGCATAGGCTACTTTCAATAGGTCTAAATTATTCTGGAACAACATTGACAAGATTCTATAGCCTACCTTACAGTGTCCCTGCACAATCTGGCGATCTGTTGTGGTGGTGGTATGTAAAATTTTTTAGTTTCATACTGTTTGCAGTTGTTTGCTTGACCGTATAATCCTTGATATTCTTTTTACAATTGTCTGGAAGACACATCTCCACAATTGCCCTTGGTTAATTCTGAGAATCTGAACCTCTCTTCAGTGCCACTCCATCTCTGGGAACATTTTTTCTTGAGTCTCTAATGAGTACTTGGAGTGGAAGTGACTGCTGACAAGGATACTTATCTATCTTTTGATTAGAGGGGTTTGCAAAGGATTACGTCCATTCTGTGAAAAATGTAAACATTTCAAATGTTATTTTTAGCCCCAGTTGGGCAAAATGACATTTCAGAATGACCCACAAAATACCAAAGGACCTTATAAAATTGCTATGTCAGAATGTTCCATTTTGACTCTTTGTTTCTACACAAGTCCATCAGATGCTTTGCATGGAAGTTTATGAATTTTTAGAGAACGTGTCCAACAGTTATTTACATTCCTGTGAAATATTTTGATTTTACTGGATCACCACTTTCTACAAGAATAGTTTTCTACCAGAAAATTTGCAACAAGTTTTACTTTTGGTTCCCAGACACTCTTTATCAGTTATTATTGAACATTTTTCTCCTATGTTCCTTTGGAAATTCTTATTCTAGTGCTTGGTTATGACTTAAGATGTTTTTGTAGTTGACATGGCTTATCAACTCAAACATTGTGAAAAATATGTTGTTCAAACTAGTCTGTACCTTTGGATTTCTAATCCTGTTAGTTAATGAGTGCACTGCACTTTCTTTCTCTAAACCTCTCTCACCCTTTGTTTGGAAGCAAGGCAATAGTGCTACTTTTTTTGAAGGATTAGAAATTAATCTCATAAGTGCGTATACTCACTGTCAGTTAATTGCCTGTTGATGCCAGCAAGAGCCAGTTCTAGCAATATTTGGTCAGAAAGTTATGTAGTACAGTGAACAGGACAAAAGAAAACATACTCCTGCTGTTCTGTGGTCTTTGATTTGTCCAATCATTGCTTTCAAGTATTTTCCAAAAGCAAGTCATGGTTGTTATGTAAAGACTAGATTTGGCTCCTTGCTAAATAGGTTGGGGTTTGGTTTTTTTTTTTTTGTTTCCTGGTCCTGCACTGTAACTTATAATGGAATCAAAGGAAGGTTTGCCAAATAGTGGTCACACGGAGAAGATCTGAATTCTTCAGCTGGTCTTTGGGCTCTTGAGGTTCTAAGAGATGTGTTTGAAATGTCTTTGTGAGAGCGACGAAGAGAGATAAAATTTATGCTGCTGTAATTCCTCCCCCTGAAAGACGGGACATACAGTATGTCTCATGCTTCCCCTGCGAGGACTTTTCTCCTTAAAAGTTGAAAGTTTCAGAGTTTCAGCCCCGAAGTGGCCATTGTCCCCTCACATGGCACCATGTACTGGGGCAGCACAGGGTACACTGGGAAGTTTTGGGGGAGCTGGAGGGGAGCAGTGTCACCTCCCCCAGCACATCCCCAGGGCTTGCAGTGCTGAGCCTTCCTTGTGTCCTGCGGCACTGGCTGCACGGGACCAAGGAAACATCGAGAATCGGACGATGCTCTGCTGGAGATGCTGAGCTTCCTCAGCTGCAGCAGGAGACTGAAAGAGAGAAGTAAAGTTTCTACAGTTAATGTCAGAAACGAAGCACGTGGGAACTTCTCAAAGCCAGACACTTTTGGCCATAATACCACCGTGGCAAAAGCAGGGAGGAAAGGCCTGTCTCAGTTCTCACACAAAACATTAATTGCCCCACTCATGAGGGCATGTAAGAATTGCCCTTCTTAAGTTTTACAATCTGAATGAATTTAAAATAAAACCAGTTCAAGATCCCCCTACCTCCTCCACAACTTCATACAACTTTGTTCCTTCTTTATGTGTAGCTACAATTTATGTTATAACCTCATATACTCTGCTTTTTGAGAGTGAAGACACTGAAAAGAGTGCAGCCAACAGAGCTGCAAGGAATCGCTTTGCCAGAAAGTGCACTCAGGGAGAATGGAAACTATTTGCAAAGTTGGATCTAAATCAGTAAATAGTTTCAAGCAAACAAGCAGCCTGCATTTGAATCAATCAGCTGGAGTTGAAGGGTTGTGTTACCAAAAAAAAAATCAAAACATGTTCATGGTTATATTATTCAAGAATTTCAACTTCTGGTATTGAAACAGGTCTGATTTTACCAGGTAAAATATCTCCCAAAAGAAAAAATGAAATATTTCATTTTCAATTGATCACAGCGTTTCGACTTAGCAGAAAATGAGGTTAGTCAGATATCTCATTAAAAAAGGGAAAAACAAAAAAAAAAAAAAGCAAAACATGAGAAAAATATCTGTTGTGAGCAGCCCGGACCACTTGGGATTTTTCAGTCTTAGCCTGGCTTCCCAGAGAAATACCAGCTTATATGAATGCTCTGTATAACTGTGTGCACCTTGCCTAATCCCCATCAACATTTTTTGTGATCACTGTCTGGTTTGAAGCTGTCTTGGCTGAGCTGCGGAGAGGCTGCAAAGATATTTCACTTTCTGCAAATTTTTTAAATAACAAGTGATGAGAAGGAGACTTAGGCTCATCACAGCAGAAGACAGGCCAAAAAAGTGGAAGAAACACCATGATGACCTTGACTGATCTCGAACCCAACCTAGGGGAGCAGTGCAAATCTTTGCTTAACTCAAGACAATCTGGTTCAGCTATTAGGAGGAAAGGATGATTTGCTTGTGTAGGTTGGTGAGAAGACAGAGATGAATAGAATTCTGTTAAAAGGTTAGTCACCTGCGAGGTAAAATCCAGAGAGGAAAAGAGACAGCTTTTGATGACCCTCCCAAATCCCCAGTCTTCAAGTAGCTCTTGAGTCTGTATCGTACACATAAAAAACACCTCCATAGCAAGCGGGAGCTGAGGGTATTGTCTTGCCTACATAAGAAAAAAAAGGAAAAGTAAGCACATGGCATCCCGTACCTGCATGGAAGCGTGGCCACGTCTTTGCTTTTGTGACGGAAAAATGTTTCCCTAATCAGCACAACCATTTTCATCACCAAACCATTGTGTTGTTTTCCATTCAAAGGAATCAAGTCACGCTGACTCTATACTAACAGCTTAAAGATCGGCAGAAACAATGAAGAGAGCTGACTTTATGTAATCCTCAGCTGATATCTGGGTTTGAAGTCTTGCCCACTGCTCCCGTGCCAACTTCAGCAAAACAAGTTCTTTCAGGAGCCTGTACTTCTATTCTTTGTCCAGATGTAGCTCTGGAGCAGGCAAAAGGGACTCAAGAAGGGGGACGAGGAGGAGCCACTAGAATTTTTACTGAACATGCCTTTCGCAGCTCTTGGATTATGCACAGCTTTGTTATTATTCATGCTTTAAATAAATAGACAAAATATCCCGCCTTTTATTCTGTTAACACTAGACAGGAAGAACAATTCTTTACATCATGTTCGGTGGAAATGCGTTCACAAATATACTGTGCCCTTTAGCTTTGGGCTTTTACTGTCAAATTGTTTGCTGGCATGGATTAACCAACAGAACTACGTGCGTAAGCCCTTCCCTGCCCTAGTGGCAGGTAGATTTAGCTTTGTCAATATGAAGAAATCTTTGCTAAAGCTTTCAGCTCACCTGTGTTTATTAAACGTGATTCTTATGTCCATATTCCTGACCAGTATTGAGCACTCTGTGGAAGAGCTGAGTTTGGGTAGAGTTAAATGCTAGTAGACTTCTACACTTCTGTCTCCTGTCCCCATCACATTCGTTCACTAGAGAACGGTGAGCTGCATCCATGTGCAGTTTGACTGCCCCTAGAACCAATTTTATTCATTAGTAGAGCTGGATGACTTGTGGAAAAAGTATTCTTTGAGGGTAACAGAGCACTGGAACAGGCTGCCCAGAGAGGTTGTGGAGTCTCTTTCTCTGGAGGTGTTCAAAGCCCACCTGGATGTGTTCCTGTCACTCTGGGTGAACCTTCTTTGGCAAGGGGTTGGACGAGATGTCCTCCAAAGGTCCCTTCCAACCCCTATGATTCCAGGATTCTGGGATTCACAACATTTCTTATGAAAATTGAATCACTTCTCAGCTTCATGTGAGCCATCACTTACTATTTTTTCTCTCCCATTAACATACCTGCAGCACATCTGAACTTTTATTGGGATGCAATGACCGTTATTTAAGTGGCTGTTATTGCATCTACTGCACGTTTACAAACTTTGATGTCCACTATGTTTGCTGCTGCACAATATATAATAAATAATATAAGGATGGAATAAAAAGACAATGAACTTACAACCCGTGTACAAAGGAAGGTAGAGGAGAAGAAGCTTGGTGACTTGAGCTTCCTGACCGTGCTACCACCAGTGACTGACCTGAGATGAGGGATGGCAGCTGCTGGGCCAGGATGATCCTGTTGTCTCTAGCGTAGGGTACCACTCTGGGGTAGTTACCCCTCTAGGTAGCTATTACAGCTATAGTAGGTAGCTACTACCCAGCTCCGTGATGACATGAGATGTCTTCATGAGCTGTAGCAGAAGCCAGTCTGGCTCCCTGGCAAAGACAAAGTAGGCCATAAAATCATCATGGTCACTTTGCTGCCTGTAGCAGAAGACCGAAACTCTGAAGTGCTCTGAGTGGTTCTTGATACCTTCAGTAGAAGCCCGTACTTCACCAAGCGCATTGAAATAAAGCAGGCATCGACTTGCTTTATTTTAAGGAGAAATTATTTTTTGCCACAAGCTGTGAAATGTCTCTGTTAAATAACAAGAACAGAAGGTACGACATGTAAAGCACTTTTGTGTGTAGGGCCTTATTACTAATTTATTATTTTAAGGATTGCGACGTGAGTACATTTTCACTGACTCTCGATGATTCATAAAAGGACACCTACAGTAAACAATTGTTCTCCTTTTGGAAACTTTATACATAATAAAAAATTGAAATACATGGAGTTTAACAATTAGACTATTGATTTAAATATCCATTGGTGCCAGGCTGGTGTTACGATGAAGTTTCTTCCTCTATAGTGTCACATTAATGTGATTCAGATGAAGTTCTACTACTCAATTGCCTCCTTCCCTCCCTCCAGAAAACACTCTTTCAAGATCATTAATTTCAATATTAGCCCCAGAAAATGTGCAAGCTCTTTCTTTTTGTGGTATATTATTACTTGGATATAAATTAAGTACAGATAACATTTTGGAAAGCAAGGAATAACTGCACATATAAATTGTATAGATGAATGCATGTGTGCTTATTCACAACTTACTGAACTTAGCTCATTGCCCTTGGTTTTCCAGCAGGCTGTGAGTATCCAGATGCTTCCATCCCAAGTGAGAAAAATAGATGAGACTACCCAGGCTTTCTTGCTGTCCTTCACTGGATTTTAGAAGAGCTTTTAAAAGGGTGGCACGTCAAAAGACAAGTGAGACATTCTGCTGTGTGCCTCGTAAGTACTCTGGGAGGCAATGGGGCAGGCAGGCAAAGAGCCAGGGTCTTGACCGTGCTCAGATGGTCTGAAGGAGCCGAAACCTGGCTCAGGAAGGAATTCCTGCAGGATCAACTGGATCCTGCAAAACTGGTACAGAGAAGCAGCTCTTGCTCCAGGCCAGCTCTCTATCCTATTCCCTGGTGCAAACTGTACATTAGGAGGGAGAGTGAGCATGTGAAGCATTTTCAGGGCAGCAGTTCACTACTACTGTCCTCTGCAGAGATGATATCTTTATCACAGACGTGGTGTGTGCAATATGAGCCCCTCCTCAGCTCTGTCCTTTGCACGTGACAAATGGGCTGCTGGTGAATGCTCCAAGGTGTCAGCATCCATCAGCTCCCCAAGGATCCCCCTCTGCCAGGTGGTGGCTGTCAGTAGAAGAGACTCTGGTCGTGTGGTTTTTTATCTGTCTGAGAACACTTTTCTCTAATTTTCAGACCAAAAAGACTATTCTGACCATGACATTTGACCTCCTAGAAGGGCTTAACAAGGATAACAGGGGCTTAAAAAATGACCAGGGGAAAAACTAACTGACCCGAGTGATTAGCTTCATTACATGGTAAAGGCAGACATGTCAAGAAAAGAAGGATTTACTGTTTTGTTTTCACATATAAAGCAATGGATATTAATCTGCCTAAACTTGCCTTGCAATTTTCATTAAAGATATTTTATGTTCATATATGTGTGTCTATACATATATACATGTATGAGCTATTATATACTATCAGATTCTGTCCTTCTTCATAAGACAAGGATATCTGAAAATGTGTCTGTCATTCCTTAACTGTCCTTTTTCCTATGTATAAAAACTTAAGGCTTGTTTGTTCTGAGCATTCAGAGATTTCAACTTCAATATTAACAAAAGTAACGTAAAAGATCCAAACTGCTCTACTTTGTCTAGTTTGCATTTTGCTGCATAATACAAGTACACATAGGCTCAAGGATAACCCATGTAACCTGGCTAGAGAGCACTTGAATAATGCCAGTTGTTATTTTACAGTTTTCTACTTTGAAAAGTACCAATTTTAGGTCCTTTTGAAAAAAAATGCAATTTACTTATTTAAGTATCTATCACAATTTAAATTTACTGTGATTTGTGCCCATTATTACCTTTTCTCAGTGGAAGCAATCATTGCTCTGGTAATAGAAATCAGAATTAAAACCAGTGGAAAATGTGAGTAAAGTGAAGCAATATGAGAATCTTTAAAAATGCTGCCATTTGCAAACTCATTTGAAAAACAATAGTTTCTTTTTTACTGTAAAATCCGTAAGAATAGGTAATACATCATTTCTTATATATTGACAGTATTTGGTAGTTTTCTATTTATGTGATGGTTTCGATTGTTAAATAAAAATGGCTGATAATCTCAGCCTTCTGTCACCAAGCAAAAGAAGACAGCTGGTAAAATGCCACAAAATGAGCTATCTGAAACGGTCCATGCCGTATTTCTTTGTGAAACACGTTTGCTTTTGAGGAATTGTGGTGGGAACGAAGCTACTTCCATCCAGTTTAGTAAGTCTAAGCATAACTGGAAGCACAGCCTGTATGACGTGGCGGTCTGTATATCATGTGGACGTATGAAGTTCATGTGATTATTATACTTACTTATTATACTTACAGCTATGAATAAGATGAACAAGTCCTTTTGCCACGCTGACGGAGGCTAGAATATTAATATATTTATGAGATGTTGAAATGCTCTGCAACTGTCATTAGCAGCGGCTGTAAAAAATGACCTCTTTCTTCTGCCTGTGCTTGAAATTTATAACATTGAAAATGAGGAGCCCTGTGATCTCCCCCCAGGTTTGCTTGCTGCAGTGGAACATTTGTTAATACGTTACCGTCATGACGAAACTCAAACTATAATCTGCCAAGAAGAGAGGTTGCCAGGTCAATCTTCTGATAAGTACGGCTGATTTTCTTCAATACAGCAATGGAAAATATGCAAATTCATGGGGTAACTAATTACCCCTCGGGAAAACTTAAGCAACTGGTCTGAACTGTCCTGTAATTAAAACCATCCAGATAATGTAAATAATTATCTTGTAAACATTTCACATTGGAAACTTTCTGCAACTACTTATTCTCTGGCTTTGCTTTGTGTTTGCCAGGCTCTTCAACACATTTTAAGCTCATTAAGGTTTAGCCCCTGCCAAGGACTTTCTGTCCCAAGTCACCCAGTCCTCGCAGGTGGCGGTCCCGAGCTGTGACACCGCTATCTATTCATAGCCGAGGGGGCAGCACATCCTAACGCAAAGGGGAAGTAAATAGTAAAAGCTCTCATTTCTAAGTAAATGCAAATCAAAGAGGAAGGACCTGGGTAGTCAGTGGATGGCAGAAATGCTGAGAAGGAAAGACGAGGAGTCAGGTAGGAGGGAGAATGGGGAAAACTGGAGAAGAAATGAAAGAGGAGAAGGTGATTTTTACAGTCTGGGGAGTGTGAGAGAAGAAATGAGCCACAGAAAGACGGTCAGGTAGGTTTAGGTGTTTAGCGTAGCTGAAGGGAGCAGGTCATGTTGAGTTTAACAGTGCCAGATCATGGCAGAAATGAGGAAGAAATGATGCAAGGGAGCAATAGGCATGAGGCGATGATGGTGTTAGGGGGACAAGACAATTGAGGTGAAGAGTGTAAGGCTGGAGAGAAGCCAGGGCTGATGGCAAGGTGAAGAGAGACCAGGCCAGGTGAAAGCAAGAGTACGGGGTTTGCATTTGGCTTGTTGGGAGAGAGGGTGAGATCACAATGGAAATGGTAAAACACAACCAGAGCCACAGAGACGTGATCCCAAAGGGGAAAGGAGAAGGGCAGGAAAAGGGGAGAAATGAAAGAAGAGGGGAAGAGTGAGGATGGTTGGTAAATGGCAGGCAAGCAAGGAAGGGGAACACGCTGGAAACCTTTCAGTGGACACATCTGAGTAAGCCGATAGAGGGAACACTCTGCAGCGGCAGCAATTTCCTGTGTTTTCCTGTTTATAGACATCTTATTTGAATGACCTAGATAAAATTGCAGTGTTCTCCATCTTACTTCTCTAGTACAATATTGACATTTATTTTGTGGGTGTGAAGATGTGCATGACTAAGAAAAAAATATTTCAAACAAGGAAATGGCATTAATTCTACCCAGCCCTTGCTGCTTGTCTGGATGCTCGGTATTTCAGAGGGTTGTGTCGACTGGAAGAAACAGCCTTTTGTTTGGTGCAGGGGTATCACGTTGAACCGTGCACGGAAAATATTTTCCCTCATAAAGACAGCGGGAACTTGCACAATAACTCCCGAGAATTTCATACTTGCGTATGAACCAAACCACCGGGCCTGATTGACCCCTCTACTGCTTCGGTTTTCCACTGCATGAAATCTACTGGCACGAGCAGCCTTACACTCACACAACGCTGGAGTAACGCAGGAGAGATTCCCACCTCCTAATTGCATTAGTGGGGCATTTGCTATTGTATAAACTCATGCCATTCGGAGTTTTTTAAGAGGTTTCCGGGAACAGTAAATTTATATACAGCTTTTGCTTCTTAAAACGAACAAAAAAAACAACCAACCAAAAAAAATCCTCCAGGGGTTAGAAAAATCAAGCTAGAGAGGAGCAAAACCTGGAATGTGCAAATTTAGATCCACATTTTTCCCGAAGTGCTTGGTTTTGGCTCATTATAGGCAAAAACATAGCCACAAAAACCAAATGCAAATCAACGCCATTAATATGTGGATCAGCCCTTGGCCAAAAATGACACTGTAAAGAAGAAAATTAAAATCCCAGGGAGACCTCTCAAGCCACTGTGCACTCTTGTCTTTCAAAGTGAGAATTTAGTCACCAAGGGCACTGTTGGCTTGAGGATGCTCAGAACTGCTGTCCTCCATGAACCCGCCCAAGAGAGCATGGCAAGGTCTCCCTACAGCTGTGAATCAGTATACCAATGCTTTGAGGACCTTTTTGAAGAGCAGCAGCCAACTGAGTCTTTCCCTGCTGTCATTTATTCTGGTGTGTCTTGTCTAAGGCTGAGAAGGGAGATGATGGTTATTCTGAGATAAACCCCAACCTGGAACCACCCGTTCATTCATCTCTTTTAGGAAGCCATCAGTTACAAGCCTACCCTCTACGTACATCATGGGGCTGGCCTTTCACCTTCTTGCTCCGTTATAGGTTATAGAAGCTTCCTGTTAATACCTTCTGATGTTTGGGTGTGCTGGGGTAGGAGAGCACCATTGAGAAGAGGGGTTGCCATGCTGTGTTTGTAAATTCTGCCCTGACTCTTTGTGTGGCTTATTACCATGTCTGAATACACACTTAATGCTGAGCAAGGGAGAATAAAGAACGCATCAGTGCCAAATCAAGCACTGAAAACACACCCCTAACACCCACCAAGTTTAAAATCACATGATTTTAAAGAAAAGCCATGCTGAAATTTTATTTTATTTTATTTTATTTTATTTTAAATTAACTGTGGATTCATGTATTTTGGACTTTTCAGTGGTGCGTCTAAAGCCTCTTGGCTTTCTCTTAAATGGAAGTTGAGTTTTCTCAACATTCATTGGAGCTTCTGAGGAAGCCTTTAGGACTAATTAATTATAAGGCTGACTCCTCTAACGTCAGCAGAACTAGTTACAACACATCCATACCCTAGAGATCCAGTCTAAATTGGAGCCAAGTTCTGCTCCAAGCTGTAGTGGTATGAACATGGAGCAGCAGACATACAGATTTACTCCACAAAAAATGAAAACAAATATATAGTGAAATTACAAGATCCAGATGTATTTGTATGTTTTTTTCTTTATTGTTAATTTAAAAAACCAAACAAACAAACTAGGTAAACTGGAATAAACAATGCTATTTTGCAAAAACACAGACTATTTTCCAATTAAAATGGCTTGAGATATTAACCAATGATGTTGTCTAGACAAACATAAACTTGAATGTAGCCTTGAGCCAACAGTTGTTACGTCAGTCCACTCAGGGCATGTTCATCCCAGGATGAAACTTAGTGTACTGAAGAGGCCCAAGCTAGTAAGTTCCACACGTTGTGCAGTCCAACCAAACAGGATTCATTTGCTGGAGGATTCTGTGTGCCAGCACTTGGCTGACATGGCATTTCAGCTTGTTTTCCACATAGTAAATGACCTGGAACCGCTGGTTCTGGGCCTGGCACAAGGGGTACGAACTTGGAAGTTCCTGCATCTCCCATACCTGAAGAGTTTGGCTTACAACTTGGGCTTCTAAACCAAATTCAACTTACAGTCTCTCTGTGCTCTCCTTCACTTCTGGTGACTGGATTAGCAGTAGTTGTAGGCTATGGATCCATATTCCTCTTTATCCCCTTTGGAAAGACCTGACCTGGTGGGAAGCAACCTTTCCAATATTTACAAGTAGATGCTGTGGTTAGCTCCTTCGCAAAGGATGCAGTAAGCAAAGATAACTTCTGGTACCTTTTATTCTTACTCGTTTAATGCTACCTGTATGTTTTACCCAAAATGTGCTCAATATATAGGTTAACTTTTCATTTTATTGCTGCCAATGGCTTTAGAATTGATATATTTATGTATGTGAGGTATATGCTATCTCTTTAGTGGGAGGTGTCCCACCAGTCTAGTGGGTCTAGTGGGAGGTGTCCCTGCCCATGGCAGGGGGTTTGGAACTTGATGATCTTTAAGGTCCCTTCCAACTCCAACCATTCTATGATTCTATGATTCTTTCTACATGAAAATAATCACTGCTCACTATAATATAATAAATATAATATAATGTATTGTAATGTAATTTAATGCAATGTAAAATAATATACAATACAGAATCACAGGATCACAGAATGACATGGGGTTGGAAGGGACCTCTGGAGATCATCCAGTCCAACCCCCTGCCAAAGCAGGTCCACCCAGAGCAGGTTGCACAGGAACGTGTCCAGGCGGGTTTTGAATGTCTCCAGAGACGGAGACTCCACCACCTCTCTGGGCAGCCTGTTCCAGGGCCCTGTCACCCTTAAAGTAAAGAAGTTCCTCCTCACGTTTAGATGGAACTTCTTATGTTCAAGTTCAAGTACAATACAATACTATACTGACTCGCAGCTGACACACTGTTGCTTGTTAACCAAGAAACCTTTCCAGAACAAGTCAGATAGAACACGGAAAAAAAGCACTGAAATGAGGCTGTGGGTGAGTAACAGAAGAGATGCCCAAGCATGGGAGATGAATGATCATTAGAGCATAAATGGAGCTGTAAGTGGTTATTTAGGAGCCCCAAGGATTTCTGGCCGCTGGTTGTCAGTGCTAAAAACGTGTTGGACAGGACATGCAGAGTCAGCTAATGCCTGGGCCAGTGCTCCACAAAGAAGGAACTCGAGCACTGGTAGGTATGTGGCTGAAGGACAGATAAAGTCCTTCTGGCTTCCACTGGCTCGCTGATATTTTCCCCTCCTTCTACTTATAACTTAATCTCTGTCTGCGGAGTTGCTTCCTTTGCACGCTATCCTGTATTTATATACCTCTATAACCAGGATGATTATAGCATCCTAAGTGGAATATCTGGCCCTTGGTCCCTCCCTGCGGCATTGCTGCTCTACGGTGAGGGCAGGGCTGGGGACTAATCCCTCTCAGAGGGGCTGCCAACTCCAACCTCTTTCCCAGGTCTTCTTCAAATATATACTTCAAACAGCCTGTGTTAATCAGGCTGCCTCTAGGCTTTACTGCCCAGCCTGCAGCTGAGCTTATTTTTCCATTTGTGTTTACTGAAAGCTGCAATTGGACACATTAACCAGCCAAAATGATAAAGGCTTTACCTCATTCCTGTAGATTATTATTTTTGTATTCATTTTCTAAAGAATAACCAGGCGCTTCTAGCTAGGGGAGGTGAATCACAGAGGCAATTCCTTTTCTCCCTTCTTTCCTCTCCCTTCCTGCCCCCGAAAATGAGAAACAAAATAATTCCTATTAAGGTAACGACAGATAAAACGGACCCAATTGCTTTACTGTAGTGGCTGAAAGCACGCTGCCCTGCACAGAAATTGCCTGGTTTATAGTGCTGTTTGCCTTAACGTTGAGGGAGAGGAGATAGATCTTCAGAACAAGGTCTTACAAAAACATGGACTTCTATGGCAGAGCTAAACTGCAAGCTGCCTGGCTAAAAGTCGTATATAAATGAACCCCCTGACAGTTCGCATTACACTTATAAATATAAAAGGGATAGAAAAGGCCTGACCTGGCACCCCGGCTGGTTTTGTAAGTGTTATTTCACATTCCTACAAGTCAAGTGAAAATCCCCAAAGGCTGGCCGGGGTCCAGTGATATCTCCCCATGCCCTGGCTCGCCTCCTCAGCTGGGTTCGAAGCGCGACGGTGCAATTGGTGGCTTTTCTGAGCCCGTCCAGCCGGCGTGTGTAGCCAGGGGACATCACCGGGGATGGCAGCCACTTCGAGCCTTGCTCCCAGGCTGTTGGCAACGTAGGATACACGTGCCCCCGGCACCCTACGCCGGCACCAAAGCCAGCCGGACACCAGGCAAACTGAATGTTGAGAAAATAAGTGTCACCCAAGCTAGTGTCGTCTCATTTGGGTGACAAACAAAGCCATGGGGTTAGGGGTAAGGGAGCATCTGAAATGCTAGGGCAGCTTTACCACTTCTGGGAGAGGTCTGCTTCTTGTTCCAATATGACCTTCTGGAATGGCTTCGGAGTTGTCTGGGGCACAGCATCAGGTGTTTTTGCAGCTGACAACCAGAATTTAAGTATCATACAGAGAAATGAGTTAGGACTACAGGACTGAGAAAAACGGAGTCTTACACAATGGTAAAAGGATAGAGCAGGCACTCCAGAAGATCCCTGTTGAAGGTACCTGCTGCTACTGACACCTCTGCACCTCTCAGTTCCTCCCTGGTAGGGTTGCCATAGACCTTGAGGGACATATTTATTCATCCCGTGGCTTCTTTGCAAAACCCCTTGGGGAGTCACTGAGCAAGGTTGTCCTTGAGATATTGAATATCACCCTACGTGGCCACCCTCAGAGCAGCACAGGCCAGCAGTAAGGTGTCCACATGGGCCACTACTGCAACGCGGAGAAGAAAACAGGGCCACAGAGAATCATTTGAAGCACTTCTTCAGTGATCTCTTATTCTCCCTCCTCGCACCACAGTTATTGGTTTCCTTCACATCCCTTTTAACCCAGACAAACACTGCAGCTTTCTATTGATTTCAAAATGTAGTGAGAATCCCAGGTGGCTGCAGTTTTACCCCCTTCTCCTGAGCCTCAGGGACACAGCGCGATCTTTGCTGTCACTCCAGTCTCCTGGCCTCAAAGCAGGCTGAGGTTTTGTTAATGCTTTCATTTACTGATTGTAATATCCCCACTCCACACCACGCCCAGAAGATGAGAGATGCTGTGTGTGTGATGTTGGAAAGGAGCCTTCCCTTGAATATATACTGTGGAAAGGAAAAAGCCTCCTCAATGACTCAAGAGCAGCTTCATTGACCGGAGGGGTGAGTTTCTTAGGGTTTTCCTAAGAAACTTCTGCTACCACAGCAGCCAGGACATCTTGAGAAAGAGGTTGTTTCCGTGTCACAGGAAGAAAAGGTCCTACAATTTGTCATTAAGGTCAGGATAAGCATCCAGGCCCAGAAGTTCTTAACATTTTGTGGTTTATCACTAAGAAAACAAGGAGAAATGAGAAATCTAAGAAAAGAGGAAAAAAAAAAACCAACAACCCCAAAACTAATGAAAACTTTTCCTTGCACTCTGTAGCCCAGTTTCAGATAGGAGGCTCTGTGAGACACTGTGTAACTGCAGCTTGTGAGGGGCAGAATTAAGATGACTTGATTAAACCTGCACAGCAGAGACAGACTGGAGGGCAAGGAGAAATGGATAGGATATTTTGATAGACGTGGGACAACTGTGTCCTGTGCTTCTGTTCAGGAGCTATTTTAGTTTGTCTGTGGAGCAAACAAGGCAGTATCTCTGAGATAAAGAACTCTTTTCCTGTTCCTTCAAAATTAGAAATTTTAGATGTTTAGGAAAAGAGAGAGGAAACAAAAATTAACATGTACATAGATGAGCCACCCTTTTTGATAGGAAATAATAAACAAAGCAATGTTTGATTTAGGATTAAGGAGTCAAAGTATGCATGTGCTGGCATACAGATAATTTCTGAGAATGCCTGAGCTGGAAAGGAGCTTTTGTTCACACCTGTGAGCTTTCACACGGGAGCAGAAAGCACCCAGCTCCCTGCCCTGGCCGGCAGGCACTGCCCGGTGACAGTGCAGTGTTTTACTTTCCACCAATGGCAACAACACCCCAGGACAATTCTTCACGAGGCAGTCAGCAGGAAATATATCTTGGTTTGCTCTGGCCACATTACACACAGTTAATCCCGCTGTAACTCCCATAGCAATTAAAAACTCTGATTTAGATCCTAGGAAGACACTACCTTGCTATTTTAATCACCCACTTCTTTTTATGCTAGTAGTTATACCAAGGCTCAACTTTCAAACTCTTTTTTGCAGGTTGTAGAATCATAGAGTTGTAGAATGGTTCAGGTTGGAAGAAACCTTAAAGATCATCCAGTTCCACCCCCCCTGCCATGGGCAGAGACACCTCCCACCAGACCAGGTTGCTCAAAGCCCCATCCAGCCTGGCCTTGAACACCTCCAGGGATGGGGCAGCCACAGCTTCTCTGGGCAACCTGTTCAAGAGTCCCTCCCCATCTCTCCTGTAGCCCCTTTAGGTGCTCGAAGGGGCTATAAGGTCTCCCGGTACCCACAAGTGCAAGGATGGGCTAACAGGGATGGCATCGCTGGCCATCCCAGTGCCAGCAGCTAGTCACCAGTGAGATTTGCTGGCTCTGCCAGCAGTCAGGTCACTGAGTAAGGAGCAGTTTGGTCGGGGGGATGCTGTTGGAAGCTGTACCCACTGCTTTGCAGCTGCCAGCTTCTTATTACTCTGATCCAAGAGTTGTAAGCGTAGCTCTCTGTGTCAGCAAGGACACCATAGGTACAGCATGCCTACAAAATGCATAGGCTGCTGGGTGGTGGGGCCAACCTGCGGTCCATCAGCTGCGTGGGTGTCCAGTGAGCAAGCCCCAGCACGAGCCTGGTCAGCATTTCTGGAGGCAGATGTAGCTCTTGGGACCAGGGCAAACTTTCTCACCTCACTTGCTGACTCAGGATCCTTCAAGACGATGATCTCATGTCCCTTTTCTCTAATCCTCTCTCCCCTTTCAGGAAGCAGCTGTTCACTGCTTTTTGGCTCGCTCGCTGGTTGCGTTGGCTGCTTTTGAAATCGAAGGCTTCATTAGCTGTTATGGTCTGCCACAGATCCACTTGTACTGACCTTCAAAATATTCTCAGCTTAAGGGCCTTCTCTGATTACAGTCTAGAAGAGTAAGTCAGGGACAGCATTTCTATTCCATAAGAATTCACAGTTATTTGACATTTCATAGACTCATAGAATGGTTTTGGTTGGAAGGCACCTTAAAGATCATCCAGTTCCAACCCCCTGCCATGGGCAGGGACACCTCCCACCAGACCAGGTTGCTCAAAGCCCCATCCAGCCTGGCCTTGAACCCCTCCAGGGATAGGAAATTTGTTTTCATTGTGAACTGGACTGAAAAATTCAACACACTCAAACTTTCTATGTCACTGAAATTCTTAATGTTACTCCAAGGAATTTTATTTTTTTTCTATAATGCTGCAGTGTTTGCTAAGATAACAGTATTTGCCTTCATTAAGGCTGAAATATTACAGTATAATGTTGGACAAAATTTATGAAATATTAATATGTTAAATTTAATTTAGTGATGCATTTAGATACATCGACTTCATAATGCAACATGAAAATACATCCAAATGAGGAATTTGAAATATCAAACATAATTGGGAAAATAGAGACAGCATATTTAAATCTGATTTTTGAAATGCAGTGGAATTTAATTTATTTTTGCAGCAGCATCTTTCTGACAAGAGACATTTTTCTGTCTTCTGTCCTAAAGCTATGGTTGGGTCTAACAACCAGGGGGTGTCCTGATTCAGCCAAAAGGAGTATCTTACCCTCCTCCTTAGTATTTATCCTCAGATTTTTGCCATGGAGGTACTACTAATTATGGTGTTAAGAAGTAGGGCATTATTGGAAGAATTTCTGAGATCACCACACTGATATCAGCAATATCCAAAAGAAGAAAAAACTGAGACTAGGTCAGGGTTGTGGCAGAGCTCAGAGATAAACTTAACTAAGCATGAAAGGAGGTATCTCACGTTTTGCATTCAAGGTAGGATCTGAAACTAATAGCAGGCTAAATCCAAATCCAGGAAGAGATTTAGACATTGTGAATAAAGTGAGCATTTTTGCATCTGTCTGATATTTAAAGCCTTTTTGGAATGTGTTTGTGTATTTTGTATTAAAAAGTCAATGAATAAAATTCATAAAGGTAGGGACAGCTCTCTTTCAAGAGATCTAAAAGAGATCTTAAACTGAAAGAGGGGAGATTTATATGAGATCTTAGGAAGAAATTCTTTGCTGTGAGGGTGGTGAGACACTGGAACAGGTTGCCCAGAGAAGCTGTGGCTGCCCCATCCCTGGAGGTGTTCAAGGCCAGGCTGGATGGGGCTTTGAGCAACCTGCTCTAGTGAGAGGTGTCTCTACCTATGGCAGGGGGTTGGAACTGGATGATCTTTAAGGTCCCTTCCAACCCAAAGCATTCTGTGATTCTGTGATTCTATCTCACTGAGATACAGTTATGCTCTTCCAGCTTGCTATCACTCTCTAGCCTTGCGAGCTTCCTCTTGGTCCGACAGTGGCTAATCTTGACAAGGAGACACCTTACCTTATTACTTTTCCTTCCATGGACCGTCTTCTGAGGATGTGGAAGGTGATACACCCTGTTTCCCTCAGCCTCAAGAGACCTGAACACACACAGGTCTTTGTCTCCTAAGCAAGAGATTTAACCACAAGCATTCAACACAATGGAACATCTCCTCATCCAGGAGCAGCAGGAGGTATGGTCTGCAAGAAAATAACAAGAATGGTTGTCTGTACTTGAATGGGTGGCTCAGGTGGCAATGTTTTGGAAGAAGCTTCAAAGTGTAGTTCCCTCTTTCACCCTGGCACATTATTCAGGAAAGCATCTCAGTCCCTGAGATTGACAGGGATTCAGGTGATTCCCACTCTTCAGCCTCTTGGCTGTTTTATGAGCTCTGGGATTGTCTGTCCAGTATCCCCTCCTCTAAATTCCCTGTTTGCAGCACTGGGAAAACAAGTGGCTCAGACCAGGCTGTGAATTCCACTCTCATAGCCAGGATCTTCAAAATTAAAGGGTAACAGTGTGTGGTATCATCATGCCTATATCCCTTTAGTTCTTAGAAGTGGAAAAATAGCCTCCAGATACAAATGCTGTCATAAAACAGGTGTGGGAGTGGTAGCAATTTTTTTCCCTGCTGACCAGCATATCTCAAACTGTCAGTTCAATGAAGTCAAAAGTACTGCAAAGATTTGGGCACGGTGATCAAGCGAAGCCACTGTAAACACACCGTAACCCAAGAAATAATCATGAGCCCCCATATCCAGACTAGCTACTCTTGAGCACTGATTTCCCTCCCAGAATTAGAAAGGGAAGAAATTCAAAGGAATAAACCCACCCCTTGTATTTTCCTGCCTTTGGGACTGTAAACTTTTTCTGACATAATTATCTCTTTGATACTTTGGTACAAAGCCAGCAGAGCAGAATCCCTAGAAAAGAACTTTGAAATGTACAGTTTTAACCCAGTAAAAATGTTTGCTACTTCTGAAGATAAATTCTATGTGTGAGAGCCACCATTTACAGGCTGGACCTCAAACACTTTATCAACTGGTACCACTGGAAAAATTGAAGTATTTTCCTGCAGAGTTCCATCTTTCGCCCCCCCTTTGTAGTTCCCTCCTCCTTTGAGATGCTTCATTTTGCACGTTTCTCTTTGTCCAGCATTTTTAAAATGCTTCTGGCAGAAACTTTTTACAAGAGGGGAGGATGCCCTAGGCTTCTTCCTGGAAACTGGGAGACTCTGTGTGTGGGGAGGCTGACGCCAGCTCTGCGAACCTTGTAGCTCTGCATTAAAAAAAAAGGCTTTTTTTTCTTTTACTTTGAGTAAACATTGGAAATCCATTATTTACAGACTCTATTGTAAACATCTGTGGAAGAGAAGTCTTCTTATTGTACGCCTGTAATGACAAGGGCAAACCCAGCACAGGAAGAAGGAAGGACCAACCCACTTAACAGAAAGAGACTTATTTGAATTCATTTTAAAGCCACCACCAAACAACCGATGGTTTAGCTGACGCAGGACATAAACAAATAAGAAATATCCAGGATACCTACATGACATTCTGGCTCCATGAAAACGAGCAGGAGGTTTGACATTGGCATTGGGGTCAAGGCTGAGTTTCTATTCTTTTTTTCCTAAAAAAAAAAAAACAACTGAAATTGCTCAGCTCAGATTGTAAGAGGTACTAGAGACGCATTTTTTAGAAACTTCCAGGACACATAACTATAGAAAAAGCGAAAACGTTGTGCTAACTCTAAAAAAGGAAATCCTATGATAACTTTACAGACCTTGGCAAGGGACATTTCCACATTGCTACTGGCTGGCTAAGCTCTTGGCCTTAGGTCATCAGTTCTTTCATTTGGTTATTAGCGCTTTTCTCTTCAGTTGCTGTCTTGTGTTGCACTTGTGACTGCACTTAGAGAGGGGAGATTGCCCACCATTCTCTATCCTGTTGCACTGAAGGGTCTCCCCCAGGAAGTCCCCACAGCCTCTGTGATACATAGCTTATCCCAACTCTGAGCCTCCAAAGAATGTAAGGGCAAATGTTTGCTGCCATTTTTTGACAGAAGACTGAATTTGTAACATTATTTACTTTCCCTCAAAATAACCCCTACTTCAGCTGTTGAAAGCAGACAGAATTAGAGCTAAGGTTTGATTCTCTCCCTTGTTATAAATTTTATTTTCTCAGGGTTAATCAGAAACAATAATCTGAAACAATAATTTTTTACATAGTTGTATCATCAAACTTTTTCCCTATTTTATATTAATCTGTTGTCGTGAATCCCCTCACAGACAAAGGTAGAGTGTTCATCCCCTCTGCCATAACCTTCTCAGCTCCCACTGCTCCCACTCCCTGAAGAATAGCCTCCACCATCAGACACTTTTCATGGGCTTTAGGCAACGCAGACCTTGGTGTAACCCAAGTGGCTGATTACTGTTCCCAGTACAAGGTAGAAAAATCTGAATATGCCTTTGCAGAACCCAATCCCAACTAATATTTTTTTTTCTTATGACAGTTGAAACTACTGAAGAAAGTATGTTCCCAATGTTCCCCAATGTTCCAGAGAAACAATTCACAGAATCTAGAATAAATGTTATTTCTTACATACTGATATCTCACCCGTCAGTAGGAAGCTTGTGGAAGGCAGTGGGAGGTTTGCCTTCAAGAACAATATATTGCAAAATACTAAACTTTGCCCCAGTCAGAAAAAAGTGTTAGTGATACCCTCTGTATCAGATAGCAGATATCAGATGGTGCATGATCACTGGCTAAAGCTATTGTTATAAACAATTGTACTTAAAAAAACTAAGCTAAGAGTTTTCCTTCTTCTCATTGTCTAAAATGCAACTCAGAGAAGCACTTGTATCTTGAAATATATTGAAACATTATTTTACAGTCGAGTCTTTCTGTCATTGCTAGTAAAATAGCACTTCTGATGATCATTTCCGTGTTTAAGCAAGTAACATAACTCTTCTGTAAAAATTTTCTTTGAAAATGCGTTGATGAAAAAGGATGATTTTTTTCTCTCCTGTACAAAACCTACCACTGGACACTGTACGTTTTTCATTCGCATGATTCAATTTCAACATTTTTGTTTTGAGGGGTTGTCATTTTTGGTGTCCCTGATGTCACTTTACTGCTTTTCTATCTTGTTTTTCCATGAGACGACAAGGGGTCAAATTAGAGAGCAAAGAGCTGAAAAGCCTCCACGTTACTTTCATTTTGATCAACGCATCATTGAATTGAAATTAAATTTTTCATTCAAAGCTCACTAGTTAGAAACTTGTAAACACCAATGAACACATTCGAAGAAGGTAAAAATCAGGTTTAGATGTATTTGGTTTATTGCCATCTTTATAATCTCTGTGATGTCAACCAGTACGTCACAAAAAAAGCCTCAATTTCAGCAGAAAAAATGATGAGGTTAAAGAACTTGGATTTTACTACTCAGAGGGAGCCATACTGTGTCTTTTGCAGAATTCCTCTGTACAGCTCTCCAAAGCTAGGAATAACCTAGGAGCCTGTCAGATTTATTTGCCCAACTTTTACTGATTTTTTTCCCTTTCTTGCCGATTTCTTAAGGTAAAGAACTAAGGTAAAGATATTTAGCAGAGCAGCTTGATTTACTAAGCATAGATTATATGGCTATAGAGTGAACACACTCACTCTATTAATCTTTGGAGTAATTCTGTCACACCAGGAGTGGATCTTGCCTGGAGCTGTCAGCCGTTAATAATCTCTCCAGCAAAAGGGAGTTTTTAGTGAGTAACTTACAAAACAATTATTCTAATTGTGCAAGCTGAAAACTGGTCAAGTCATAGACTCGCAGAAGCTGGAGATGGTTTGGTCATTTAGTCCCTTCCTGTAACGATGCACGATTATTCCCTACAAGGCATTTCATGCAATATGTTGTCCCAGGCTGATTGTAAAGACCCTAAATCTACAGTTCTCCAGTCATTTTGCTGTGGGCTTCTATTCACAGTCTAACAAGCCACAGGAAATCATTGTTGTTATTCAACCTACAGTTTCCTTTTTAAGTGTAAATCATGACTCTCAATGCACCCCCATGATTCTGTCTCCTTTCAGCTGATTGATAGACCTCATGGACCTTCTGAGACAACATCATTCAAACCCACCATGTTCCTGCTAGCCTGGCTTTATGTATCTAGTGCTTCCAAGCAGACCAGAAATCAGTATCATCAAATATGAAGGAAAAGAAGAGAGAAAAAGATAAATTAGTGAAAGAATGCAAGCTTATGTCCATATTTGCCCAGAGAAGTGGTGGAGTCCCCGTCTCTGGAGACATTCAAAACATGCTTGGACACATTCCTGTGCAACCTGCTGTGGGTGACCCTGCTCTGGCAGGGGGTTAGACTGGATGATGTCCAGAGGTCCCTTCCAACCCATATCATTCTGTGATTCTGTGATTCTTCAATAGGTTCTGGCAATAGTCAGACAGACATTGACTGACCTGAAGCTGTGCAAGTATCAGCACAAAAGGTCCAACAGGTATCCACGGCAATGTCAGCTGCTGCTTTCATTTGCAGAGTTCACAGACAGTGACCCTTGCTCTATGCCTAACCTCAGAGGTCCAATTTTCCCAAGGATTTATTTTTAAAATATTGACTTAAAGGGAAGGGACGACAAAACCTGTAGACTATGTCCTGAACACCCACAGGAAAGGAAAGAGTTTAGAGACTACAGTGGCTGCCAGCAAATCTGCAACACTGGTCTCAAAAAACCCAGTGCCAGTCTCTGACTACAAGCAAAAAGATAACATGCTTTGGCATAGCAGACTTTATCACCCTCTACAACTACCTGAAAGGAGGTTGTAGAGAGATGGGGGTCGATCTCTTCTCCCAAGTCACAGGCAACAAGACAAGAGGAAACAGCCTCAAGTTGCACCAGGAGAGGTTCAGATTGGATATTAGGAAAAAAGTTTACACTTAAAGGGTTATTAAGCATTGGAATGGGCTGCCGAAGGATGTTTTTGAGATGATTTTTGTCAGTGTTAGGTTGACGGTTGGACTAGCTGATCTGAAAAGTCCCTTCCAACCTTGGCAATTCTATGATTCTATGACTCTAAGACAGTGACACTGCTGTCCAAAATGGTCCAAGTATGATGGTGGCAGAGTATGAAGCAATGTGTGATGAGAGGCCAATGTCATGACTTCCCTGGTGCTGAAGGGTAGGACTTCACCTTTGAAGGTAGAGCCACCCCAAACTTGGATCCTCCAGTAGAGGGCTGGCAGCCAGGGTGGTGGACTACACAGCAAAGAGCAGGTTTGTGCCCCTCACTGTCGGCACTTTGACTTCACTGGAATTTCCCATCCTGAACATTCCTTCACCTCTACATACATAAAACTAGGCACATGATTTTCCTGTACATAATATTTGTCACGTCTTGTAAGTTCTCTTAGTAGAAATAATTGGGGTTTTGTACATTTTCCAACAGAATAAATGTAAAACAGAAACTTCAGTGAATGACATTTTTATTTTTTTTTCTTTTTTTTTCCTCAGAGTAGTTCTTAAAAGTACAGAAAATAGCCAAATACAGTTCATGTTAATGACGGAAAGCTTTAGCTTCCTGTGGCAACTCCTACTTAATTGCCTTTAATGAAAAGACAGCAAGAAAAGTTATAACTTTTTCCAGAAATATAGTGATTTTTTTTCACGATTACAGCAGGAATCACTTATATGCTAATTACACATAAATTATGCAAACCTCCTTCAAATATTAATATTAATGTATAATATGAACTTTATGTGAAAACTGAGGAAGGAGATGTTCTTTTTGGCATTCTATAAATGCACATTTCTCACCTTAAATTAAAAACCGCTAATGATGATCGTTTCAACCTAGTTTAATCCATTCCATTTCCCCCCAGTTCCAGTTCCATTCCAGTTCCCCCAAGTAACCAAGTGATCTGGTCTTTTAAGGGACCTAGGACTGGCACTTGGTCTAGCCTAGCAGTCCTGGAAAGGGAATAAATACAAAGTCAACCGGTGGGAAGCACTGAGGTTGTTAGGAAATATAAGGGTAAGGTAGTGAAGAAAGGAAAGGCAGGTTTTGCTATGAATGTTTTGATAAAGACTGGGAAATCCCTCAGATAAAGAAGGGAGTACAGCCTAGACCACGGCAAGAAGGAAAGTATTGGCTGGGCTGAGAGGACCAGAAGAGTTTGTGAAGGAAACAGCACAATTTACAGGTCACTGCCACAGCCCAAAAGGAAGGGGGCGAAAGGAAGGTTTATTCTCCAGAGTGGATCATCATTTGGATGACAAGTTTGTATTTACTACTGAAAGCCAGTTTATCCAAAATAAAAATCAATCTAAATGTGAGATCTAATGAGGGAGACAGAAGTCCATACACCAGGAAAGATGGAGTGCAGTGGCATTGGTGTCATGCCTGATCTTTTGCAAAGCTTTCAGCTCAGATCTGATGAAAAAAAGCCATTCCTCTGCTTTTTTGTGACTGCCTAAGGACAGACATTATTCAGGCCCCTTTTCCGCAGCTGACTCACATCCTAGCTGCTTGGTTGCGATCTGTAATGTCAGATTCATAATAACATTATTAATAATGTTAATTGATTGTCCTATGGAAGCAATTTTCAATCCAGTAGAGGCAGCATTGGGAAGGAGGCATATGGCAAGAAGCCTGCAGCAAGCTAATCTACGGCTGACACAACCCTCCCATCCGTCAATGCTTTAACTTTGCCAATGCCTTTGTTTTTTGGATCCGGAGCTTGAGCTCTTCACTTGCTTTAGGTGTATTTAGGGGAGGGGTAGGCTTCTGTAATATTTTCCCTGAAATTATATCCCACTGCTTTCATTCTGGGAGTGAAAATCCCTCCTAGAAATTCTTTCCAGCCTCTCGGTGCCCTTTATAGGTACCCTGTGGCTGCAACCCCTTCGTAACACGGACCCCATGGATTTCGGCTCAGCTGTCCAAACACAAGGACGACCTGGAGAGTTACAATCACTCGATGCTGCAATCCGTCCCACTTTAGCTTTTTTTGGAAACAACTCTTCATTTCCTTCATGTTTGTATCAGGGTAAGTTGGAATCAGCAGCCCTTAATCACAATATAGCATCTCTAGGAAACATACTAATAATTGTTAAAATTAAGGGAAGGAAGCGAGCAAGCATGTGTTTTTATATATAGGTGCATATAATCCAGAAGTTTAGTGTTACTCTGCTGGAGAACACTGCCTGAAATAGGGAGGAAAGAGCAGGTGTTTTTTTTTTCCTTTAAGTTCCAGTATTAGAATATCCCAAAGGACAGACATAGTGTCTTTAGAGCAGATATATTCCTTTTTGGTTTTTGAGTCCATCTGCAAATGATACAGAATGTGTTTCAAAATTTGCAGTCTATAAAGATTTCTTCATCCCCTGGCAGCAAAATATAAAGAATTTTTCAAATATAGTCTATTGAAAAATGTGTCACTATGCAACAGATTTGCACATGGACTGATCATTGATTTCACTTACTACTCCTTTAAAAAGGCAGAAGGGGATGAAATGAGAAATATTAGTCAGATTAACAGGAGAGTTGAAACTGAACTTGCTCAGAAATGAAAGTTCATGCAGGAGAGACAAGAAGGAAAAAAAAAAAAACAACCAAAGAATTCTGAAGGACCTTTTCTAGTCAAAATGCCAACGTGGGCAACTAATGTAGATCATGCTTTTTCACCTGGCTTTGCACCACGTATCTTTGCTGTGTTGTTGGTACGTCATCTGCTGCCTGGAGCTTCATGAACTGGAGAGATGTGCTATCACAATATAATTTTGCTGTGAACTGTTTAATTGCAGTCACATTTCTCCCCAGATGTGGTTGCTTTTTGGTGGTTGGTAAAAGCAAATCCTGCACACAGAGGTTAAAGCTACACAATGTTTTCTGCTTAAAAAGCGCTACATAAAGCCAAGCTATTCATAATATCTGTGTTGTTAGAAGCATGATGTCACTTTTTCCAGTCAGATGGTGCCTGATCTGATGTCCTTCCAAGCTGATGGAAAGATTCCCATTGATTTAGGGGATACTGGATCGGCCCAAAATTCAAAATAAAAGGAAGAAAAGAGGAGACTGCAGGCAAATCTTTCACGGACAGAGTTGACTCTCTGTGCTTCACAGGGGTACAGGTATTGAGGGCTTCCTAGAGTTGGTGTTTTTCCTCAGCCATGAAGGATCCAACATATGAGGAACTGAGGGAGCTGGGTCTGTAATCCAGTGCTACCTTGCCTGCCAGGTGGATATAACCATCAGGTAGGGTTCTCCCTTAGGCCTTGAGATACTGCACTCCTGGCTTTTCCATGGCGTAATCTTCATAAAACCATAGAATCATAGAATGGTTCGGGTTCAAAGGGACCTTAAAAATTATTGAGTTCCAACCTCCTGCCATGCTTCCCCTGCTTCTCTGGGCAACCTGTTCCAGTGCCTCACCGCCCTCACAGGAAAGAATTTCTTCCTATGATCTAATCTAAATCTCCCCTCTTTCACTTTAAAACCGTTACCCCTCGACCTATCGCTCCACTCCCTGCTCAAGAGTCCCTCCCCATCTCTCCTGTAGGCCCCCTTTTGGTACTGAAACGTGTCTTCTGAACTATATGAAATCCTGCAACTTGGGAACCTCCTTGGGATGTAGGAAAGGGGGTTTCAACTGTAGAACCCAAGGCTGAGCATTTTCTTGGGAAGAAAACGTGGATAAAACAGATACCATGGCTAATTTTGGAGGGCAGGGAGGAGGTGGCTTTGGACACAATTCACAAGTCATCTCCCAGGTCAAACTTGAAGCATGTGTAAGAGCCTGAAGACTCATTCCAAGGGAGGTAACAGGCTGGGGAGGCAACTAATGAAAACAGGCACCTACACAGTAAGGGGGACTGCCTGGTACCTAGCTACATGTTAGGTTGGTAAATCTGGGGTTTGGCAGATGTGATCTCATCCTTGACATGACCTTCTCTTAAGCGTGCTTTTAAGAGTTGTCCAAACTCAATGGACTGCTCTGGTGGCTCGGTGTTCCTGATCAAACTTTTGAATGATTCTCAAAAGACAAACTGCAGACAGGTCTTACCCAATGTGAATTTATTGTGCCCAAGAACATCTCCAACCCCCAAAAGCAGAAGGTTTAACCTGGGTGATCCATCAGACTGCTGGTTAGACAGTTTCCCTCTTCAGAGCTTGAAGGTGCATTTACATGAGATAGGGTATTTTGTAGTAGCAGGAGGTGACATTAAATGATAGGTCTCAGCCAAGCCTTGTGTTAATCATTTATATAGATTCTTCCTTCACAAATGCAAAGAGCTTCATTAGCATAGCCAGGTTGGCTACAGATGTAGATGCCCCTCACTTCATCTGATGCATAACTGGCTAAAAGGACTCGTAACTAAAGTCTCTTTATTCTTGTGCAAGCTGCTGTGAAGATTGCTTAAACTGCGACTGAAGATAAAATCTGAGTGCATTGACGCTTCATTCCCAGGAACAATGACCAAGCTTTTTAAGACAACAAATTTACATACTTGTATCTGAAGGCAGAATCTGGCTTTCAGTATCTTGATCACAGCTGAAACATTAAAGAGAAAGCATCAACATAACCTCAATTGCCCATTGTGATTTTGAGTGCTTGGCGAGGCTTTCACCTCACCCTTTCACCTGTCACCAGAAGTGATTTGATATGGAAACAAGGGCTGGAATTCCACAATGCCATTGTCACAGTTATTCACGTTGGCTTCAATGGCTATTACCATAATAAACATCACTCAAACACCAAGTGCCCAGTCCTGATGGATTGCTCCATTAATTAATATCTACAGGCCATTACCATCTTGACCTGCACAGCTGTGTTCTGTCCCCTTGAAAGTAACTCTCAAGTAATTACCTGGTTACCAGTGAAGTAACCACTGTTTTTAAAACTTTCTTCAGAAGTTCAGAAAGTGTCTTGCATTGAACTTTTTAAAATTTGTTAAGAAAAATCCTTCAGTTTTAATAGTAAGTGTTCAGAGTCAGATGATCCCTTCTCATACTGCTCTGGGGATGATAGATCTGTACTGTATAGAATCATAGAATCATAGAATGGTTTGGGTTGGAAGGGACCTTAAAGATCATCCAGTTCCAACCCCCCTGCCATGGGCAGGGACACCTCCCACCAGACCAGGTTGCTCAAAGCCCCATCCAGCCTGGCCTTGACCCCTTGAATCCCCTCCAGGGATGGGGCAGCCACAGCTTCTCTGGGCAACCTGTTCCAGTGTCTCACCACCCTCACAGGAAAGAATTTTCTAACGTAAATGTCCCCTCTTTCAGTTCAAAAACCATTACCCCTCATATAATACGCTTTAAGATCATCTGAAGACAAAGTTAGTTTAGTGGAAATGAAAACCATACTCTAAACAATCAAAAAAACTTATATTCTCTTCAAAATACCAATAAGTGTGTAATAGAATTAGAGGTGTTCTTCTATTTAAAAGCAGAGCATTGGTCCCACAACACCAAATGTCCCCCTGTGGCTGTAATCACTGTAATAGGCTCTGCAGTTCTCACAGAGCTGGATGGCTGGAAACCAGCGTATTAAGAAAGAAAATCAATCCACAGGTGTTGCCCAGATATTCCAAACTCTTTTGGCTGACATACATGCAGTTCCTGTCCAAGCCTCAAAGAATAAATCAGCACTTACTCCCCCCAAAGCCAAACCAGGACACGACACAGGACACGTTGTTCTTCTTTAGAGTTTCCTCAGTTCCCCGTACAGTCCCAGTCTGTCTGTCTCAGCTCTTCCTGTTCCTGAACCATACGGCTCTTCTGAGTCCCAAACAAAGGATGCTCAATGCAAATAAAAAGATAGGCAGATAATGATGTCTTCTAAATATTTGGTGTGGGTGGGATTTTCCCCACCAGCTGACTAGGGGGAAAAAGAGATAAGGCACGTTGCCTAAACCAAATGTCTCTAGCAGCCAACTTGGAAATGCATGCCAGTCAGCAGACTTTGGTTTAAAGTATCAGAAGACAATAAAAGCAGTCAAAAAGGGGATGAGTAAAGAGAAGCCCTTGACGTTAGTCACTGGTTTTGACATCAGATCATGTATCCTGGGTCCACATTTCCACTGTTGTAACAGCTCCGTGAAAAGCCTTTTAGTGCTTTAAGGATCATCCAAGTGGTATGTGATTGCTAAGAGGACCCAGGAGGGAGGCAGCTGAAGGATGGGAAGATGAATGGAAAGGAGAAATGTGTGGCAGGCCCAAATGCCTGTCTCGATACAAACACAGCTAGCATGAACCCCATGACCTTTTGAATTGCCCACAATTGCTGGATGTTAAATCCTTCTGGAAGCGGTGCAGTGCTGGTTTTGTTTTGCATAATTAAAGGAAGTTTGCATTCTAATGCTTTCATCCCTGGTGGTGTCACAAACCACTGAAACTCTAGGAGCAAATTATCCAAAATGGAGGTGTGACACAGCTTCCTGACTTGGTCATTTTGAGCTTATAAACTACGGCCAGTCTCTTACCATTACACATAGAGTTAAGTGCCATGTATGAGGAACCACCTCGGGCTGGAATGTCCTCCTCAATGATAACTTGCTTAATCAGCCAACTGAAGTCATGCCATGTGTTTGACCCCAAACTTCCTCCAGAGGTGCCACCATTGATCAGAAGGAGGTAGTCACAGGCACAGGAAGTGATCGTGCTACCAAAACAAAACCAGCTTACAATTTGACAGTCTCATAGGTCATTTATGCTGCACAGCACCAAAAAATAATAGCAAAAGCGCACTGAGGAAGAGATTCAAGCCATAAGTATGTTTGATTATCGGTTTAAAATGTGTCTTCATGCTACTTCATGCTTCATGTTCTCATCCAAATAACTAACTTCCTGAAGTTGATTATGCTGTCATTTTTTTTCTCCCTGGGGCTGAGTTAGCGCAAACTGAAATAGGTAGTGAAGTCATCCCAGCCTGCAACCCACTGAGTGGTTAACAACTGAAGAGCCTCTATTTGTCTGGGTCCTAAAGCACTTTAGGAACCGGATTGAAAACAAGCTTGTAACAAGTTGATGTTGAATTTGCCCGTGTGATTGCCTAATTTGTCTGGATTGCAACTACGCAATCCAATACTGTAGCAGCTGATGTATAGTCTCATTTTCCCCTCTGGCTTTCTCCCTTTGTAGTCTGCATGTAATATAATTTAATGGGCAGGCTAGATAGCCCTGTGGATCTTGCTGTACTTCCACTAATTGTATTAAAGCCTCCAAATGTTGTAGGTCATTTTCAGACTTCCATAGTGGGCCTAATTGGCATGAGTGGGAGCTGAGGACATCCAGCTGGAGAAACTCAGTTTCAGGTAGGACAGATCAGGAGTAAAAAATACCTAAAAATAGAGTGTGTATATATATGTTCAAACAGAAAAATAAGGAGCTTTTGTCTTGTTTTCTCTCTTGTTAGGACCGTGCCCTCTTAGAAGAGTTTTCTCCATTTAGCACTCAGGCTTCCTTTGGACACCACAAGGTTCCCAGTAGAGCCAGTGGCAAATCTGATATTGGGTTTGATGTGACCACAGCCATGCTAATGCCTCAATTAGCAGCCACAATCAAAAGATGAAAGAATAAACCATGAGTAAAGAGAGATGCTGCTTGCATGGTTTTGTCCTAATGACTTCTCTGGCAAGAGACAGTGACAAGCTGCCCTTGAACACGGCTGGCAGTTCAGTGTCCCTACAGTCCACAGTGACCAGGAAGCTGTTTTTCTCCAGAAGAGGATGATTCCCTGGAAGAGCAGCCTGTGGCTTCACGCTCCAGCACTGCTCCCGAGGGCTGAGCGGTCACCGGAGCGGCATCGGGAGGCAGGAAGTGGGGAAGCCAAAACGCCCCGGGAGCAATTCAAATGCCTACGCAGAGACGGCTGAGGTCACCTGCTGCTGCTCCACAAGGGTCTGCTGTTGGACATGAGTCACAGCTGAGTTTATGTCCTTGGTACCCTCAGGTCTGGGCACCTGGCTTGCTCTACTTGTGTCCTGTTTGTTGGTGTGGCTAAAATTGTCCTTCTCACTGACCTTCGTCCTGTACCTGTGCTCTTTCAAAAATAAACCTAGCCAGGCGTGAGGATCAAAAACCTCATCCCTGTACCCTGTCATCTTCACTAAGTTCCACAGACTGCCAGGTAGGACCTAAAGCCTGAGATTATCCTCATCCTCACCAGAAAACACTTTTGACTTTATGGGAGGGCAGCATTTTTGCACTACAACATTTGAATTCTGATGAATGTTATCCATTTCATGGGAAGAAAGATGCAGGAAAAAAATTGGTTGTTTCAAAGTGACATTGAGAAAGAAAAACATTTTCATTTCATTTCAACTCACTATGTCAATTTATTATTTAAAGAACTTGTTGTAACAGCATTCCTTTGGTCCAGACAAAACAGTCCTTTCTGTTTCTCTTCTACCTCCTCCATTTTCCATATCTCTACCATTTGTCTAAAAAACAAATTCCTAAAAAGAGCAACAACTGCGTAAAATTTATTAGGCAGCCTAGGGAGCCATTCTGGATTTTGTTCACATTCCACTTCAGCTCTGACTGAAGCTGCTGGGAATTTAACCAGTAATCTCAACAGGAACAAGATCACGTCCTTTTGGTGGAAATGTCGTGACCTTCTTCCATAAACTTACTGGTGTAGAATTTGTTTTCTTTCAAGCTGCGTATGCATATGAAAGCTATTCCAAGGAAGAGATGAATTTGGAGAGCTTCCTTCTCCTCTTTTCAATAAGTGACTGTCTAATGGGTCTCTGTGGGATGGGATTCATTTAGGTTTCCGAGCTCCTGTAGCCTGAAATCTGCACTGCAGCACTGATGGTCTTAGCACTGAGTACAGAGAAAATAATGGTGCCAGTTTTGCCATCTACATAGATAAAGAGGGGAAAAAAAAAAACAAACAGAAGAGGAGTTTGCATCAAAGACACATAAAATTAAGGGCCTCTTTTATACATAGCTTTTTTTTTTTCTATTAACAAATTCATAAATCTTGAGGAGTTTTGGAAAGGAATTTGCCAGACGTGACAAGCCATAACAAAACCTGGATTTAGTTGCTGTTTATTGGTAAACAGTTGAATTTCCTGCATGTGAGAAGCAGAAAGGCAGCTGTTACTTACCTGTCCTCCTTTCATGGTAGTGAAGCATGGGAGATGTTCCTGCTCACAATGCCAGACCCGGGTATCTGCTATGTCCACACAACACCATTGGAATGCCAGAGCTTTGACCTCAATATCCTACTTTCTGGGAGGAGAACGTGCTTCAGATGTTACACCTGATGTTTCTGTGTGTAAACATTAGGTAGTTTGAGGCACTTTCTGGAGTGTAAGAGCTGGCTGTGCTGTTATGTCAACATGTCTACACTGTAAATGTGAAAGAAGAAGGGTATCTAAGAAGGGGTTGCTGAAGGTAGGCAGAAGACAATCAGGACCTTAAAGAATTCCCAGCTTTGAACTGGAATAAAGTCAACTAACTGAAAGGTGAAGGAGGGTGAGGATTTATTATGGGCTCCCATATGTACAATTCTTCATGACCTCATGTGCTCCAGTACTTACAGGTGCCACCTGAGCCGTGACTCACAAATATCTCTCTTCACTTCTGACCTTTTCCCTACTGTCCGGTCTCGTACGTCTGGTTGTCACTCCAACATTTACTGCAGTTCTCCAATACTCGAGTTCAAAAAAACCTCCTACTTTTTCCTCCACAACAGACCTAGATGTTTTTCTCCTCCAGTTACATTTCTGTCTGCTTTGCTCCTTGTCTTCTCAACAGCAGACTGTTTGCTTGGGATCCCTGTCCTCCTGGGTGTTTTACCACGTTATTTCCTCATTGTGGGTGCTGCCTTCACTTTCTCATGCACTTAAGCTTCTTGCCTTTGCTTGTTTAGACACTTCTTTAGAACACTTTTATTCTCCTCCCCCAACATCTGCACTTCTCTACAGTGGAACTGCTGCTCTGAACCTTTCAGACTTTAATTGCAAACGCCTTCAGGCAATTCTGAGCACAAGAGCACAGTTGCAAACTCAAAGTTGCACTGCTTTCCTGAACTGACAACATGTATTTGCTGCTGAAACGCGAGACTTTCTTCTCCTTGATTCACCGTTTCATATCTTACAGCTTCCTCGGACATTACAGGAATTCAGAGATGAGAAGTTTTCCCTTGAATCTGGGCCTTATGCATAAGCTTCGGGAGAAAAATCACAGTTTTCTTTAAGTCCTAGAAATGTTTGGTTCTGTACCCCATTAAGCAGCATGGGCAAGTGTTGTTCTACCAACTTATGCTGTTTCTATGAACAATAAGACATTAGTCACAGAAGACATCAGCAGTTACTTAAGGCAACACATTTCCTTGGACTCCTCTAACACTTGCCCCTCCCTGTGCATTTTGCAACTATTTCCTGTTCCTTTCCAGGGTGATTGACCCTTTGTACATTTTAGGTATTCTCATTAAGGGCAGTATTGGACCCATATCTTAAATAATGTTAGAACAAAAGACTTCCCGAGAGGTTCCCAGCTGTTCTGGCAGGGAGCATGTGACGCTAAGTGATTCTGCGCTCGGAGACACGGAGACACCGTGCACCATCTGAATGTCCTGAGGGCAGTTTTCAGAAGGAGGTATCAACGCACAGCTTCAAATCAACACAGTTTCCGAGTCTCCCTTTCAGTTTCACTGAGGTTAATTGCCATTTTTAATTCCAAAATGCAGAGAACTGTTCTGAGTCCCTGTGCATTCGGTTCCTCCTATGTTCTCGCCCAGGTAGGAGCCTCATTTGCTGATGCAGAGAGCGCCCACTACCATAAGGTACCTCCCTGCATCCTCACAGGGGACGTTGAGGGCTAAGTGGAGGAATGGAGACTGCAGAACTACTGAGAATCAGCCTGGCGTTAACTTCTGTGAAAGGGGGGACATGTCTAGAAGAGCTTTTATTGACTTGAGGCCCACGCTAATTACTTTTCCTCACAGTACCGAGGATTTCATCAGCTTGAGCCTGGTTAGCCATGCATAGTAACAGGAACAAGAGTTCCCCTAAATACAGTCACACAGCAATAGCCATTTAGGAGTGCGTGTGTAGGGGGCATAAAACAACTCAGGAAAACTCACTGTGTGAAAATGGCTTTCAGAGGTGCAATTATTCACATAATTTCCACAACCACGTTCGATGTTGCTCTGTCTTCTGCCCTGCCTGTTGTATCGGTCTCTTTGTGGAGCTGTAAGATCTGCAAAGACAGTGATCTTTGAAATTACACACCACCTAGTACATCTGGAACACTCTCAAAATTATTTACTTATGGCAGAAACGAAATAAAAATAAATTAGGAATGAATCTGTGCACTGCACTTCCCACTTCCCATTCTCCTGTCCTGGCTACATCTACTGTAAACAAAGTGTAAACAGCAATAAAATGTATTTATAGCAGCAATAACACTAACTAAAATATGGAACAAAAGGTTCATGGGTGCCAAATCAGTTTGTCTCTGTGTCCACAGAAAAGGAGTTTACTGAATGTAAAGTTAGGAATCATCTTTCCTCAAAGACCATTCTTGTCTACTCCTTAATGAATAAGTGATCAATATTTCCTCAACACAAGTGCTAAGCAAGTAGATCACCTACACTTGACAGTGGTATGTAAGGACCAGGTGAGAACATCCTGCCTGGTCCAACCTGTGCTTGATGCTTACCCAAAGCCTTGTCTTGTATAAAGAAGAGACCTGTGTGTGTATTTGCATCTCTGCCTACATCAGGAGTGTGCTTTTGAGATGAGAGTTCTAGTCACGCGCACATGCTGCATGTATCATATCTCAAATCATCTTGGGTTGCATGAAATGGTCTCCTGAAGACATGCCCTGGCTGCCTGTGAACATCCCATCACTGGGACCAAACCCGAGACAGGGTATAGTGAAAACCTTGTAGATGTTGGGTCATCCTTTTGACTGCTGTGGGTGTCTAAAACAAAACAGAGTGAGTTGCCCTCTGGAAGCTCCTGTTCTCCTCAGTTGACCATGCAGACAGCCGAAGTTGCTTAGCTCAGATACAGATGACTGACTTGACAGAATAGGAAAGCCAGGAAAGATAAATCCCACCCTCGGCGTTGAATTTCAGGCAGCGTGAAATGCCCTTTGTTCCTTTAAACACAGTCACCGTAACAGACAGGCTTAATATATCTTCCTGTTTCTTTTTTTTTGCCTTCACGGTGCAGAACATACTGTTGACAACATGCTAAATAATGACAGGTAGACAACTGGTCTCACAGGGATGTGGCTGAGTCTCCTTTTGGCTCTCGGAGAGCTCAGGGGATTGTCTGATTCCTCTGGTCTCTCCTCACAGGAAAAAAAAAAAATCACCTCTCTAAAAGTTGGGGAATGGTGAGTTTCTCATTTTACAACAGCTGAAATGTTTTTACATCAGGACGTGACAGTGGATAATGCTCGTACTGCAAATAACTGTCATTACTCCCCTGGTCCCAGCCCTGACCCTTGGCCATTTTGCTTCATGATACAGACCTGTGGACTCAAAGCTTTGCCCTCAGAAGCAGGCCAAAGCACAACACCGTCATAAAACACCTTGTCGTAAAATAACCACGTAGAACAACCCAGCCTGTCAATGGTTAAAATAAAAAAAAAATGCCCATAAGAGTGCAGGCAAGGCTACCAAGGAGTGCGCACAAGGTCGTCTGGCTCTGACCAGGCTCTCCGGGCTCCTTGGGGCAATCAGCTGGTCAATGCTGGCAACTGCAAGGCCAGTCAGGCACATTGGCTCCTGTTCCCCATTTTGCCTCTACAACAGCTTTTCCCTGTCCACGTCTCTAAGTTTTTTACTGCTCTGACACTTTTATATTATGCTATTTTTAATGGGTTTCTGTTACTGGTATGCAGTCCCAGGATTATGACTATCAAAAGGAACAGCCAAGGCTTGGGGACGTTGCTCAGGAGCTTTTTGAGCACACATCCCTCAGATCAGAGGAGCTTTCAGTCAACCTGTCACTGCAGTTCTTCTGTTACTGTAATTTCTCTTCTTTGCCACTTCCTACTCCACTACTTTTATCCTGTGGCTCAGCACTTACAGTCGTAACATTTGACTGCACATAAAGAAAAAAAAAAAGAAAAGAAAAAACAAGAAAAGCAGCTGTAGTTCTTAAAATCTAAAAAAATCTTAAAATCTTAAAATCTGGTTACTTTGCCACATGAGTTGACATTGAAAAATATGTGTCCTTGTTGCTTGAACCTGTTCCAGAGGTCACAGAATCACAGAATGGTAGGGGTTGGAAGGGACCTTCGGAGATTATCTAGTCCAACCCCCCTGCCCATGATGAGAACATCAGTTCTGTAACAGGAGTCTTGGTCAAAATCATAGTCAAGATTTCCTACCGTGGTTTGCCACGTTAAAGTAGAAATAGACCCATCAGGTTAATTTCTGATAATCTCCACTGCACTTTGCTTCACAGCCCTTGGAGTGAACAAGGTGTGAGTGTATTTCCAATGCTGAGTTCAAGCCTCAGACTGGCCCTCATTTTCTAATGAATCTGAGGAATATTTTCCTAGTTGAACTTGGGGACTTTCCATGCATTGACGAAATCTGGGTCATGGCACAAATGTGTCCGGCGGTTGGACTCATTTCAGTGTCTCACATTATGCTGCCTCCAGGGCTCACCTGTGCTAACCCCAGCCACGTCTAGTAACTAAGCTCAAAAAACACACATGGAGGGGAGACGGAGTTCAGCTGTGTCACTTCTTCACAGGAAAAATACTTTTCCCACCCAGCCCAGCAATCCTCCTCCTTTTTTCCAGGAGACTCAGAGAGCGAGAATGAGTTAGACTGTTCCCTAGAAGAGGAGTGGTCATCCACCCTGGTTTTCTGTGCCAACATCCTCACACGTTACAGGCAACCTATTTTAGAGAGTAGCTCCCTTCTCTACTGCGGAGATGCCATGAGATGTATATAGTATTGGTCATCTTTCTTCTCTTTTTATGTTTTTCCTCCACTGTGTTTCCTGGCTTTTGTCTTTGTCTCAAGAAGCATGAGCAAGGGTACTGCCCTGCTTTTTACTTGGAAAAACTGATGTGTCCTGTGGTAAAGGCAAAAGCTGCAACACTGCGGAGGTTAGTTATCCCTCTGGCATTTGTCAGGGCAGGGGGTGACCAGCGGTGAATGGGAAAACAAGTGGGAAACATGGGAGGGGTCTGCCACCAGTCCCTCTGCTTGCATTGAGGACCTCTTGTCCCCACAGCCTGGCACTCACTGCAGCCTGGCACTGCCAAGGACCTCTTCTCCTCCGGACACTGGCTCCTGGGCTGTAATTCTACCCCTTTCTGTGGAATTACACCATATAAACTCAGCTGTACGTTTTCCAGGGTAAGAGATTTCCCAATTAGTAACGTTCACCAGTTTATGAAGCAAATCTGGGAAACTTCAGTGATACAAAGAACGCTTTAGCTTTCAGCTGACCCAAAGCTGTGCAGCATCCCATTAACTTCACGCTGCCAGTGAGCACAAAGTCTGATTCACGGTTATTCACAAGCAGAAAAAAGGCAAATTAAGAGCAAGCAGTTACAAACAAGAGGATTGGTGTTTCCCTTCATATGATTAGCTCTTGTCTCATTGCCTGTGCGTCCAGAGAGTTTATGGCCCAAAAGATAACTAAATCTTTACTTACCAAAAGATAACTGAATCTTTCAGCCTGGAGAAGAGAAGGCTCCAGGGAGACCTTAGAGCCCCTTCCAGTACCTAAAGGGGCTCCAGGAGAGATGGGGAGGGACTCTTGATCAGGGAGGGGAGCCATAGGATGAGGGGGAATGGTTTTAAACTGAAAGAGGGGAGATTTAGATGAGATATTAGGAAGAAATTCTTCCCTGTGAGGGTGGTGAGACAGTGGAACAGGTTGCCCAGAGAAGTTGTGGCTGCCCCATCCCTGGAGAGGTTCAAGGCCAGGCTGGATGGGGCTTTGAGCAACCTGGTTTGGTGAGAGGTGTTCCTGCCCATGGCAGGGGGTTGGAACTGGGTGATCTTTAAGGTCCCTTCCAATCCAAACCATTCTATGGTTCTATGATTCTACAGTGCTGTTCATTAAAACTGTGCTTAAAACATGATTTTGACAAAGACATGCACAACTCTGCTACAAGTAACCTCTGTGAGCTCTGGGTGTTTGCTTTTTGCAGTTCTTCTAGGTAAAGATTTGGTTTCTGACTGCTCGTTTGGCCATGCAGTAAATTCAGCTTGTATTTTAATGGTTCATCTGTGGTGTGGATTTTCGGCAGCGTGAGAATTGCGTAAGTGGTTGTTTTTCCCACACTGAAACACGAATGGCATGGCAGATCCTACCTGCTGAGGCATCCACGCCAGTGGGATGTGCGCTGCCCGTCAGCAGCAATTCTAGGATTAAAAAAAATGAGTAAGAAAAGAAGTCACCGCTTTTGTGATGACATTTGCTATGACTGATCAGTAGGATTTAAACCCCTGACCTTCAGTGTCATAACACAGATTACTTAAGTAATGTCATTAGCTGGTGGCAGAAGGAAGGTGTTAGGCTTTAGGGAGACTGGCAAAGAGCACACAGAAACCTGTTGAACCAGAATATTCGGATGTCACAAGACTCTGACAGATTCATTAGAGTGCTCTTTTATGTTTATATAATAAGAGTTTTAACGTACCTTAGGTTTGAAAGGAAGAGGAAGAATGAGGTGTTTCCCTAATAGGGAATAAAGGGGTTTTTTTTCCCTCATATGGTCTCATTGCTGGAGGAAAAGTGTCTGGCAGGAAGCAATCCTGGATGGAGTCCGAGGGAAAGTCTGCGTTATGCAAGGCTTGCAGGGAATGTGGGCTTCCCACAGGAACAGCACCCAGGCTCCCTCCTGCGCCGATGGTTGGCTGAAATCATAATGAACACGAGACAGAGAAGCGTGCAAATGCTCAAGAGAAGAGCACGGAACTGCAGTGAGGACTCGTCCCCTTTCCCTCAGGCTGGGCTAGTAAGACTTGCTGCAATTGCAGACTGTGGACATCAAAGGGAAAAAAAAAAAACTCAACTGATTGCTGCTGCCAAGCTTAGGCACTGTTTATTGAAATTCCCTTTAGCTATTGACTTGTAGCGCTGCAAAGTCCCAGGAGATTTTATTCCATGAGGGTTTATGGCAGAGGCAATGGAGATGAAGAAGAAACTGTATTCCATCTCCGTTATCATTAATGAACAAAGGTATCCAAATGTGTCGTCTGATAAAGGCTTTTTTGGCCAGAGCAGGGCTCAAAAGGGAAGCGAAGAACATGCAGCTGTTAGGTCCATTGCTGCTGTGTGCACAGGAGGGATTGAATTGAAGGAAACGCATAACCAAGCCAGCCTGAGATAACAGCTTCCACCTAATCCCCAACCAACAGTCCCCAGCCTCCGAGCCCTCGCTGGGGATTTGGGAAGCCCACTGATAGGTTTGCAGGGTCCACCACCTCCTATGTCTTTCTGAACATTTTAGAGGGATTCTGGCTTTTGTTCCCCAAAGAGGCTCTATAGCTTTTCCTTTAATTGTTTGACAGCCCACTTCCAAAAAAAAAAACCACACCACCAAACCCCCAAAAAAGCAGTGCATGTGCAAAAGACAGAATTGCACCTGCAGTCAAGGTGTATTAAAGGTGTAAAACTGGAAACTACAGGCAAATATATCAACTGAAAGCTCTCAAGAAAACAGTTCATGAACCACATCAGCTGATATCAAATGCAGAACAACGCGGCTATATAAAGAAGAAGGTTGGCTGACATAATTGCCAGAAAACCGTCCTCATTGATGGAGTCTGCCAACAACAGGTGATGTAAGAGCTGGCAACGAATGAAGCTGTGAATGTCAATGTGATGTCTGGCAGTATTTCTTGAGAGATGTTCGCAGCATAGCAATTGGAGACTTACAGAACACCATTGAAAAGAGATGCCTGGGGATAAACCTGTGCAGTCTGACTGCTGCGGCCAACAGGAAACATCTCCCGCGTGTTTCGTTCTTCTCTTCTGCGCATCTGGCTTGGGCTGGACTGAGCATTATAACTCATGTGCAATGAACCAAGTCCTCTAAGACATTCCTGGCCCTTCAGTTGTTTGCTCTATGGAATCATAGAATGGTTGGAGTTGGAAGGGACCTTAAAGATCATCCAGCTCCAGTCCCCCTCGGACACCTCCCACCAGACCAGGTTGCTCAAAGCCCCATCCAGCCTGGTCTTGAACACCTCCAGGGATGGGCAGCCACAGCTTCTCTGGGCAGCCTCTTCCAGTGCCTCACCACCCTGACAGGAAAGAATTTCTTCCTGACATCTAACCTAAATCTCCCCTCTTTCATTTTAAAACCTTTACCCCTTATCTTATCACTCCCCACCCTGATCAAGAGTCCCTCCCCATCTCTCCTGGAGCCCCTTTAGGGACTGGAAGGGGCTCTAAGGTCTCCCTGGAGCCATCTCTTCTCCAGACTGAACAACCCCAGCTCTCTCAGCCTGTCTTCACAGGAGAGGTGTTCGAGCCCTCTGAGCATCCCTCTGTCAGTGTCCCCACAGTAAGGTGGCAAAAGGTGGCACGAAGGACGGCGGGGAAAACCAAGTGTACCCATGTCTCACATGATGGCAATGCATGGTCAGTCATGTAAGTGCAAATGTGCTGTGGCGGGTGCTGTGAACTGTAGCAGCTGCAGGGGTGAATACACATCACCCCCTGCCATCCCTGCTGTCACCTGGAGGTGAGGAGCTGCTCAGAGAGTCAGAGGAGGTCACCGCCACTTGTCTCACGGCTGACAGAGCCTCACTCGGTCCCACCAGAGCCCCTCCGGAGAACATAACTCAGCTGTGTTTGCAACATGGTGGTGTTACCTGTGGCTAGAGAAAGGCTGCTGCATGTCAGGTCTCCAGCTCTTTCTGTCTCCGTCACTCGGAGTCATTTGAACCTCAGCACCGGGCAGGCTCCGTCCCTTCCTGCTGCCTGGTGTGCCCGGCTGCCCGAAATGCTGTGGCTGCAGTTTCTCTGCCAAGGACACTGTTCAGACGGGCATATCTACATCTGGCTGAACGAGCCCGTTCGTTTGTCATCCTTTCCCCTTCTTGGCACGTCTCGTATCTGGTGCAGTGCTTGGCAGCTCGGTTTTGCTGTCTCTGGCTGCCCTGCCCCATGAACGGTGCCGGGCAAAGGTTGATATTTGAACAGGGATGGAGCCGGGTGCGTCCATGGGTGCAGGGTCACCCCTCGAGTGGGTGTTTGAACCTTTGTGCAGCTCCAGAGGGAGGAACAATAGGGCTCTAAGATGAAAGTCAGGGGTTGTCAGCCTGTTTCTCTACCAGCAGGGTTTTTACTCTCAGTGTGGTAAGTAATTCTGGCCTTATCGCCCAACCAAGTGGAAACGGAAAGAAAATATTTAGAAGGTTTCAGGGGAAGTGGAAAATTTCTTGAGAATTAAATGGACTGAAGCATAAGAAGTCTCTGTCAGTGAGTGAGTCAATGTGTCCTTAAACTACAATGCAATGCTTAAAAACCTGATGCGTTTTATGAAATGAGATCATGGTTTCTCCATATTTTGAGAAAGCGCATTCACGTACTGAAAAAATAGCAAAGAGCAAACTAATGTGCATTACTTGGCAAGTGGAGCTGACAAGGCAGGCAGATATCCAGTGTGCTGCCATCCAAACGGCAGCCTGGATAAAGCTCTGCAGCTGGGAAGGGGAAAGAGGAGCATGGGCAAATACTTGCCATGTGTATGCTCAATAACTGCTGCATGCCTTCCACAGCAAAACCACACATTCCTACATGAGAGTTGGGGTTGTTCAGCCTGGAGAAGAGAAGGCTCCGGGGAGACCTTATAACAGCCTTTCAGTACCTAAAGGGGCTACAGGAGAGATGGGGAGGGACTCTTGATCAGGGAGGGGAGCCACAGGATGAGGGGGAATGGTTTTAAACTGAAAGAGGGGAGATTTAGACTAGAGCTGAGGAGGATATTCTTTCCTGTGAGGGTGGTGAGATTCTGGAACAGGTTGCCCAGAGAAGCTGTGGCTGCCCCATCCCTGGAGGTGTTCAAGGCCAGGCTGGATGGGGCTTTGAGCAACCTGGTCTGGTGGGAGGTGTCCCTGCCCATGGCAGGGGGTTGGAACTGGGTGATCTTTGAGGTCCCTTCCAACTCTAACCATTCTATGATTCTGTGTCCTTCCCAGTAAGGTGCCACAGCAGCAGCCACGGTTGAGGAAAGGGCTCTTGCCATGTGGCTCCAGAGTGTGCCGTGTGTGACTGCATGCGTGCCTGGAAAAAGTCCCATTTTTCTACAGTGACACGGCTCCAGATTATGAATAATTTAGATAACACTGTAATTAGGGCCATATAAGTATCATCTAGACAGAAGATTAATTCTTTCCAGCTGAGAAAGTTGCCTTTGGACCGAGCCACGTTGCCAGCACACTGGAGCTCGAACAGCTCTTGGGTCCCTTGTGTCCTTCTGAAGGACCTTCAGTCCTCTCAGCTGTTGAATTGGCATCTTTCAGTTGCACTAAGTTCACTTGGAAAAGTAGCTGATAAGTAATCAGGAAAAAACCTTTCTACAGACAGAATATTATCTGGGGAGCCTTGTCTGCAGACAGCAGTATCTTAGGAGAGACCTTCACCTCAAAAACTGCAGGTCCATGACACACTTTCATAGAATCATAGAATGGTTAGAGTTGGAAGGGACCTTAAAGATCATCCAGTTCCACCCTGCCATGGGCAGGGACACCTCCCACTAGACCAAGTTGTTCAAAGTCCCATCTGGCCTTACCTTGAACACCTCCAGGGATGGGGCATCCACAGCTTCTCTGGGCAACCTGTTCCAAATTACTTTCAAGTAGTCCAGAATTTTTCTTTTATTCTCTTATTTGACTTTTGCTTCTCATGCTGTGATCTAGTCAGTCAGACCTGGGTTTGTAAAATGATTTGGTTTTGGGCACAGAAGCTGAAGCCTGTGAGCTGTTTTCAGACACCATGGGGCGTTGCTCTTCTGGGAGAAACTTCCACTGTACCTGGTGGAGGTATGCACACTGCAGATGAAAGTCCTGTTGTCCTCCTCTAACAAATCCGTCCAGTAGGGAGCAAGAAGTTCTTTAGTAGTGAGCACCCCACTCTTGCAGTAGCTTAGGAAATTCCCATGCCTCATTGCAGAAAAACTTGCACACCTTAAAAACATCTTAAAGGGACCTGAAATGAAGAGCAGGACAGAGAAGATTATAGGATCTTTAGGATGCCTGTCTCTAAAGCAATGCTGGGGAACTCTCCAGAATCCAATATGTAGTACCAGCTACGTGATCTCTGAGAGGATACAGCAGAACTGAAGGAGTTTGAAGATGGGTGACAGGAATGAGCAAAGGTGCAGAAAAACTTTCATATGTCAGAGAAATTGAAAAGATTTGAATCGTTGACCCTAGAAAGAAGAATAATAAGAAGGGATGCCATACAAGTCTGAAGGATAATGAAAGATCTAGAGATGATAGATATGGAGCATCATGGCACGTGCAGCAGCAAGGGAGCGTTCAAGGAATAGTTTAAATGTTCAGCAAACTCAAAACTGGCAAAGGACATATTTTATCTCGCCATGCATAACAGGACTGTGGAACAACAGTAGTCAAGAACCTATAGAAAATGGAAAAGGAATGAGCATTTTAATAAATAAAATCCTTGGGATTTAATAACTTTATGGCCATTTGCATCGCTATGAGGAAGAAATTTCTTCAGATGAAGGTAAGAAACTGTGGCTGAGAGGAGAGTTTGTGCCCACTCAGTGGCTCAGCACGAGGTCACCTCTCTGGGTCTGCAGTACATTCGTTTTGGTACTCTGTCACTACACGGCAATTCTCTTAGGAAGGTGGTATTCCTTCAAAAATGGTTTCATTTTTAACTGTCCACTGAAGAAAATGCGCAGGAAGAGGGGATGTTCACTCTACAGCCTATCTGATACCAAAAAAACCCCCAGAAAAGCAAGAGAGATAATGATGACCTTGGAAAGCATTCTCTGTGCTCCCCCCTCCCCCGCACCCCCCGCCCTTTTTTAATTGAATGCTTAACAATAAATGATGATCTCTGCCTCGATCGGAGGACCGTGGAACATTCTGATGGCACTGTCAGGTGGCAGGGTCTGTCATCCTCTTTAATAATTTTCAGCATCTCATTTTTATTTTTATTTTTTTGGTGGAAAAAAGCATACCAGCATCACAGCAGAGTCAGAAGAATTTTTATGCACAGAGTGATTTCTAGGAGGTGGCCAAACACATTTCACAGAGTAAAAGAAGCCTTTTCAAGGGCTACGTAGGGAGACCAGAGGAAAGAAAGACTGTGAGCCTCACTGAAAAAAAATAAAAACTAGCATGATTCAGACATATTTTGCAATTATTCCTTGTTCTGATAACAGCAGATCTTGCAGAAGCGCAGCAAGATCAGAGCCTAATTGTACTAGAAGCTCTACAGACCTGAAGAAAGAGACTCTCACTGCCCTGGAGAGTTTATGTGCAAACTATATGAAACAGACACAGGATAGGGAAGAGAAAAGTTATTATCTGACTTTTACAGATTAGGGACTGAGGCACACGGAGATTAATTGAACAGCTGAAGCCGGTGCTTGAGCCAAGAGCTGAACCCAGATCTCTAGAGCCCCGTTAACCACGAGACCAACATTCATAACCTCAAACTGTGTTGTCAATGTAACGATTGCAGTTAAACAGAAGACTTAATTCCAAGTCTCCAAAGAGCAATGCTAAAGTATCCTTTTACACATTATCCCTGTAGTGCCCAGAGACCCCACGTCTGGTTGAGAACGCTGTTCTTTTGGACACTACTTAAACTTAGCAAAAGAGCTGCTCGTGGCCAAAAAAAGGACAAAATACAAGTGGGGAACAACAATCACTTCAAATATAATCCTATACAGTAAAGGAGTTAATTTCTTTAGTAGTTATGCACAAGGATTGCCTGTGGTCTGTCCATAGAGCAGCTCCTTGGTGTATTATATTGATTGTACAGCCCACTCAAAAGCATACTGATATTTTTGAACTTCTTTTCCCTGCTTTCTGGCCATTTCAGACTTCACACTATAAAAAGCTGCTGGATCACATTGTGCTTGTGTGGATAAAAAATAATCTAGCATAATTTTGAAGTTTTTCAAGTAGAATATGTCCTCAGCTCTCTTTTTACTTTTTCATCCTGTTCTCTGAAGGATAGGGATTAGTGTGCTCTCCTCTGTAAACCTCATGTGCTTCTGTTGGTAAGTCTAGGTTAAAAAAAAGACTAATAGTCATAAAGTCAAAATGCAATCAATGTCTGAATTATTTTATTGTGCCAGTGTCAGATATTTTGTCCTGTTAAGAAAAAAACCTGTGTTTTAATGAAGGTCCAGCAAAGATCTACCATGGAGTGCTGAGAAACAGAAAAATACCCAAAGCCACAAAGCGCTTTCACTGGAGTGCTTCCTGGAGCACAGTAAAGGGCATTTTAAGGAATGGTTAATCATAGAATCATAGAATGGTTTGGGTTGGAAGGGACCTTAAAGATCATCCAGTTCCAGTCCCCCTGCCATGGGCAGGGACACCTCCCACCAGACCAGGTTGCTCAAAGCCCCATCCAGCCTGGCCTTGAACACCTCCAGGGATGGGGCAGCCACAGCTTCTCTGGGCAACCTGTTCCAGAATCTCACCACCCTCACAGGAAAGAATTTTTTCCTAATACCTAAACTAAATCTCCCCCCTTTCAGTTTAAAACCGTTCCCCCTCGTCCTATGGCTCCACTCCCTGATCAAGAGTCCCTCCCCATCTCTCCTGTAGCCCCTTTAGGGACTGGAAGGGGCTCTAAGGTCTCCCCGGAGCCTTCTCTTCTCCAGGCTGAACAATCCCAACTCTCTCAGCCTGTCTTCATAGGAGAGGTGCTCCAGCCCTCTGATCTTCTTCATGGCCCAGTGTGCCACCCTCCATCAGAAGATGTGCTACCCAGGGATCTGTATCCTCCTTTAAGTCCTGGGGGCAAAATAAAAGAGTTACCACATCACAGGGAGTGAGACCCATTATCCTCTCTCACATGCCCTGAGAAAGTGCATCCCCAGCAGTCCCATTTCACCAGACCCTAGCTATTTACCTCTTATCTAACTCTGATGCTCCATTTTTCCTAGAATTGCATTTGTATTTTTCATCTTCCAGACATGCTTGCTGTGTTCTTCAGCCTCAGAGGTACAAGAACTTTGCACCCCCAGCCCCCATGCAGCCTGACTAATGGCAAAATTGTTCCTGAGTGGGTGAAAAATTCAAGTCAGGTCACTGCAGGTTCTTGCAGTATGATACACTGTGTAATGAAAATTCATCTCATGTTGTGAAACATATTGAACTGCTAAAATCAACAAAACGCTGGCAGGGAATGTTCTTTGAGGTTATCTTTAGATTGAATCTGCTTGGACTTTTGACACCTACTCAGCAATGTCTCTTGGCACGCAAGAAACATCTTATCAAAATGCTGAAAATGTTTAGTCAGTAACTAATTTATTCGCTAGTAAATGTCTTTGCTTCCTGAATTCTCTTCCTCTCTCTCACTTTTATTTATTGTTTGGATGCTCAACTCTAATCGTGTAATAGGCAGAAGGGGATGTTCTTTTGCAGGGAGATACAAGTTGTGACCTGGACGAGAACTTCTCTCTGTGTAAGCTGGAACATAGGAAGTTCCACTCAAATATGAGGAAGAACTTCTTTCCGGTGAGGGTGCCAGAGCCCTGGAACAGGCTGCCCAGGGAGGTCGTGGAGTCCCCTTCTCTGGAGACCTTCAAGACCCGCCTGGATGCAGTCCTGAGTGATGTGCTCTAGGCAATCCTGCTTTGGCAGGGGAGTTGGACTAGATGATCTCTAGAAGGTCCCTTCCAACTCCAACAATTCTGTGATTCCGTGATTTAAATAGTCTTTCAGTAAATTCCATGCTTTCAGTATATTAAGTTGCCAGTTGTCACCACTGTAACTTTATGAGCATTTATTTTACATGGATCTGACCTGTAGTTTTGCCTACTGGTGGGTGAACTAGTAGTCTTTAAGGAACTATATATTTATGGATTACACGTACATATATGTGTTTTTTAAAATACACAGTGCAACAACAGTTCATGCTCATGCTTTGGTTATTTTCATCTGGTTCTTTTGAAAGAATTACACAAGTAAGACATATGCATCTATGTTTGCATAGATAAATATTTGTATAAGTGCTGATGTCAAAACATATGCACATATACATACCCAAGTGTTGCAGAGCATCGAAGGATATATCTATATGTTAAAGGTATGTATTAGCAACCGGAGTTGAAAAAATCATAGCTTTATGACTCTGTCTCTACATCTATTCATGTGTTCATACAAAAATCAGCACCCTGTCACATGGAAAATTGTAGAAGTTGAAGCCATGTGAAACATTGCTTACTATAAATCACAGCACTTGACTGCCCAAAGCATGTAACTTCTCACGCGAGTTTATAACCTTACATTAAGTTCGGAAGCTAAGAGTAGTGTAAGGAACAAGTCAAAATTAAAAAGGAAAAAAAAAATGGTGGTACACACAAATAAATGACACATTCCACATGTACAAGGGATCTAAATAAAGCCCCCTGTGTGGGAGCACAAATTCACATAGGGATGCACACACGGAATTAACACACACACAAATGAGACTATGCGGGCTCACACCTACAAATAGTGTCACAACCTCAGCTGCAAACTGATGACTTTTTTTCCAGAATATAGATTTTTCACTTACTTAGTCATTAGCGCTCAGCTTTAATAATTGCAATTCAGTGCCCTCACAAAATGCAATCATAACATTCTCTCCAAATCTCCGAGCTGTCTTGCCTTTGGATTTTTTTTCTGCAATTGCTTGTTTCATATATTCTTTAGATCTAAGACTCTGACCCCGACTACTCAGCCCTTGAACTACTCCAAGACAAAACAACACAAAGCTAAATTCTAAACAAAAGATAGTACAACTCAAGTACACAAAATATTTCACCAGTAAAAAGACAACAGAGATGTATCTTTTCTGGCTGTAAAATCCCAGCAGGAAACCTAATTTAGGGCTTCAGCAGAGAAGCCAAAATATTTACACTTCAATCTGACGGTGTGAACATGCAGATACATTTCCAAGGACAAAAGCAAGACTGTAAATTCTGAGCTCCTGGGACCTGCTAGAAAAACAAGTCAGAAAATTCTCCTTAAATGTTGTTTCTGCTAATCAGAAGAAAAGCAAGGATGCTATGAAGGCTATAAAGGAAAGCATTCCTTTTCCTTAACTGGTAAGCTTATTGTCATAGAGGGAATCCGCTCCAGAAAGGGTTTAACAGCAGTCAAGAACATACTTCTTATGGTGAATAATTGTAATACTAGACTTCATCTGAAAAATAATAATGTTAGAGAATGAGAGGTGTACCGCATGAAAGGTTTTAGATCTCACCATACACGTGTGAGTTTAGTAGCGTTCCCGTGTTACAGAATTAAAACAGTACAAACCCTTTCGGTGCAACAAGGTTGAAGCAACAAAGACAAGTCTTTAAAGTAAGAGACCAGCTTTATGTGACACTTTCCTCTCCAGCCCAGCCAGCTTTATTACAAGCAGGCATTGTACATAAACCTTTTTCTCCTCAGACTGGTTTTGCTGCAGTCGGTAGCCAGGAGGAGCGATACCACACTAAAGCTGAGTGGAAAAGGAAATGAAGGAGAATATCATACTCGGTGGAATTTTTATTGAATTCCACTCTATATTCCTTGTCCTCAAAGAACACGGTGCTATTTCCAGACCTAATAGAACCCTCCCCAGCACGTGCAGATCGAGACCCTGGCCCTGGGAGCAATGGTGCAGGCAGCTCTCTGCTCCTGTGCCTGCATTCCCGGGCTTTGGCTCATGTGCTTCCAACACAGGAATAAAGTCTGAGGCTTTTTCCTCCCATTAACGTCTTAGTTCATTTGGTCTCTGGGGCAACGAGATTTTAAAAACAAAGCCAAAAGGTTTCTCTGTGTAAAAAAGACCCTTGCCAGAATGGGTTTACTGAGTAGCACATGCATTATTATTTCATGATAATGCTTTTCTCTCCACCTCTTTACTCCATTGTAGTCAAGTTCCCTGTAACTGTTCTTATTTTAATATGTTCTCGTTCTTCTCCGTTTCCCTCTTACTTTAATCGATTTTCCCCCCTTCCTGTTTCCTTCTCTAACAGAGCAGGGACACGCTGGCATTTTACTTTGTATGAAACTTCCAAATAGACCCTATTTGCAATGGTTCCTCTTTAGTAGGAAGAGGGAAGTCAACTTTCCTCATTACAGCTTCCATTAATTGTGCTTCAGCAGGTCACAGGAAAGCTCAAGATACGTGCACAGAGTTGAGTCTATAAATCATTAGTAATGGAGATGAAATCTTATTCTGGAGTCTCCTAGAGGGAAGTGATTGCAGCAGTAAAATATCATCTTTGCAAGAAAAATTGTGTAATAATAACTTTGTGGGATTTCATCTTACTGCTGTAACTTAGAGATGAGCACTCGGGTGCATCAAGAGCTTTAATAATGGATGTGTAGGTGGCAAATTACCCATAAAGAACCTACTGAATTGTGGATGATATTCATTTTATATTCTCAAAGATAACCTAAGCCTTTGGGCACATGTCGTATCATGTCCCATGCTCATGACATCTAGCAGGAATACTGAAAGCAGAGCGTGCTGACCACTTCCCTGAGCATAAATGTTCCTCCTCCTGCAAGCAGCGTGAATTCCTATGGAGGGGGGGGGATGTTGGTACTGATTGTGCATATTGGCACAGAATAAGCTAAACTCTACACCAAGGGCCTGCACGAGTCTGTCATACAACATTTCTGTGCTCCACTTTAGAGGCAACTTCTTAACTGGAATCACTTTGGTGTCTGATGAATCAGGAACACGAATATAAAACACGTAAATGAGAGGGAAGCCTGCAATCCAGTCTCTTTACCTGCAAATATTTTGTACAAAAGTACTGCCACTTCCATTAACGCAGCAGCCGGATTCCTGCACTCCCTGCTCCATCCACTGGATGCCCGAAGTGGAATCTCTCTTGCTCTCTCTGTCCTTAGGAACATGTGATTGTTTCATGTTAAGTGGAAGAACTCTAATGGAAAGGGTTAAATATCACAAAAGAAGCAGAAGCATTCATGTTCAGCCCAGTGCTGTTCTTTATCTAGCAGGACATCTTAAAAATAATCCTTGCGATGGGATGTTAGAGCTTTTGCTTTTAACTGACAGCTGGGTAGTGACTTGTATTAATAGAAAATAAACCTCCCCCCCGCCCCTCTCAAACATCCCCGAGCCTCAGATAGGACCGTATTCGTCCTTTCATTGATTTGGGGCCAAGTGGTTTTTTTTTTATGTAATCGCCTGACAGAAATATTTTGTTCTGTCTGAAGTGACTTTTGGAAAAGACACAATGACCCAATGTGGCAAGACGGTTAAGATTATCAGTCTGTTACATAAGTTCCAGATATGCGATAGGCACACACCTTGAACTTCTGCATCCTCCCTTTCCTTGAAGTTTGCCACCTCCGATAATCCCTTACCTCTTCCTGCTGGGGCCAGATACAGCTGCCTGGTTGAACCAGGCATGAAGCTGTGCCATCTCTTCCGTCAAGAGAAAAAAATGGGGCTGCGTTGTCTCCTAAACCACTTTCCCTTTTGTTGCCAGGTAATTGGAAGGGCCGTATCAACTCCGTCAGGGATGCAAATGGAGCTGGAGAGTCAGTCCAGGGTTGGAATCAAACTAGTCACAGCCGTGCTGGGTAGGCAGGTCTGCCAGAAAATTTATTTCTTGGCCTTAAAACTACGTTAGTAGAAGTATATTCTCAGAACACAAGGATATTAAAAAAAAATTAAAACCTATTTGGCTATTTTTAAGTGGCAGAACCAAAAATCTGTCAACAGATTCATCTTTTCTGGATCCCTCACAGTACAAAACCCCTTCTTCTTACACTAAAAATAGAGATGACTGTAAAGATTTTGAAAAATATCACTCATATGCTAGCTGTTTTTCTAAGGATTATCCTTCTGAACATTTTATATGTGGAGAAACAGTAAATAAATTCATGCCTCTGAATAGTCACACAATATTCTGTGAGAAAATGAAGACATTTTATTTGGCTTTTTCTATTTTGTGTGCAGCAAGAAACCCTGGAACGTATTAATTTGATCCCTAAATGCAACGTCCTTAAAAGCATTAGAGGATCATTATGAAAGATATTCCCAATAGCTCAAAATCCTCGTTTGCACCATGCACAGCAAATCCAATATAGTGAGTGAGTTACTAAATATAATGAGCTGGAGAGACTTGCCAAGCTCTTTGTACTCTGTGGTTTTGGCAGGCGGGTTTTGTCCTTGTCTCCTGCTCGGGACCTCAGTGTGTTTATCGATCTCAGTTTGTCACCTGGAGGTCAAATTACAGCGACGTGGAACTGCACCTTCAAGCTGCTTGGAAATTATAGCAGGACACAGTCTCTCAGTTGCGTTTTCCACCAAGGACTCATGAGCTCCAAGGTCCTGGCCACCAAGCTGGCCAACTCCCAAGTGAAGCTCAAGCTGTTCTTCACATGGGCTGCCTCGGGGGCTATTTCTTTCCACACGTGCCTCTGTTATAATCACGCACTGATGGCCACTCAGCCTGGCAGCAGCTTCCTTCTCCAGAGTTTTTTGGGACTGGCCACCAGGTTGGTCTGAGCAGCTTGCTCGGTACCTTTCCTTGCTGATTCACTGATGACTAGATCTACAGCAAGGCAGGTCTCTGAAAATTATTTACTCTCCTCAAACTCAAATTAGAAACAGGAAGTATTTTTTCTCAGCTGATGACTTCATTTTATGGTGGGTACATTTTTAAATGCTATGTTTAAAATCTTGAGCATGGTGCTCAAATCTTGAGCAGAACTGCCTCAGATACCGGGGGAAGAAAAGAATCATAGAATGGATTGGGTTGGAAGGGACCTTAAAGATCAGCAAGTTCCAACTTGCCATGGGCAGGGACATCTCCCACCAGACCAGGTTGCTCAAAGCCCCATCCAGCCTGGCCTTGAACACCTCCAGGGATGGGGCAGCCACAGCTTCTCTGGGCAACCTGTTCCAGTGTCTCACCACCCTCACAGGAAAAATTTCTTCCTAATATCTCATCTAAATCTCCCCTCTTTCAGTTTAAAACCGTTCCCCCTCATCCTATGGCTCCCCTCCCTGATCAAGAGTCCCTCCCCATCTCTCCTGTAGCCCCTTTAGGGACTGGAAGGATAAATACCAATAATGACAAGAATTTCTGGATCTCCCTGTACAACTTCAATCTGTCTGATTTCAAAACCAATAGAAGGAAATATTCTAGCCCAAAACATGCAATCAGAATTGCACAGCTCATTGACACAGAGTGTTTTCTAGACCCTAGGAGCTGAAAAGACTACCAGAAACAGCTGTGCCTGCAGGTATCCATGACCTAAGGAGTAACTGGACACAAATAGGAGCTTGTGTATGTGTAAAGTCCTGAGGAACATCTAGAAATATAATAAAATGTGCCAACACAAGTTGTGGAAGAGAAAATATCTCTTGTTCGGTACTTCCTTGTGCAGGAGATCTGGTCACAGTCCTCAAAGATCTCAATGCAACTGCCTTGCACTCTGCTTTTTGCTGTTGCTTTGAGGTTTTTTTTGCATATGACTTCAAGCTGCAGGTTCTAGCTGCCTGGAAACAGCTCTGAAAACCTTTGCCAGCATTTCCACCTCTTTCTGTCACTGTCCCCCTGCCGGAGGTGACCTTCCATCCCGCTTAGAGGTCTCAGCTTTGATCAGCAGAAGCCATGCAGGCCACTCCAAGCAGCGGCCACTTCTGGATGGGGACAGGCTGAGGCAGAAGCCACTTCCCCAACTGGGCCACTCTCTTTGAAAAACGTCTAGAATGGTAACTGATCTCTTGGAGAAAAGGTGCTAAAATGGTGACCCATGAGATGAAAAAATCTTCTGATTGGAAAGTGAAGAGTATTTTTGAACACATGTATTTTTAAACAGGGCTTTAATTATCTATTCTATACATGTGGGTGTTTTGCTTGCATAAGCAACTACACATCAGGACCAAGTACTCATGTGAACTGAAAATACAAATTAATGCAGCTATTATTTCACTTAATCATTAAAAGTCACACGGCCATTGTTTTACAGACTAAATTCATATTTCTGTTGACCTGTGAGCTGAAGACAGTGAACAAGAATGGACTTTTGTTTTTTTTTCTAAAAGAAATCAGGAATTCTCTGTTATTTTCTGTAAAGTTTATCATAAAGCTTAGAACAGTGTAAAAATAAATACAAGTTTTTCTGAAAATTTTAATCAGCTTTTTATTACTATTTTCAAGAAGTTTCATAAATCAGAAATTTCACATATTATGAAGTCACTGAGAATTTTCTCAAAGTGGAAAAGTAAGGAAAAAATTTTGCTACTTTTTTTTAGTTACATAAATCTGCTTTGGGAGTTTTAAAGTGGAAAAGCTTTAGGTTTTTTAGTTGTTTCCATTTCATTTTCAGGTTTTATTACACCTCTAGCTGTACTGATTTTTATGTCTTTACAGTAATCTCTTTAAAAATACTACCTCGGGATGCAAATGTTCTTCTCTATCCTCTGCATGGTCAAAAGCCTTTTGCATCCTAAACTTTATGGAGGTAGTCTTATGATTAAATAGATTTAAAGAAAGAGCATGCACCTGGCTGTATGTAATGAGGGGTTGATTGAATGGTGTTGATGCTGTAAACTCAGGAGGGAAGTGATAATGTGCATTAGCGCATTGTATTCCCTACTCATTGGCTGTGTTTTATTTCACCTGCAAACCAGTAAAGGTGACAGGAGATACATCTGGCTCAGATCCTGAACCAGACACCTCGCCAGGCTTAGCTTGGTCAATGTGCGGTTCCCCTGCCCTGACTTTGTTGCTCGCAGGCTGTCAGTGATGTACTTTTTTGGGACAACATCAGGAATGAGACACCATCCCTCAAAGGAGAGTTATTTGAAGCCCAGGGAACCATCCTGGCCTATTTGCCCTGCAAAAAGATGGAAGAGAGATACAGGCTCTTGAGAAAAGGATTTGTCTCTTCTCACAGCCCCCTACATCCTTACCCTGAGAGCTGAAGACCTGGAGAAAAGTCCAACCCAGCATCTCCTGCAGGCTCTGACCCATGGGGCACCCCTAAGCACTTCTGTCCTGGACCGTGGGGGTGGACCACACAGGGCTGAGCAGCAATTTCTTGATGAATAGAGGTGAACATATGAGGTCAGGTGTATGAGGAACCGACCGGAGCCTTCATCCCAAGGTCAAAGCCAAACCTGTTGGGAAGTATTTTCCATGTTCAAAATACATCGTTTTGAAAAAAAAAAAATAAAAAAAAATCACCAAAATCTCATGCTGGGCAGTTTCCTCTGCCTCAGTGTTTTCTGATTCTGAGCCAAAATGGCAAATTGCTTTTGGGGTTCTCTTGTTGCATTTTAAGGAAGAGCAGATCAAAAAAAAATGCAGATTGCACAAGGAACCGAGTTCCCATGAGAGATTATCTATTTCAATTTTTCAGGTCAATGTGCTCCTTGTGGTTAAGTGACATTTCACTAAAAATCCAGACTCTTGACTGGCATCTATTTGAAATGAAACTGCAAATCCAGCCATCACTGGTGAGAACTGTGGTGCTGGTTGTTCTTAATCCAGACCAAATGACATCACCGAGTATCTGAAAGGCCTGACATCATCACAAAATTGCATTCTACCTTCTACTGTAAAAATACATCATCATTATTTCTGTGGTCTCTAAAGAGAAATTGATTTTTTTTTTTTTTTGTGCCTCCTGTGGTTGCTGCAATGCTATTTTAGTTTAATGCTTTTATGTCTATAGCAGCTGATTGCTTTGACCCTGAAGTCCTCCTTGCAGCGCTGCTGACTTGCTGAATCAGAGTTCATTCACATCCTCTTGCCAGAGAATAATATGCTGAATGCTAAACTTGCCACAGCAGCAATATAAAAAATGAAATGAGATAACACAAAAATAAAGATAAAATAAAGTAAAAGAAAATAATAGAAAAGACATATAATAATGATAAAAGACCTGTCAAGTTCAAGGAAATGTGAATGGCAGTGTGACTTTATATGCCACAAATTTTAAGTATTGCTCTTCATCCCTGAAGTGTTCACGTGAAACCTTTCTCTGGCTTCCCCCGATGCTTCAGTGATGATAAGGACACTGCAGTCAGGGAATTTGAGTCTGATTCTTGCGTCACATTTAATTACTCCCATGGGGTGTGAAAACCTCACACCAGTATAAAATGGCTACAGAGGGATGTAGGTTCCTGAATCTCTCTTAATTACAATTTTGGAACCTCTGCATGGCTGTGACTTGATCTGAAAGGTAGCCAAAGGCACATTAGGTGTTACAACATTAAAGTTCTTGAAGTATCAGAAGTTCCATTTCTTGAAAGGAAAAGCCACTAAAAGCCCTCATGCTACCAATGAAGAAGCTTGGACTTCATTCCTATTTGGACACCCATGCATACCAGTGCAGATTAATCTCTGCCTTTCCTTTCCAAGTGCATCCGCAACCCTGGCCTCCTTGTTGTCCTTCCGGTGTCCGACACACTTGGTATCTGTGGTCACACAACAGGAGAGGGGTTTTCCTCTGCTGCAATTTAGCACTGAAGGCACCTCTCAACCATGCCAGATGATTTGCTGTGCCTGGGATTCACCTCACCTCTGACCAGGTGGACCTGTACACTCATCTCTGCCTTGTGTCCAGTAGGTGAGACTTCTGCACTGGGAAATTAAACTGAAAGAGGGTAAATTTAGATTAGATATTGGGAAGAAATTCTTTCCTGTGAGGGTGGTGAGACACTGGAACAGGTTGCCCAGAGAAGCTGTGGCTGCCCCATCCCTGGAGGGGTTCAAGGCCAGGCTGGATGGGACTTTGAGCAACCTGGTCTGGTGGGAGGTGTCCCTGCCCATGGCAGGGGAGTTGGAACTGGATGATCTTTAAGGTCCCTTCCAATCCAATACATTCTATGACTCTATGATTCTACGAATTCAAGGGATTTGCATGCACTCAGCTCTCTTCCCTGGCTCTTCTGTCACCCGAGGGAGTCATCCTGACCTGCTTGCTTAGAGCACATTTAATACAGCACAAATCCGTCCGGCTGCTAACCTCTGCCCAGGTGGCGATCAATGCTCTCTGAACCACAGCATGTAATTGCTTCTTTCCTTGAGTCAACTCCTTTAAAAAAGGAGGTTGGAGGTAGGTTCTCCCTTGCTTGTTGATAGCAGCACTGTGCACAGATGGAGCACCCCAGAGGCAGCCACCTTCAGCTCCTGGATCTATGGCACCAGTTTCAGTGTACTTCCCTTTGCTCTCTCCAACTCCCTGAAAGGAGGGCGTAGTGAGGTGGGGATCAGTCTCTTCTCCCAAGGAACAGGCAATGGGACAAGAGGAAATGGCCTCAAGTTGCACCAGGGGAAGTTTAGATTGGATATTAGGAAAATTCTTCACTGAAAGGGTTATGAAGCATTGGAACAGGCTGCCCAGAGAAGTGGTGGAGTCACCATCCCTGGAGGTATTTAAAAGATGGGTATACGTAGTGCTTAAAGATACGGTTTAGTGATGGTTTTTGTCAGTGTTGGGTTGATGGTTGGACTTGATGATCTGAAAGGTCCCTTCCAACCTCAGCAAATCTATGATTCTATGATTCTATTCTACAATGACAGCTATAAATGGAGTCCTGCACAGGGTGGCCAGTGTGGCCATCTTTCTCTCTGTTGGCAGGCCAGTACGAAGTACAAAATTCACCATGGACAGTAAGACCTCCAGGTGCTTGAGTGCACTTGGATACCTCCCTATCCCAATAACAATTTCAGAATTTTCTTAAACTCTTGCACCAGTCAGATCTTCAAACCATGATGGAAGTCTCATTGCTTTTTATTTATTCCTGCTATGTTGTACAGCCAGAAGCAGTGTCTTCTTATGATACTGCAGTGAATACAACCTGCAAGTAGAGAAGCGTGAAATTCAGCAGGAGAAATAAAGACTAGAGAGGTTTTTTTCCAGCCATAACTGAAACAGAGGCTTACTGGGTTTCCAAAGGATTCTGGCCTTCAGACAATAAATCTTTATTGCCATATTATACAGCTGAAAGAAAAGAGACTGCTGGGTAATAATGGATAACTTGCAGGTGTACAAGTTGAATTCAAGTACGTACAACTTGAATTTCTCTTTTCAGAGAGATTACTGGAGGGTCAAGGGCTCTCTGTATACCAGCCACAAGTGCTAGATCACATTAACTCCATTTTCAGCCTTACCTCCTTCTCCTGGGTGGGCTCCCCTGAGATGCTCAGGCTCCCCCGAGATGCTCAGCCTCCCCCTGTCAAAACCCACAGTGACACCTTTTTCTGGGTGTCCCCTTCACTGTGGTGACCTGGCCACACCGGGGCACGCACCAGAGCACAGACCCCATCATGCACCTAAACACACCCACCAGGCACAGCAGGCTGGTGGGGTGACACCTCCCTGCAGCTTAACGAGGGAGGCAATTGGGGAATCAGAGCTAAATCACAGATGGTGCAGTCCTCTCCCACCTCATGGGCTGCTCAGAGTCCCCCATAATGTCGTTATCACACTGTAGCCTCGCGTACGTACAAACCAGTGATGCACACTTTGGTACACAGCTAATTACTTAAGGATGCCATGAGACCAATTAAGTCAGATTCTTGCCAAAAGCAGCACTTTTACCTCATCAGATCTTTACAGGGACTCACAGCCACTAAATGCCATCCAAGTCCTACTATGCCTGAAGTCAGTCAATGTCTAATATGCTCACAAGCTGTCTGGCTGCTTTTGAAACCGGTGTATTGGGGCCTCGATGCTCAGCATTCAAAATATGTAAACCCTCCCCCCACAAAAAACCCCACAAATAAAATTTTATTTATTTTTTTTTTTGGTGACGGTAGCTTTTAATTGAGATTAGACTGAGCTTAAGGTGTCTGACACTAGACTACGTTCACAAACATAGCATAAAACAGGACTGAGTTTGGGATGTTTTCCCATCTCGGCTTCCGATGTTGTGAAGCAAATACGTCACGTCCAGCTTTAGAGCAGTTCTTGAAAGTCTAACATGGCTCTTTTTCAGGCACTGCTCCTGTCAGCTTCCATGAGCTTTAGGATTTGGGCTTTCCCTTGCATGTCATGTGTCGTCAGATGGAGCACAGGTCTCTAGACAGTCACCTTCAATATCCTACTTGAGAAGGAGGAGACTTTTTGTGAGCGTAAGGAATAGAAGGAAAGGTGGAAGGGAGAACAACACGTTAATCTAGGATTTACTCTCCCAACAACTAAGCAGTGTTATTTTAGGAAGTTGTGCAGATACAGGATTCCCTTAGTCTGTTAATTAATTCACTGGAAACATCTCGTTAGCTAACCCCTCTCTCAGTGTGGGGTCACGCTGGGCAATCCCCTTCTCCTCCGCACACACAGGGGAGCGGTGACCCTGAGCTGCAATGAAAGCCACCCCGATGTTTGGAGGTACAACTGGGTATAAATGACTCACTAATCCTTTAATACTTCCGTTCACAATGAGGCTCAAGCCTAAATGACAATGACATGATCCTTTTTCAAAATGAAAGGGATGAGTCCCTCCTGCCTGCTCCCCACCGTCTCTGTTGCTGCCGTTGTTATATTCTGAAGATAGTGGCAGCGGAGAAGCAAAACGAGGAATAGAAACCCTTTAATTTCTTCCAGACGTCTCTGCTGAGACTCTACCTCTCACCACATGATCTCGCATCTGTAATAACTGGTGTATTGATCAGCGGAGGTGGCTGGAGTAAAGTCAGGCTTCTGCTGCAGATGGAAAATGTGACAACCAAGTTTGCAGAGGAGCCGGGCTCCGCAGGGCACAGTCAGAGCTGAGCGATGCCCTGTGGAAATGCAACGTGTTTCCCCCATCCCACGCAGGGGGTGCGTGGCTGACATCCGCTCACTGTGGGATGGAGAGAATCGGGAACACGCTCTGGGACTTGCCAGTTTGGCAACGTTACTGAGGGAAATAAACCAGATGCAGCAATGGCATAGCTCCTGTGAATGACGATACTGAAAGAGTCCTAGATCCTGAGTCGCCTGAACGAGTGTGCTGGGAAAAGAGATCCTGGTTATCTAATAAAGACGACCACACAGATGAAATCAAACAGACCCAGGCTGGGATTTAACCGCGTTACCAAAGCAACCTGCAGCCTGTAAACGTCTGAAAACAAATTTATGTCAGGTTCGTGCTGACTTCAGCTAGTGGGGAGCCTGGCAGGAAACTCTGGGGGAGGAGAGCCTGCTTGGAGGACCCCAGCTGGGTGGCAGGTCCAGGTCTTCCCTGACCTGGGACCATCACAGCCCCATGGCATGGGGACACACTGATGCAGGGTCACCCCTCAGTCCTTTCCTATCCATGGGTGGGGTTGCCGCAGGGTAGAAATCTCAGCAAAGGTCTAACAGCACCACAGTACCACTTCTGTGAATGGTGACCATGCCTTGAGTGCATGAAGGTCAGATTAGCTCCAGGTCTCTACCCTGCCATTAGGGCACGTGACACTAGACCTGTAACATACTATAGCAATGTGTTCAGGCTCCCTAAGTACTGCCCTGAGTGACTCAGACACAGCTTGTGTATATTCAGTGCAACTCAAAACTTCCTTTGGAGGTTCCTCTGTTGCCATTTTTAGTTTATGATGAAAGAATTCAAGGACAGTCTGTCATTGGATCACGAAGACAATCTCCTTACGTTTTATAGGTAAAAAGAGGTTGAGGTTTTTCTTTTAAAATATAATTATTTTTATTAATGTAAGATTAGCATGTTCCTGTTTGTCAGACTTTTGATTGGAGTCCTAGGATATTTTTATAAAGTCACACTCCTGCCACTAATATGACATCCTCTTGATAAATGCTATTACTTGGCCAAGTCAATATGACTTTATACTGTTTGTGACCCAGAGGTTCTTCAGAAACTCTGTCCACTAGCCATGTCAATGTTGCTTGAAAGATTTAAAATATTTAGATTTAGATCAAAGCTCACGTGCCAGCTCAGATCCTAGTGGAGATCATTGAGTTTAGTTCATGTCCATAAAGAAGCAGGATTAGAAATATTTGACATTACAAAATATTTCAAAGTATTCATTCCCAATAGGAATAAAGAAACATAAAATAATAACGGTGATAAAGAATAATACATTTCCTTTGAAATCTATATTTATAGAGAACCTTTTAGGTAAAGACTAACCCAAGACTGCAGAATGCTATGATTTAACAAGCAAGAATCGCTCTTCCTACAACCTTGGCAGCCACCTGTGCAGTGGAAGGAAGCAGACCTTTAACAGCGCGTCAGAGTACTGTGAGTTTGGATGTAAACTGCAGCGTCTCTGAAAGTGTGGGGCAATACAGACAAAGGGAAACTAATAACTCAAAATAGAATTTGGCCAGGAAATGAGACTGACTCACTCTCTCAAGAATTATATTGCCATCTTCTAATTTTTTTCTAAAAGAGATTAAAAACTAGCAGCTTAGAAGATGTTGTCTGTTTTTGATTCCATGATATGCCCTTATCGAGCAGGGAAGTTGGCATTTGAAAGGATTGTCGAACACGGGGCAAAATAAAATGTCAAAAACCCCAGGAAATATCTGTTTCTGTTGTGTCTTTGCCTACTTTCTCAAGACCAGTCCTGCTCCCACTCGATGCAATGGCAAAATCAACTCTGAAGACAACATTGTGACGTTGGGCCCCGAGGTTCCTCTTCCCCCTATTATTCTGCTGTTGGAAGAAGTGTCATAGAACCATAGAATGGTTTGGGTTGGAAGGGACCTTAAAGATCATCCAGTTCCAACCCCCCTGCCGTGGGCAGGGACACCTCCCACTAGACCAGGTTGCCCAAAGCCCCATCCAGCCTGGTCTTGAACCTTCTGCACAGAGATGAGCACAAACTACACATGACAATGGCAAACACCAAGGTGATTGTATCACAAATCTTCTTTCAAAAACCATGAATGGCCTGGGTAGATTTTTTCCGTAATCATTAAATGTGTTTCCAATACAGCTCCCTCTTTCCATACGTCTGGGCACATTGGCTGAAATCTTCCAAGCACTGTCATTGTAAGGTGATCTTTATAAACATTAATTCAATAGCTGGATGGGTAATATGGCATTTTGATTTCTAATAGAGTCCACATCAATGCTTAAAATGGCAACCTGAAAACACGTAATCTTGGTGCCTGTATCTGTATCAATGAAGTGACCCAATTCATTTGCTTGGAGCAGCTTGGTCACTGAGCTGTGAAGTCCTGGCTCCAGCTTCTGACACATTTCAGATGTTGTTTTAACTGGAAATCCTTCTAATGTGCCAGCCCATATACAATTAAATTCACCTTGTAGTATATTCACCTTTAAATTAAACCAATTGTGTATAACTAGATATAATCGCTATATCTTTATGATGGACAACAGTGAAAAAATGAAGAAATCATAACAGTTTATACAGTGTTTTCCTTAAAATGATTAACAGAGTAATTTAAGCTCAATCATTTGGATGTGTATTCTCGAAAGTAATGCTGTCACTAGATTGTTCTAACCTTTGTAGGCAGCGACACTAAGACCATTTAAGGTAGGAAGACTTAATCTTAGATTTAGCAGCCCAGTTAGATTACCAGAGAGGAAATTGCTCATCTTTGCTTGTGAGGCTCTGGAAATAGCCCAGACCTGATGTAACTAGTGCTTAAAAATAAAACCGTTTGCATTGAGAGCAGACAAATCGAGTTATCCCTAGGGAAGAGGGAACCACTTGGAGGGATCCCCCACAGTCTATACCTGGCATGACAGAGGGATTCCTTACACACAGAGTCAAAAGGGGACTCTTTGTGGCCCAGCTTGGTTACTGAGAAACAAGCAATATAAGAATAAAAGCTCAATGAATAAAAATTGCATCATAGTAGAAAGTTATTTCTGTGCAGCATTTTTTGGGGGGGGGGGGGGGAATTATAATGAAATAGATCGGTTCCTTGCACACTTGCTGCAGAGAGGCTGTTTGCTATCACACAGCTCTCTCCCAAGGCTTCTTCCCCATTACCAGAAAAGTCAGCTATTCACGTCATCTCCTTTCATGACATTTTTAATCTATTATTTAGTTAAGCCAAATATTTAATTAGAGATTTCAATATAAAAGCAATTAGCAAGCTTCCTATGTATAAGCAATAATTATGAAGCAGCTTAGTAATAGAAGAATGACTAGTGAACAACATTTTGTTGAAATTCTTTTTAAAGACTTTTGTGATATGTTTTAAACTGCTGGTTTATTTTTGACTCACCAGCCCTGGTTAAAAACAAAGAAAATCCTCCCAGATCTCTTATTTGGGGTTGTAATTCTGCTCGCTTTGTAAATGCCACCCTGCCGCTTTGCAACAACACAGTGACAGCACAACAGAACAGCATGTGGCGGTGGCACCGCGTGCCTACACCATAATGTTGCAAAATAAAGTTTTTTTTTGTGAGCAAGAAAATAGTTTCCAGGGTATTAAAGCTCAATTGCTTGAGCAGGATGATTGAGGTTCCAGGATGTGGACTCGCCTCGGTAAAATCAGGCTGATCCTATGAAAGCTGAGGCTTATATTATAGCAGGATACTTCGTAAGAACAGAACCAGATAAACAGGAAACTCTCTCTCCGTCATCTAAATAATAAGCATCCTCACCAGACTTCTATTCATGCAGGAGAAGTCTTTTAATTAATGGATTTATGATTATGGGGTTCAGGTGAGAGGTAAAGAACCACTTTGTCTGACGACTGAGGGGTAAGAGTTTGTGGAGTGAAATGAGGAAGGAGGGATGGAGCTGCCTGAGGACGGGGCAGAGGAAGGAGGGGGAAGGAGCTGAGCGCTGAGGGAGGGACAGTTGGGGTGCGGGACCTGTGACCCACGGATTCCTGTGGCTTCTTGTGTCACTGCAACAGCGCAACGAAGGAGCAGGAGAGGAATTCAGCTGTGCATCATTTACTTTATATCCTGTAGCATCTCAGAAAACTCTCCCCTCGGAAGCGATTTCAAAACACACTTACAGCACTTGAACCAAATATCTTAAGGCAATTACAAATACCAACTTATAAAGGAGTTAGCAGACACTCAAAAATCTTTCAAAAATCAGAGATAAGGAAATGCTGGGGCTATCTTCATTTAATTTCTGCCTACAGAAATCAGCTTCTCAAACGACTGCACATCTGTCCAGGCTGCCAACTGTCCTACCCCCCGTTTTCATATTCATTTTAGCCAAGGGACAGCAAAGAGATGGAGCAGGAAAACCTTACCTGAATCAAAATTATTTGAGGGTGTCCATGCAATCAGCCAGACTGGAGATGGATGGAGGCTGGATGCTGGGCTCCAAGCCTTCTCCATGCTGCTGTCCCTCCACCCCTGCCTCCCTCTCTCCCACTCCCAAAACTCAGGCACCCCCAGCAAAGTATGAGGAATGTTCTCCAACAAGGTGGTGAACTCCATAAAGACCATCAGTCTGCCTTTATCTTCATAGACTTCGCCACCCATAGACTGCACCACCCTGGTTAGGGTAGAACAAGGCCATCTTTACATATATCCTACACAGTTTTTCCCACAAGTAATACCTCATCTCCCAGCTGCCATTATAAAGGGGATTTTTAGGGAAGCTCTAGACAAAGTCTGTCCTTGTTGGCTGATACTCTTGATCGTACAAAATAAGAAACTACCAGCTCCTTGCATTCTTAGACGTTCTTTCATTATTATCTTCACAGAAGGGAGCTAATCAAAATTGAATGTAGGTAAAACTCCGCAGGTGCAGGCAGAATAGAGTAATTTCTTTGCCAAATGCTCACGTGTCTAAGGTCTCCTGCTTTTGCCTGGTGTTCTTGGATAAAGTCTTTGCCTGCTACAGCAAAACCCAGCCATTTCTCGTGGCTCTGGGAGAGGTATGCTCAAACAGAATAGTGGGTCGCTTTATCACCATAACATTATTTCCATTTCAGTGCTTTAAATGATCTGAAAGTCTGCTAGGAAGAAAAAATAAATACAGAAAAATGTAGCCTATTTTATCCTGCAGAGAACCGGTTAGGGTATATGTCCATTCCTGGGTAGTCAGCTTAAGTAAACTTCATTTTGTTTAGAAGCAAGACCAAACACCCTGGAAAAGGCAGCAGGTATTTTTTTGGAATGGGGTTCCTTTCACTGTTTGAGCCAAATCTCATTGAAAGGCCAGGAACTTTCACTTTGGGTTTAATTGGTCTCTGGGTCAGGGCAAAGCGGTATAATTTTCTAATACAAGCTCTAACTCACTAAGAAATCCCTCCTATCGGGGGGAAGGATATGTCCTATCCAGGGTCTGGATGTGCCTTATAGAGCAAATCAGCCTTTCCACCTTCAGAGCTAAATACAAAGCTGATCTCTCTGATTTGTTCTTCCATATATAGAGATACAAACTAGAAACAAGGACTCCTAAGGAGAAAAAAAGGATTTGTTTTTGAAAACTCTTAGCTCATAGGAAAGATAAATGAAGTAGTGTATTAAGCAGTGGCTGGCTGGTCCATAGGCAGATAATCTGACAGGAAACATTCGGAGTTCAGGTCTGCGTAGCCAAATTCCAGTGAAAAGGACAGCACAAGCCCGGGGACTGTGACAGACTGAGTAGTGTCACCAGACAGGGCACACTCCATGAGAACACCTAGAAATACGGACTAGGAGAAGCTGCTCACCTTAATGTGGTGTTTAATGGAGAGCAACCTGCTCTCTAATTACTAATTTTGGGAAAGCCTGCAACTTCTTCAGGAAAAGAGGAGGACTGATGTAGGGCTAGACACCCCTTCCACTGATATTAATGGCAAGACATTTAATTATTTCGGTGAGGAAAGGATCAGACCCTTAGGTGAAGGCATGAAAATGTATCAACATACTAATGAACTAACATCAGCAGGAAAGAAAAGCCTGTTGTGTGAAAAAAGCTAATTGCAATTGCAAGTCCGAAAGAGATTCTGCATTTATGTTTGCAAAAAAGACAGGCAAGACACGAAAAACAAGCCTTTTAGCCAAGGAAAAAGGATATTAATTCAGTTCCCCAGCTAGGACACCTGTGCAAACAATACCATCCCCAGGCAGTTAAACCAGAGAACTCTGTAGCTAATAGGGTAATGTTGATTAACACCTGACCACTTCACAGGGAGTGAAGAATAGATTTGGCGGATTTGCAAAATGAAAGGATGTCACCTAAAAAGCCATTTCACACTCAGTGCTTCTACAAGAACATTCTAGATTTGAATGGCTTTCCTCAGCCGAAAGTGGGATGTCTGACTCTTTTTGTGAGGTTAGGAAAAAAAAAAATTTGTTTGGTAAATCTAAATATGCCATGAATGTAGTTTTTAAACAAACTTTGCTTCTAGCCGTTTAAAAAGACCAAGTGTTTTGCTGTAAACCAAGCTAATTTTTTAACTAGAAAAATATTTTGACACAAGTGGGCATTTTAGCAGTTTAAAAACATTCTCCTAATGTTTTTCGAAAGTAGAAATTTAATCTCAACTTTTTTTTTTTTTTTTAAATGTTTGGTAGAAAGGCTTCTCATCAAATCAACTCTGCTCCAAAAAATTCTAGTACAGGACGTTTTGACAAAGTTCTAAGAAAACTGGTTACAGCCCCTGGAGACCTTGCTGCAGCAGATCACATCGCACCAACATCTTGCAGGTGGTATTCGGCTCTTCTTTGAAGACTAAATTTGGAAATGGCTCTTAGAAACATGTAGGAAAGTGAGACAATTTCTTTTTTTTTTTTCTTTCTCTCTCTTTTTCTCTTTTTCTTTTTCTCCTTGCCCAGGAGCTTTTAGTCTGTGGAAAACATGCTTCATTTGTGTTCGCATTCAGGTCTGGTGGTTCTACTTTGGGAGGGAAATGAACACCACGTGTTGATCACTGATATTAAAAAAAATAAAAATCTAGTGTCTAAAAAAATAGCCGAGAGGCCTGTTCTTATTCTATTGCTCCTATTGCTAGGAAGAGTAGAGATTTGTGGGACCAGAATAGTTTCTATCTTATATGAAGGTCTCTAACTAGATTGACAGGAGCTAAAGTAACCAGAACCCTTTAGATGTTTTCAGTATCACGCACATATATCGTCTACCTAGCCTCAGAATGACCTCAGTTTAAGGTTAACCTGATGTTTATTACAAGTTAATTTAAAAGAAAAAGAAAACCAAACCCCAAACTATTAGGTGACAGCCAACAGCTGAGCGGGACAGCAGCCTGTCACGCAGGCGGGGGCTTTTCTGAGCCTCTGACGGCCAGCTCAAGCCATTCCTTGTCTGCTCAAAGCAGCTTATTCACAGCCCAGCGACATGCAGACGGTTTTTATTTACAGCTTGCCAGTATCATCCAGACCGGCGGCTAATTGAGACTGTACTATTTTCGCACTTGATCTTTGCTGAGCTATAAAAGATGAGCCCCGAAAAAGTTTTCTCCCTCACACGCTTACGCTGTGCACCTTATACGTGCGCTCCTCGAATATCCAACAGTGGCAAAAGCTCATTAAAGATTATAGACCACTGAATCATCAGGAAATGATTTTTGAGTAACACTGAGGAAAGCGTTTTATGTAAGAGACTTCGTGGATCGAGGGGGAAAACTTTAAGCCAGCCCTTTTAGCGCAAGTTGGGAACTAGGTGTAGGACATTAGGATAAAAGCTTGGGAACTCTGTTCATTTCAATTTATTCCAATCCCAGCTTTGCTGGGTGAATCAGAGAAATGCTGGCAAGAGGCTGTGTGAGAGACTACCCTCACAGGAGATACGGAAACACTATAGGATACACTGAATACCTCTAGCAACTTGATTTCACTGCAGCTTAAAAAGAAACTGCAGAGCAGGAGCCTACCCCAGCTTTTATGTGTGCTGACTTCTTGCCGGACTCTGCTGTTAATTAGGTTTGCAGAGTAGGATAGAAGAGAGAATTTATATAAGGCTGTGGATATGGAGATTGAGAAATTTGAGTTTGGTCCGCAGGAGAAAGGAAGGGAAAGGAAAAATAGTGAGGAATTATCATGCTAGAAAGATTGTTATGTGGAGGCACATAAGGCTGGCAGTGGAAAATAAAAATACAGAACACACTTAAAGTAAAATAGGCACGGGAGGATCCCACTATAGGAGGATAGAATTATTTTGCTTCATATAGGGAGAGGTTTTGAGGCAAGAATCATGCTTCTTTACCATTTCCTATCTAGACGAGTACATGAAACTCTGTTGTCCATTCCATTTACATACTTATTATTCACGTTGTTAAGGATCAACCAGGAGTGGAGACCTACTGTTCTAGGCACCGTGTGGATGAAGAGAAGGAGACAGTCCGCACCCTGAATTGCTTACAGTCAAAACAGACAACACAGCCAAAAACTAGGGAAAGGAGATAAAACACAGCAACCCACAGCAGCAGCAACCCTATGGTGCTTCCACAGCCCTGGTTTCACTGGGGACAGGGAGAGGAATGTGATAAGAGAAAGGGAAAGACAAAGGAAAGGAGGGAGCGAGAGAAGGAGGAGAGGGAGGAGAGTGGAACTGTCAGGAGCAAGTCCAGGGGGAACCATCGATGAAGAAGCTTGGATGAGGAAGGCATCACAGCAAACAGCTGCTTGGCACCAGCTACTCAAATCTGCAGAAAAAATATCATCAGTGTCCATGAGGTTCAGCTCAACATTGTCTGTGGCTGTTGGCACAAATGTCCAGTGACACCCCCGAAAGCCACACATTTGGAAAGACCAGAGGTCCCAGTCCTACAGACAGATAGGATTTTTCACTTACACGTTTCTAAATATGGAAAGAATTGGAAACATTTTTGTCTGTGTATCTTATTCTCCAAAAAAAAAAAGGGGGTTGGGTCAGGCAAAATTGCATGGAAATTCCTAGCAAATTCATGAAATTGTTTCAGCCAGGGAAAAAAAAGTAATAAAGGAACGTATTTATTTAAGTTCAAATGTTTTACTTTGACATTTTTAAACAAAAAAATTACCTGGATTTATTTTTTTAAAATTAGTTAGATTAAAACATACCTTCATTTCATTGGGCCTCTAATGATTTTTTAAATACTGACTAAGCCTGAAAAGTCATTATGTAGTGTGCTGGAAGCAATAGGTGTTTAATGTTATTTGCCAGCAAACAGAGGAGTGCAATGAAAAGTTTGCAGTTGTGCTGAGAGTTTATCTTTAGTGCTACCTTTTAACATGTATTTTACATAATACATTGCTCTTTTTTTGTTGTGTTGGGTTTTTTTTGTTTCTACATCGTTTTTTTTTTTTTAAGGTGATCTAGAGAAATCCGCACTGTATCAGTTGATGCAGAAAATTCTCCTGCTCATCAGCAGCTGTGCTGACCTTCCCCACCCTCAAATCACACACACTTAACTTACTTTCAGCTTTTCAGATGCTGGACTTTTTCCCTCAAACACTGGAGGAAAGAGAACTGGGTGCCTGTTACTCCACGGGTTGGCTGGTTCGAGGTAAGAGGAAAGGGAGCTCCAGAGCTGAGCTCTTTCTGTGGAAATTATCTTTCCAGAAACATTTTTGCATAGAAAAATGAGGGGTTCCTATGAAGACTCTCAGCAGTCGTCTATTTCCATGGCCTTGCACAAGCCAAGGGGCAGCCTGTAAGGAGCCATTTCCAGATTTGCTTTAATGGTCAAAGACAATACCGTAATTTGCACCCAGGAATGAAATTGAAACAGAACGGAGCACAGACTGCATCCTTCAGGGAAGCCTGGCCAGCGAGCCAACCTCAGCGTGCCACCCCAGCTGTAAGCAATCCCAACCCGTAGCCAAACTATGCAGGGACCAAACTGTGCTCTGCACTTGGCACAGAAAATAGGCAATTTAACGGGCAAAGAATTTGCAATCTAAATTTGGATGTGCTGCTACAATGAGAACAACCACCACAGTGGTTATGGGCTGAGGGAGTATGAGAACCACAGTCTTCACCCCAGAAGGTAACTGCTTGGGCCTGGCACAAGCAATGTTTTGTTAATGCTTTTATTCATTTTAAAGATATCATTGAATAAACTCATACCTCATGACAATAGAAACAAGCTTGACTGGGTGGTGGAAAGAGAGGGTGGAAAGACGATACATCTGTGAGTAAGACCTGGAGAATGCTCCCACTAAGAACAGTTGGGGATGGGAAGGACATGTCACCCACGTTCAGATCAAGGATGCGGTCATTGAGACCTAACTATGAAGAAGTACAAAAGGCACTTACAGTTGCAGTCTAGAGAGTTACAGAAAGTCTTTCAAGCCAGTACAAGGAGTTTGAATGTGACATGTCATCATTAGGAAACCAATGAAGGATTTAACTGGAAAAGAAACTTGGATGAAATCCCCCCTCTTTCTTTTTTTTTGGCAAACCGAGAGGGAACAATGAAGAAGACCATGGAGGAAACCACTGCAGTAATCATCCAACCACCGGTGCATTCCTGCACCATATCCAGCATGGTTCCTCACACAGTCTAATCAGGGAGGCTCCATGGCAAACATCCCTTTCCAAACATGGACCTGGAGCAGGAATTTGGCTCTTGCTATGCTTGCCACACAGAAACAGCAAACAGAACCAAAAAAAGCTGGTTTGCCTCGCTGCAAGGATTTTAACAGATTTTGTCGATGTAATGTCGATGTAATCCTCTCTGCATGAGAGGAGTCCAATAAAATGACAAAAAGAGAATGTCTAATGCTACCCAAGCCTCAAACACACTTCCTTCGTGGCTTTTCACAGTTGCTGCTTGAGTTTTTATATATAACCCTCTTACTTATCAGAAAAATGCACTCACTTCTGCCCACCCACTTTTAAAATACAGAAATATTTAGACTGTAGAATCACAGAATTGTAGAAGTATCAAGGTTGGAAGGGACCTTTGAGATCATCGAGTCCAACCATCAAGCCAACACTGACAAAAACCATCACTAAACCATGTTGCTCCAGGGATGACAATTCCACCAGTGCAAAGATGCAGCTGAAGGTGAAAAATGGTTGGGGAAAATGAAAAAATTATATACAGGCTCATTCATTATGATTCTGGTCATGTTTTGCAGCTTCAGAAGCTCAACTTAGATAAAAATGTTAGTTTAGTTGCTTCACAACAGGCTAATGTCCAAAATGGCAGCTGAGAATGAAGTAATTATTAAAATTAAAATTATAGGAAATACGAGTTCAACATACAAATGAAATACATACTATGCACTGGCAGAAATCAAATTTTTGAGATAGGTTTTTTATCATATAACATGCAGGGTCCCATTAAAGGGAAACAAACCACGGATTACTTCCTCGGGTGATAAAGCTGTACTAATTTTGAAATCATACACAGTGAGAAAAAGAGTGTCTAATTGTAAGGAAAATATTTCCAAAAAGAAAACTAGTTCTCTGGCAAGAGAATAATGAATTACACTCACTAAAATATCTAGGGGTGTTTACACAAGCTCATAAATGTGTAGAGGTTCACCATGAAGAGTAAGCAACTGAGAAGTCTTTTCCAAGTGCACAAACATCTGCTTTTTCATTTGCCAGTCCTCAGAAATAGCCATCGTGAGTTAACCTGCCATTGTTGGAGTTTTATATTTCTCAGTGAAGTGTCTCTTCTACCTTGCTTCTAGCTCTGACTTTATTGTGCTCGCTCTTTTGGGCTAGATTTTGCCTGTCCTCTGACAGGGCAACAGCCCAGGTGAGAAACATCTGACCTAAGCAAGATACCTACAAATGCTGCCACCTGCATCTGCTTCAGCTGCTTAAACTCACCAGTTAACAGTGAGGAACAGGCAGTTCCAGAACCTGATTCCCCTGGTCCACATGTAGACTTCTAAAAGAAGCCAGGTGCATTGTCCCCTCAAGAGCAGGAAAGCAAAGGTTCTTGCCACTGGCTGAAAAGGGGAGGACAGGGAGACAAGTGTTGTTAGTCTTTTTTTTTCTTTTTTTTTTTTTTTTTTTCTGTTACACCTCTATGTTGAGGATTTCAAAATAGAGATGACAAGGTATTCTAAAGGAATGAATCTGGAATAAACAGATGTTCTGAAGATATAATCGGGCTCAGCAGAGGAATAATATGATCTAAAGAACATCTAATGACAATCAGATGACAATGCAGATGACATCTGCAGCATTTTATTCATATATCTTCTGGGCAGAGAGAAGAAACACAATTGGTGCAGAATCTCAGCTCCATGAAAAACAAAAGGATTCTTTTCCATTGCCTTTTGTGAAAATTGGATTAGATTCTTGGTGCTCATAATGAAGCATTGAGTTTATTAGAATATCATCTAGTGAAAACAGAAACACAATGGGAACACGTGTATATTTGGTAGAACTGAAAGGCCTTTCCTCTCACTTCAGCCTCGGGGTCTTCACTTTAAATAACGTTATCTACAAGCAATTCTAATTCTCCAAGCAACCACCACGTTGCGAGAATTGGCCACTAAATGAAAGTCTCAGGGGAGAGAAGAAGGGGAAAAGCAGATAACCCCAGTGACTGACAAACCTCTGTCCATTTATCAGGAATCAGAGGAAACATTTCTGCATGTACAGGTTGGACTTTGTGCGTACCTACCAGCTGTCTTAATGCAGTTATTAAATACAAGGTCATGACGGCATTAAATATGAAGTGCCTACGGTACCACACCCAGGTGATATCTCTAGCATGTAAAGGTCTGGAAATAATCTGCTGCTTATCAGGCAGGGCAGGACATGGAGCAGGGCTGGACACTGGAGGAGGGGTGAGAAGGGAGCTGCAGGAGGTGTCCTGTGACCCCATGAAGGCCACGTTTGCCACCCCAGACAGTGCCACTTGGAGGAGAGTTACCTATTCCTATCTGTCTAAACCTTCCTGGTAAATCTATATGTATTTTGTCATTCTAGGCAGGATAGAAAATGAATCACAGAATCACAGAATGATATGGGGTTGGAAGGGACCTCTGCAGATCATCTAGTCCAACCCCCTGCCAGAGCAGGGTCACCCAGAGCAGGTCCCACAGGAATGTGTCCAGGCGGGTTTTGAATGTCTCCAGAGAAGGAGACTCCACCACCTCTCTGGGCAGCCTGTTCCAGGGCTCTGCCACCCTCAAAGTGAAGAAGTTCCTCCTCATGTTTAGATGGAACTTCCTATGTTCAAGTTTGTGCCCGTTTCCTGTTGTCCTGTCACTGGGCACTGCTGAAAAAAGTCTGGCCTCATCCTCTTGACACCTACCCTTATAGTATTTACAGGAGTTGATGAGATTCCCCCTCAGTCTTCTCTTCTCCAGGCTAAAAAGACCTAAGTCCCTCAGCCTTTCCTCATCAGAGAGATGTTCTTGTCCTCTCATCATCTTCATAGCCTTTCATAGCTTTGAAGCTCCAGGATGCTTTTCTCAAAACCTGAACTTTGTTACCCTGTGACAAACAGCATTTTTGGTAAAAATCTCAGTTTGCAGCCAAGTGGGTTGTGCAGTATCATGACAATGGGCGTTTTTCCAGGTTATTTCAGCAAAGGAAAATATGGGATAAAGGAATAAAGGAAAATCATTAGAGATTGGAAATGATGGGGATGAACACACAAAGTCTTTAAATCTGGAAATGCATCGCTGGGATGCACTGAAGTACAGCCGAAAAATTTGCAAACAGCGTTGTTGCAGTGTGTTGGTGATGTGAAATTTTCTAAACATTCATGAGTGTAATAATTTTCCTGTAAAACTCTCATTTTTTGTGTGAATTTTAAGATTTTGGAGGGGAATGTTCTATTCTATGGTCGTAGGCCTTTCCAAAAGGCCATCTGTTTCTAGTTATTCAAGCACAGTCTGTGTTTCCAACCTGGGTATTATAGTTTGATATGGTGAGAGGACGCGTATGGAAAGATCCGGGTGTTTAGATCACAGCTTGTAACTGAATCACTTTCAGGAAATGCCTCAGAATTTCATTTTTGTTCAGATGGAATCAGGATTAATTTTGTATAGTGTTTTGTGGTATTTGTATGGATCATTCGTTCTTATTTCTGGTCTGATAAAACAAGCAGTCTTATGAGATCCTGTCTTCAGATTAACCAGTTGAGGTCGTGTACCTTTCATGGTTTGAATAATAAATGTCACTAAAGACACAGGGACAAGTTCTTAACGTCTTGATGATTTATATTGCTGCACACCACTGTCTTGGTGTGTTGAAATCTACAGCAAGCAAAATGTGAACGTTCTGTCTTTCACGTGTTGATTATTACTTTAAAACTCTGGAAGATAATAAAGGAAATGTGAGAAGCCATAAGGCTACCTTTTTGTCACATGATATGAATTATTTATTTTTATTTTTTTTCCCCTGAAGGATCTACCCCTGGAGCAACACATCTGTAAATAAGCACTTGATGGAGAAATGAGAATCGTTTGAGAGAGTTCCAGAAGTTTTCATATTTCCTGCAGACTTTCTGTGTTCAGGAGACACAAATCTGCCCTTACACACCATGTCAGGCTTGCAGCAGGTTTGAAAGGCCATCAGTAGCAAATGTTCTGCCTTATATCATGCTTGTTCCCTCAAGAGCCTAAGAGGAGACATTGAATGCTTTGTGGGAATTTTCCTCAATTCCCAGTACTCACACCCTTCATGATTTTTCCAGATTAAATGGAATATTAAGTGACTAGTGCTCATTTTGACTGTATGACTGGATTTCTCAAGCATCGGCAGAGGTATATGTGCTCACCTCAGCACACCTCCCTAATCTGGAATCGCTGCAGTCTCTTGAGCCCTACATGTGAAACACCACGTCGTGTTGAGAAAATACTCTGTTTGAAAGCCCGTCTTCAGAGTCAATGCTGGAGCCCAGACCCTCAAGTGCACTGATGCCCCTGACTTCATGAAAGTGAGGATTAGGGTCTAACTGTTTATCCTGGCAGGTGTTTCTGGCCATAAGCCAGAGGAGTGGGTGCAGACAGACAACGAGTTTCTTTTCCACTTTCAGAAATAAGCACGTGAGCTGAGGGGAGAAGCACACTGGAACTTTCTAAGACATTTCTCTGCACTGTTTAAGGATTTATCTCTCTGTTAGAGAGAGGCTAATGCATTTCACTATGCTCTCAGCAAAGCACGGTCTCGGGTCTGTCTTTGTGCACTTTGGGAGCCCGTGGCTTCATTTTTTCAGGCCCAGTGATCTGCCTGTGTTTCTACCTGAGGCTTCTGATGTGCTTCTGATAAGATACAGTTACAGGTGAACAGGTAAAACAAGAATTCAAGGGCATTGCTGAAATGCTGGGCTCAGCATCTTTTACTCCTCCCCTTCTATCACCATCTTTGTTTTTCTACGTTAAGAACATAACAGCAGCTGAAAAAAAAATAGAACCATGTCATTCTCTGATCATTTATCTGGAACTCATCAGAGAATCTGACTACTTTCCATTTGCACGAGGGAAAAAAAAAAAAAGAGTAATATTAAAGTCCATTGAGAAATGTGAGTTATATAGTAGTACTATTTACTCAGACGCTACAGCAATGATAGGGCTGGATGGATACATGGATATATGGAAGTAATTTCTGCGTGGTAAAGTCAGAGTTTTCAACATGAGGCTTTATTTTCACTCTCCTCCCATAAATTTAGTCTGAAGAGTGGAACTGGATACATTTTCCTGACATAATATGTTACAGAAAGGCCATAGATTTCATGGTCATTTTATGCCAGAAATGCACCAGAAAGAGGCAAGCCTGTCCAACCTCACATTTAATTTCTTGTTACTACCTTCTTTCCCTTCTACTGCACCTGCACCTCTGCATCATGCACTAAACCAGGTCCCACAGGTGATACAGAATAAAACTAACTTGGAGAAAAAGACAGGGTGCCCAGTCTCTCCCTCCCCACTCCACCCTCCCAGTCTAGTTGTGCTTAGATGCAAAGTGATTTTGATAGGACTGAATGAGAGCTGGTAGTGGGCAATCCAAAGGCAGAGGAGGATAGAGTCATAGAATAGTTTGGGTTGGAAGGGCTCTTAAGGATCATCTAGTCCAACTCCCCCTGTAATGAACAGGGACCTCTTCAACTAGACCATTTTGCTCAGAGCCCCATCCAACCTGAACTGGAATATTTCCAGGGATGGGGCATATACCACTTCTCCGGGCAACCCGTTCCAGTGTTTCACCACCCTCACAGTGAAACATTGCTTCCTTATATCTAATCTAAATCTTTTCTCTTTTAGTTTAAAGCCATTACTCCTTGATCTAATGCAAAAGGCCCTGCTAAAAAGTTTGTCCCATCTTTCCTGCAGGCCCCCTTTAAGTACTGAAAGGCCGCAATAAGGTCTCCTCAGAGCCTTCTCTTCTCCAGGCTGAACAACCCCAACTCTCTCAGCCTGTCCTCACAGCAGAGGTGATCCAGCCCGCTGAGCATCTTTGTGGCCCTCCTCTGGACCTTCTTCAACAGGTCCATGTCCTTCCTGTGCTGAGGGCTCCAAAGGTGGATGTAGCACTCCAGGTGGGTTTTCACCAGAGCAGAGTAGAGGGGGAGAATCACCCCCCTTGCCCTGCTGGCCACACTTCTTTTGATGCAGCCCAGGATATGGTTTGCTTTCTGGGCTGCCAGTGCACATTGCCTGCTCGTGTCCAGTTTTTCTTTCATCAGCACCCCCAAGTCCTTCTCAGCAGGGCTACTCTCAATCCCTTCATCCCCAGCCTGTATTGATACGAGGGGTTGCCCTGACGCCAGCGCAGGACCCTGCACTTGGTCTTTTCAAATTTCATGAGGGTCACATGGGCCAACTTCTCCAGACTGTCCAGGTCCCTCTGGATGGCATCCCGTCTCTCAGGCATGTCAACTGCACCACTCAACTTGGTGTCATCCACAAACTTGCTGAGGGTGCACTTGTTCTCACTGTCTATGTCATTGATGAAGATATTGAACAGTAGTTGTCCCACTACGGACCCCTGAGGGACATCACTTGTCACCGATCTCCATCTGGACATTGAGCTGTTGACCACTACCCTCTGGATGCGACCTATCCCCAGGACAGACAAGGGAGAACAATTCTTCAAGCTATCTGCCTACATATCTACCTATGTCAGGACCCAGGGAGGGTCCAGGCACAATGCCCACGCTGGGGAGCCTCTATTCCTGCTCTGTTAGACCTCTGCAATTATTATTCTTACAAAGCTAGAATACTGTTTGCTTTGGTGGAAGTGTGTGTAGGACACCCAATATTTCAATAAGAAGGTAAACATTTGTGACCTATGCCTGGTGAGAAGCTCATTCTGGTATCTCAACAGGGTTGCTTGAGAGACTAACTAGTCATTGCTGGAATTTGAGGATTATTGCCAACTGCTTTGAAAATAGGTGCTTTCCCCAGGAAAGCTGGGGTCATCGTGGTACCAAGTGGTACAGTGATGCAGATCTTTAACGCAAATATGAGGGCTCTTGCCCTTTTCTGCCTCCAGCCCCTCCCTGCTTTGCACACATATTCCCTGCCATACGATGCGGCAGTCTCGTGACTCCACAGCCTTTCTTCTTCCCCACATCCACACTCAGGTTTCAGCCAGCTCTGTCTTCTCCACCTCCACCAGGCCGCAAGAGGTGAAAAAAATGCAGGTGCAGCTACAACAGTAGTCCCAAACAAGCTCATTTATAAAATAACACAAAACAGGAGCCCTGCAGAGCTCAGTTCATTTTGTCTTGTGAATCCCAAAGGATGAGTCATTAAGGGGACCATCTGGGTTCATTTCATTGTCACCTTTGGTGCCTTTTCATAAAAGTGTGGAGTTTAACTGATTTCTGATAACTCCCGCCACAGTCCATGGGAAGGGACTTCCTTCCAGGGGAAGATACCAACATCACTGTGAAGGTCTGCCTTAGGTGCACTGCTCCTCAAAGGCTGAAAACAGAGTATACCTGCATGCAAACAGCAGGGCTAAAAAAGCTCAAATGATTGCTCTCAGCTAAGTGACCCCAAGCAGGGTGTCCTGGTAACACTTATTCTTGCCCTTCCAAGTCAGAAAAGAAAACCCAAAAGAGCCTGTTTTAACAGCCTGTGTCTCTGCTTGGCATTTGAAGTAACGAGAGCTCTGAAATGTATTCCTGCTATAGGTAGGAATTACCAAGAGACCAAGCGTGCCCAAAAATATTCATTCAGTGACATGAAAGTCATGCACCATTCTTGCCGCTACCCTGCTGGATAGGCTGATATACCCTGTGAACAGGCAGGCACCTTGAAAGAGCAGACATTGTTGTTGATATACACACACATGTGTATATACCTCTATTTAAACTTGGTATTTACTGCAAACAGAGCTCAACAAATCATTTGCACTAAGTGCTTTTCAATGAGTATTATTCTTCTCTTCTGTTCACTGCTTACCCATTAATGCTTTCGCCATATGTTTCCCAGATTATTCAGTTTTTGGACAGATAATATCTAGTCAACACTTAAATTGTGCTATTTCTTTGCAGCTGCGTGGACAAGTTACTCGTTCATCCTCTGAACCAAACAAGAAGGAGCCAGACGAATCACCAGGACGTCAAACAGGAAGGTTGTCTGCAGAAGGAGACACTTCTTCAATGGGGAGGGCAGAGAGCAGTAGTAGACTGATACTCAACTAAAGCCATCTTCCTATTCAACACCCTATTTACTTGCTTTGTCAAATCCAGAATCAGACGGGGAAGGTATCCTCTACCTTGAGACACGAGGAATCAGCCAAATAGTGGCTTTTTTTTCTTGTTCCCAGGTGGGCTGGGGAAAAACTGAAGTCTAAGAAGCTGACGGTTATAAGAAAGAGGAAAAACAATCCACCCATTTCAAAAAATCAAATAATGACTACTGAAGAAAAAAATTGTATTGTTTCCTCAGGTCTTTTTTCAAGTGCAGTTTCACTGACGGACTTGGTTATGGTACAAGCCACTCCCTGTACCCTTACAGAGCATTTAGGTCATTGCCTCATCTGAAATACAAGAGCTTCTTGAAGCAGTTTCCACAGCAATCTTGTTCTCCGATCACCATGTCAGCTGCATTTCCAGAACTCAAGAGGCTGTAGCAACTGCCCGCATGAACAGTTGGATCCTGCATGATTAATTCATGCTACTGAGATGACCTAAGTCAGCTTGCAAATCTCTGCAGAATCTCACCTTGCAAAGGGCAGAAAGAAAACCTGACAGTGTTTATGGCAAGAGAAATAATCCCCAGATGTTGCTCTACAGCTGCCGCTGCTAGCCAAGGAGTTTTCCACACAGTCCTCACTTTGAAACACAGAATCACAGAATGATATGGGGTTGGAAGGGACCTCTGGAGATCATCCACTCCAACCCCCTGCCAGAGCAGGGTCACCCAGAGCAGGTCCCACAGGAACGCATGCAGGTGGGTTTGGAATGTCTCCAGAGATGGGAGACTCCACCACCTCTCTGGGCAGCCTCTTCCAGGGCTCTGCCACCCTCACAGGAAAGAAGTTCCTCCTCATGTTTAGATGCAACTTTCTATGCTCAAGTTTGTGCCTGTTTCCTCTTGTCCTGTCACTGGGCACCACTGAAAAAAGCCTGGCCCCTTCTTCCTGACACCCACCCTGTAAGTATTTATAAGCATTGATAGGATCCCCCCTTATAATTCCCCACAGCCAGCTCTGCAGCTTGCCCCACATGCAGCCCCACAACTTCCACCAGACCCTATAGCTCCTCTCTCCCAAACCCAGGTGTGGTGCCCAGTCCACCTCTGATGAATCCACCACCTTTCAACACAGCCCTACGATCCATTTTGTCCCAGTCCCATGAACAACTCTACAGCTCAACCCTTTGAATGCATCCTCAGCATCTTTCTCCTTCAGTCCATGCACAGCTCTCTACAAAGCTATTTCCCCAAGTCCTACCTTCTTCAAGGTCCGCTTGTCAGTCACGTCATTGCCAGAGCAGCAACTAGGTGCCAGGATCTTGGGAGCTGTGTATTGCTGGCACTTTTTTGAAGGCCATGATTCCCAGGTGCTTGGTTTGCGTGTTGCCAGTTGAACAAGCCTCCGGCGAGTGCTCTGGGGCTACTGGAACAAAGCATTTAAAGGCATGTCTAACTTCAGGAGCAGAAGTGATGGCATTAAAGGCAACAGAACTATTCACGCACTCATAAATAAACATTTTTGCCACTGCTTTGCCAGGCTGGGTTCATTCGAAAATCAGCCTTGCAGATGAAGCCCTAGGTGTCTGAACCTTTCTCCTGCTGTTTTTAATAGAAAATGTCCTCATTTAGAAACAGGTCTTTCCCATGCACACCATGGGGGAAAGTAATTATACGTGATAGAAGTCATGACTTCTAAGAGGAGATACAAGGTATCTGATTCCCTGTCTTCTTTATAGACTTATGCTTAGATCAGTGCTGGTTTAATTAACTCTTAAATTTTAATTATCCTGCGGACTATAGATCTGCATAAATGATCTGGTGAACAAAACCTAGTTTTTAGGTCAGCATAGAAAAACTATTTTTAACATAAGAGGGAGAAATTGCTCAATTTAACTGCACGTTCTCAAATCCCCCTCGTCTGCTTTGACCATCTGATTTCATTAAAAGCTGGAGCAGCTCCCAGTGAAACAAGTCACATCCTCAGCGTGAAAGGAGATGCAGGACTGTCATGATCCTTCCTGCAGTACCTGTATTGTCACCCTCAGTCCCAATATAATCATGCTGGGACCTTGTAGGAGGTGACACTAGCCAGCCACTGCTTGTGCCTGGTCTGATATGGCTTCACCATCCTGGGGTGATCCACGGGGACGGCTGCTTTCCTGTTTGGGCGCTCCAGGATGAAGTAGTCTTGGGGTCCTTGGAGCAGTGATATTGTCCTGACTCCCCTTTCACAACAGTGTCATCTCACTGGCCAGCAGAGCATAAAACCAACAGAAGCAAGCTGCAGTCAAAACTATTGTCTTCTCCTGTGCCATATACATTTATCCTGTCTGTATTCATTCATAAGCAGAATGAACTAAATAAAAACAAATTAAGCCCATGTAGTAAATGTGTCTAGGAATTTAGCAACCCAGCTTGAGCTTCCAGTGAGATTCAGTGGTACTAAAGTTGTAAGCATTTTGACATACCAGGCTTAAGACCCTACAGAAAAAGCTGAAACCAAAAATGTAAAAAAAATTAAAAAGAAGAGGACGTAATTTCAAAAGTGTGTTTTCTTAAATGGGTTTCTAGGGTCATCTGAGGAAGAATCGCCTACATTCAGCTGAGATGTGACTGACAGTGACAGATCCCCTGTTGAGGTGGAGGAGGCGAGAAGCACGAGGCTACTTTTGGTGCCGATACACTCACTGGGGAAGAGAAACAGGTGCAAGTGGTTTCATAGTAGAGAAAACTGGTGTGACTTCCTTCAAATTTGGTATGCAAATTTGGTAACCAGGACAGCTTGGGCATTCAGGGGCAGGGAGGTCAGGGAAAAAGAGTTTGGCAGGACAGAAAAACAGCCTGCTACACACACTTGAGTCTTCTGTCTGCCTTGCCCAGCATTCCCAATGGCAGCTTCACACGTTAACCATACTAAGGGCTGGCCAAGGGCTGTGGCCATCGTGCCTGTCCAGAGCAGCCATGCCTGTTTATGTGACCTAGACACAGGACAGCGTTTCCTGACGTGATCCTGACAGCTTAGGCCATTTTTTACAAGCCTCCTTGGCTTGCCCTTGGTTGTGAGTGTTACCCTTGGTCAGGTCTTGATGAGTTCACAGGGAGCTGGGAGTGCGCTGTACTAATGCAAATCCATCCACTTTGGTATGAATGTAAATATCTGTCTCAAAAAAGAAACTCTGCTTGAAGATGTCCATAAGACGCGGCTGCTGGTTCCATAAATTATTTTGCTGGGAAGATTCAGTCAACCTGATAGAAAATGAAATTTAGGGCTGGAGTCCCTCTTGTGCTGCAAGGAGCATCTCTGTATCCGAGGTAGTCCTTCAGACTCACCTTGACCCTAAGGGAAGGAATTGTGTCTCCCCTCAGCCCGAAGCAGATGGGGTGAGGAGATGCCAGCGGCCACTCGGTTGTCCCCGTTCCATCCCTGCAGAGGCCCAGGTTGGAGCGGCAGGGGGGACACAGAGATCAACCCCTTGGTTATCTTGGTTATCTCCTGCTGGATCAAAATGGCAGCACTTTTATCTGATTGCAGAGGGCGGGCTGTTAAGATGATGGGCCATTCCCAAGCTGGTTAACCACCAGCAACCCCCATGCTTCCTTCTGTCCCCACCATGGGGGTGCTAAGGGAAGCGGGTGCCCCTGGCCAGGGCAGGCCTGGGCAGCCATGGCGTGGCCCACAGCTGCAGCCATGAGGGTGCAGGTGGTTGGGGTTGGCCGAGGCAGGGGCTGGGCCCTCAGGTGGAGGTGCAGGGCCACCAGCCCTCCCTGCCAAGGCAACCATGAAGGGGGTGTCATTACTGAAGGGGATTGGAAAAGCCACACGGAGATGGCCGGACCTGCTGCAGGGCCTCCCTGGCCCTCCACGGCCCTGCGGAGGAGAAGGCAGCCCTGACAGGCCCTGAGCCGCTGCTCGCCCCCCTCACCCAAACGCTCCTTTTTAATGGCTGGTGTAGCTGAATTCCAGTTAAAATCACTGTGAGGGGAGGCAGGGATAAACCCACAGGCGAGCAAACAAGTGGTTAACAGGGGAAAACAAAGATGGACCTGCAGCGCTTGGGGACGAGCCACCGATAGTCTGACAAGGAGCTCTTTGTGCTCTGCCGGGCAGCCATGCGCCGCCGCCTCACAAAAACAAACCTCTGCCCGGGGGTCAGGGCTTCGGTCTTTGCTAGAGCCTGTGGGTATTTCTAGGGGGGGCTTCTCTCCCTTCCCCTTCCATTCCTTTGTGCCCGTCCCTCCCCGCTGCACTGCACGGCTCCTCACTTTTTGATAAGTTCCAGCTTTTCGGCATCACCACGTTATTAGCCGAGTCCACTTGAGAGGCCTGTGATCAAGGGGCAGATTTTATCGCAGTTGTCTGTCCTTTACTCATAAAAATGCTGCCTTTTCATCTTCTTGCTGCGCTGCTTGTCAAGTTACTGGTCAGGGAGCGAAGGAAATACCTACTTAGGCATCAGGGAAGGTGACATGGCTGTCAAACACACAGGCAATTCAGCATCCCGGGGGGACGCCGACTGGCTGCAAACACCGAGGGAAGCGTGGATGCATTGTGCCGAAGGTAATATTCCAGCAGTTCGGAGCGAAATGTTCAATTGATTCAAATTAAACTGAGTTAATCACCGTGGAACTGCCATACTGCCACAAAGGCTCACCTTTGCTCGTACCTGGTCCCCATCCTCATCTCTCGCTGCAGCACTGAGGGTGTCCCCGGGGGCGAGGGATTTCCCAGACAGGAATACAGCATCCCAAGCATCTGTGCAGGGTCTGGTCCATCTGCTGCGTTTGCGTACTTGCTCTGCTGTGAGTCAGACCTAAGCACTAAATCCAATGTACCGCTGTGCGTGCGGAGATTATCTGTGCTTCGTGTGTGCACTCGCAGTGATATAATCATCCGCATGAAAACATACAGATGTTCTTGACCGATATCCAGATACGTAGATTATAACCACACAGCCCAGGAAGTGTGAAGGGACCCAGAGGAGAGAACACCAGAAAACCCTACTCAGTGTAATGCTCCTTTTCCCTGCCTTTGACAGTGGAGGAAGTGCAATTAGTGTAAATGCAAATGGGGCCGGCAGAAATTCCCTCAGCAGAAGTCTGACAGCACCCTGCGATCAGACACGCAGCTAATCCCGAGCGAACGCTCCCAGCCTCAGCTGGCATGGGGCACTGAGCTAATGTAAGTTATGCAATTACCCACCAAATGGCTATCACTGAACCGATAGCTCGTACAGTAGGAGCTTTCATGGCTAATAACTGAAAATAGAATCAGACCTCACACGAGCTGTGTAGCTGTGCACTGATTTCTATTACGTGGCGGGAGGGGTTATATTTACACCACAGAAGCAGATACCAAACATATTTTTTGGGAAAATAAAATTACTATAATTACTTTGATTGTGTTGCCTAGAAAATGAGATTTTTAATTTTCATAAGATGTTAAGAGTTTTTGAAATACATAAGGGCATGGAAAAATTGCATAAAAAACCCCAAATGTGCCTTTTTAAATGAATATGCACTGGGCATCATGAATGAATAAGCTCGGTAACAAGGTTCTTGCCCTGGAATATTGGACACAAAGGTTAATTATCACTTTGCAATCTCTGTAAAAATGTCTTTAATATTCAGACAGTCAGGATGCAGCCATCTCTACGTATGATAGCAGATTGCAGATGTTCCTCTCCCAGGTCTCTCCATATGCTGATTAAATGACGCTCGCTGTCCTCGAACTGTGTTTCATCCACATGTTCCCTCCGTCCTCACCCGCTCTTCCCAAAAACAACAACAGGGAGCTCTGCATGGGTATATTAACAGTGAGAAAGTGATGACTGGTTACATGAGTCTGGGCTTGCTCAGGCTCCCAGCTGGCCAAACAAACCTCCCTGCGTGCTGCAGCCCGCTCTGCTATTGATGGACCACAAGCAGCAACTGAAGCATTTTAAAAGCAATAAACTAGTTCCTACTAGCCCGCCTTTCAACCTGCTGTCTTAAGGGGGATATGTTGGAGTGGGTGAAGTAGCCTCAGCCCTTCTCTTTTCATTTGCTCTGGCTGGTATCAGGTGGTTTGTTCATGGCTGCAGGGCTGACGAGCATTCCCGTTTCTGCTGGGACTGCGCCCTGCATATATTTTCCTCTTCAGTAGTCACAGAGCTTGCTGGCTGATCCGAACCAAATTTGACAGCCCTCAAATATATCATCCCTGCAAAGTTCCTACAAGGGTCACAAGAACAGTCAGCTATTGGAGGGATCTACAAGTGAGGCTCAGACCTTCAGAAACCACAGATATTATCTGCAGAAAGTAAGATCACAGCAATGAGTACAAACATGAAGTCAGGTTTCTTACAGGACTGTGTCTCTCGGCTTTTTTAACAGACCAATATTAAGATTTTTCCCCTCTCCAGATTCCCCTGCGCTTTTAACCTTCCAACTCCCCTCCAGAGTAATGTTCTGGCAGTAAAAACCTTTGAGAGTTTTATTCTTATCTCAAATTTGATTCAAATCAATGAGTAGGTTCAAAAGCTAAGGGGAAACAGAACTGCAAAGACAGGCAGATCACTTCGGTGTGTTTCCATTTTTTAAAAAAAAGAAGGCTAAAAATGTGAATGAAAGAAGCACTGCAATAATTCTTGTTTTACACCAAAGATATTTTTTCTGCTGCTCACAGAATAACTCCACTTGTGACAAAAGGTTTTGTAAAAGCCCAGGTATTTCTCATGGACAGTTTACAGAAGTGACCATATACTGAAATAGTTTTAGGTGTCTTCTTCTGGCGTAGCCTTTCTCTGTTTCTCACTTATCTGTCTGGAAGTTTCAGAAATCCTTACGCTTAGGGTTCACTGAAGGACTACCATGCACACAAGCTCATGGTTATTTGCTAGAGCTGGGATGGGCTCCTCATACAGAGCAGGGGAGAACTGGATAAAACAGGAGGGAAGCCAATCTGATGGGACACTCTGGCAACTGGCAACGGGGCTAAAACTCCTGTATTCCACTTTTTCTTGCAGGCAAGGTATCTGAGGGCTTTTATTGAGCAATCCCAGGCCTTAATTTACATTAGAAAGGACATGTCAGCGCTCTTCCTTCAAATGCACTGAGTGGACATTACAGTTTTCTTCAACCCCATGACTGATCTTGGTGTTTACCTGCTTATAAAATGGCCTTTTAACTACAGCGCTCAGGGGAGTGCCAGAAGCAAAGATTTCTTCCTCTGAAAATCTGGGGTTTAAATTTTCCCAGGCAGAGAAAGGACAATTAAACCTGTGTCAACTGACCATAACTCGGCTGGGCATTTTTACCCTTTACCAGGTACATAAAGACCTTTTCCTTCTCCGGCTATGTTTTAAAAGCGACTGTCATTACCTTTTGAATGCAGTTCGGGATCTTCTCAGAACACCTGCTAGACTAAGTTCTTAAGGGGAGATTTCTTCAGGAAGAATTCCAGTTTATTGACCCTGATGGGGAACAGAAATGAGATGGGCTTCAAGCTGCTCATCGCTGCATAAGGAGTTTGGGCATGGCCAGGATGGGCCTTCTCAGGGGTTGAGAAGGACTTTTTGGGACTTTGTTTTAAATGTTTAACTTGGGTAGTGATGCCCTTTTACTGGCCTGAGAGAATTGTTTGAATTCCTGCATGTCCCAAAGACCACAGTTATAGTGAGTGTTTCAGCTCTCAGCACCAGGTGCAAAGAAGACACAACCACGTATCTGCACCCTGAAGGCCCCTTGGGACAATAAGGAATTCCAGCCTGGAAACTACACTTCTTGCTGAAGATAAAGGAAAAAAACTCCCAAGATACCTGCCTGACTATCTTTTGGAGTAAAATGCTTTCCTACCCCAAATCTGGCCATTGTTGTGACCCTGAGCATCAGAGGAAGACACACAAAGCAGAAAGCTGAGACGTAGTAGTGCCTTCTAACCCCACCGTGGTCTAACCCCACAGTTGTCCTGTTTCCAACTGGTCACCAAGGTCTGATGCTTCAGAAAGTGGTAGGTGGGTAGAGGAGTAATCAAAATATGTCTCAGAGGCAGAGAGAAGGAATTCTTTCATAGCCTGAAGGCAATCATGTGAGGTCCTCACCACTGATTGCTGGCTGTGATTTGGAGTTTCTCCCACCGAAGGACATTTATCAGTGATTGGATCTTGTCATGCCTTTGTCAGTAGAAGTTTAAAAGCTCTCTCCTCTCAGATATCCATCCCATGTGCTAACACTTGTACAAAAACACCCAAATTGCCTCAGGCTTCTTTTTTTTTTCAGCAAACTGAATAAATTACGGTCCTTATGTCTCCCCTCCTACGGTCTGCTTGGCAGCCCACAAGCCAGCTTTGTGGCTCCCCTTTGGAACTTCTGTAGCATTTCCTCAGCCTCCCTCAACCAGCAGGGACCAAAAAGGCAAGCCAGCTTCTAGCAGTGGCTAACTAATGCCATACGCTCGAGTCTCTACTTCTGCTTTCCAAATAACTATTAAAACGCTTTGGAAAGCACTTATTAAAGGCAGCAGCAAGAGTGCTCCTGAAGGTAAAACTCCACTGTGCTTGCAGTTAGTTATTCACCCGGGATTCAGGAGGTGCTGGGGTTCAAACGCTGGGTTTGGCAGAGGCCTCTTGGGCAATCTTAAGACATGAATTTGACCTTTCCTGTGTTGCCACGGCTCTTACCTCAGCCCCGTTTCTGTAGGACGTGTACAGTACTTGCCCCGCTCTGTTTCCAGCCGGTTTATCTGCCGGCACATCTGCGCAGACGGTAGCTCTGCCCGCACTCTGAGTCAGCCAAGAGAAAGCCTTCTCGGGGCTGGAAGCTGTTTAGACATGTTACTATGCCCGTGCTAATGTTTCCTGCTTCCCCACGGAGAGAAAAAACAGGCATGTCAAGGAGCTGAATTTACTGTTGGGGGGCTCCTCAAGTGTAAAAATCAGTAGTGTTTCCCAGCACGGTGGGAGAAGCAAAGCCCCGGTGCTGGAGCAATCTGAGGCCTCTTATCTTTCTTGTCCAGTGCCTAATCCTGCCCGCCGCTTTCCTCCCCCAGCACCTCCCCAGCCCTCAGACTGAGATCTCAGATCCAAAAGAGCTGGCAGAGGCAATCACCCCCCGGTCACTAACACCACGTGAGAGGAGAAGGCAGGACATTTCCCTGGGGGGGCTGGGAACACACTGTCCCCGTGTTGCCGCAGGGAAATGCTGTTGTGACACAGCGGCACGGTCCTCTCTGATGACATGCAGATTCCCTGGGCTACACAGAGGCTGGGTCAGGTATCTCCTGCGTGTCCAGCTGCTCTCCTGAGAGTCACAACTACCTTCACTGGTGAAACACCAAACCTCTCATACACTGCCCCTCACCCTGCAGGCGTGAGCTTTAACTCTGCAGTGAGTTTAGGACGAAGGACTGTACATATTCTGTCTATAAAATTACAATTAATTACATGATCCACTCACAGAGTTGTGGATTTATTGCAGCTGGGTAATAAAATGATTATCTGTAGGTGGAAAGCGCTAAAAGTAATCAGCCTTGTTCCTAAAGCCTTTGTCCTTACAAATAATAAATAATAACAGTGCGAATTACAAGACTCCTTTCCCCCCCATCAACACTAGTGGTGGAACGATAGAATCACAGAATCATAGAATGCCTTAGGTTCAAGAGACCTTAAAGATCACCCAGTTCCAACCCCCTGCCATGGGCAGGGACACCTCCCACCAGACCAGGTTGCTCAAAGCCCCATCCAGCCTGGCCTTGAACCCCTCCAGAGATGGGGCAGCCACAGCTTCTCTGGGCAGCCTCTTCCAGTGTCTCACCACCCTCACAGCAAAGAATTTCTTCCTAAGATCTAATCTAAATCTCCCCTCTTTCAGTTTAAAACTGTTACCCCTCATCCTATGGCTCCACTCCCTGATCAAGAGTCCCTCCCCATCTCTCCTGGAGCCCCTTTAGGTACTGGAAGGGGCTCTAAGATCTCCCTGGAGCCTTGCCTTCTCCAGGCTGAACAACCCCAACTTTGGCCAATGCTAAAGTCTTTAACTTTACTAATGTTAAAATGATAGCTAAGCTTCCTGACACACCTGAATTAAAAAATCCATAGGAGATTCAGGATAATTTTTTAAAACGTAGGTGTATCCAGGCACTTTTACTGCACAGAAGCAGAAATCACGTAATGCTTCCTTTTAGATGTGGTGTTGGGGGATATGGTATAGGGAAGAACTTTGTAGTGTAGGGTAGATGGTTGGACTCGATGATCCCAAGGGTCTCTTCCAACCTGGATGATTCTATGATTCTATGACTTGCTGTGACTTCTCTGCACCCTCCCTGCGCTGGCTTCTGAGCCCGCAATAGCGTTATAGAAGGGTTATGTCCCTGCAGCAGATGGGATAATAATTAAAATGGTAAACTGGTGAAGGAACATGTAACTGGTAAAATTCTAGGGAGAAGATTTTGGTAGTCTTCCTGAAACACGGCCCAAGCTCATTTATTCCTCTGTTTATCAATTTAGTCATTTATTTGTAAGGTTTAAGCCCGGGATTTTCTTGTTTAAATCCCCTGAGCAGTCAGCCACCAAACAGGCTCTATGATGCTTGTTGTTGTAAATATGTGTCTAGACGTAATTTAGATTAATTCACCATAACGACGCTGTCAGTTTGAATATATTACAATGGCAGTGCCTAATGTGCAGTTGAAATGCAAACTCCAAACAGGCTTTGCTCTGACCTGCCTGGTGTGTCTTAATATACAGTAATTATTCTAGTAGGAGAAGAAATAGGGAGAGTTTTCTTCCTTCGGGTACAAGGGGAAGCCTTTACAGAGATGTGTGGAGTTTGCTGAACTCAGACCGTATTTGTCCAGGGGCTGAGCCTACAGTTTTCCGTGGCTTCCCCTTTAACAGCCACTGGTCCTCTTTGATTCTTCTTTTCAAATGAGTTATTGAGAAAAAGCAGCGAGTCTCTGTGTAGGGTCTAAGCCTCTTTACTGAACTGGTTTGAGTGTGTGTCTCTCAATCTCTCGCTCCTTCTGCTATTATTTAACAAAAATAAGTTCACATAAGGGCAGTGAGTTACTTTGCATCAACTTGAAGGAGCGCCAGGCCAGGCCAAGCCACGTGTCTGAGAAAATTCTCATCTGTAAAGTATTTTAGGGGACATTTTCATGATTTTTGGAAGCTTCTGTCAAGCTTGTTGTTACAGAATGTGAGAAAGTATTATAGCTTACTACGTATGGGCAGTTCCCATCAAAAGGCAGTTTCATTGCCGTACAACCAGAGACTGTGTTCAACCCGCCACATGTGCAAGACACATTTATGACTGAGCGGAAGAGACAATTAAAGCCCTTTGTAGTAAGAGAGAATGGGATTTTCTAGAAGTTGCTGCCCCAGGCGATTGGCCACATGGCAAACCATGGCCACAGCCAAGGCATGTGGTGTGAGAGGTCTCCTTGCTCCTCTTGAAAGCCACAGCACCAGAGACGGTGCAAGAAGTAAAGAGGTGGTAAGAAAAGCATTGTCACCTTCATCTAGGGTGGAAAGTCAGAGCTTCTTATGGCAAGAACCCTCTGGAAAAGCAATCCTGGAAACGGAGGGCTAGGAAAGCACTGGCTGCTCTTTGCTCCCACTGTACTTAAGGGGACAAGGTCCATATACGTTTTCTGACAATGACTGGGGTTGCAAGGAAGGGAAATGACTGATTTATGTAGTCATTTTATACCCATAGCTAAAATAATTCTGCCTGAATGCTAGCTAATTTATCAGGCTAATTGGCTGATATGTGTGCATAAACATGCACAGATATCTGTGTGTGTATGTGTACCTACGCTGCCTCTGCTCTATAGTACGATTTGATTCTCTAGGGTCTCCCAGGAGATGTTCGGTTCCCTCTGCTGCCACCTTGGTTAGCGGAAATGTGGCTGCTTGGCATCTCCCAGGACCATGCCCATCCCAGTTTACGCCTTAGGAGCTGGTAATCTGAAAGCGTGAGACAAGCAGTGGTGAAGTGAAGCTCCCAGACCTCTCTTGCACATAGTCCATGTCCTGTCCTGGAGTAAAAAGTTTTAATATCAGCTATCTACTTTGGGAGATGGACAAATTTTACAATTTCAGAGCAAGTGAATCTGAGGCACATAAGAAGTTAAATGATAATCTCCAGGCCACCCAGGATCTCTGTGCTTGATATAGGCAGAGAATCTAGGACTCGGGAATATGGCCTTATTCTTTGACCAAAGTCCTTCAACGCCCTTTTAACATCCTCCTCGAAAGCATGTGGTTCAAAAGGTGTGAAGGTTAAAGAAAGAACAGGTCTAACCTCCTCCGAGAAGGCTTCTTGCAAATTATCTCTCTTGGAAAGAGCAAAGAAATCTGTTCCAAATTCATTCTGATGGTATGAAATCACTGCTGACTTTGCAGGTATAATCTGAATAAACCGAGCATGCCAAGCCTGCAGTGCTGCAAACAGGCTTCTCACATGCCTGCCCACATAAAACCCTGCAGGTAAAAGAGTTACTTTACCCAGAACATTTTGTAAACCATTAATCTAACTTATCCTTGCATGAAAGGTTAGTTTTACAACTGCTCTTCCCCTCACCTTTCCAACAAGGAACAAATCACCCTGTTAACTGGCTGCTTTCGGGTGCCTGAAAGACACAGTCCCCTTCTACATTTTGGTTGAAATTCTCAAAAATACTGCCTAGTTTTTGTACAGTTGTCTTCAACTTTTCACTCCAGGTATTCCAGTAGTTGTGGGACGGTACACGAGCGCGTTAGAAATTCTATGGGAAATGAAAGAGCTATATTTTATGCATTATATTATACATTAGGTGCAGGCTTGGTCTAATCAGATTAACACAGAGCCATCTGGGCATAAATTCTCTGCTCTGTTTTCTGAGACACAGAGCGCTATCACAGTCTAAATCCTTTGGCTGCCACACTCTAAATCCTATAGAATACTTCCGAGCAGTGTAAATCCTGTAGATCACTTCTGAGCAATTATTTCAGGTAAATACATTTCAGCATGAAATGTCATAAAGGCCATCTTTGTTTCAAACTGAAAAACAGGGAATTTATTGGGGATGCTTACTAACAGGAGGAGGTGCAGGGTTCCATGGAATCCAGAGAGTGAACCGTAATCAGCTAATATACCTTGTAAATGTGCATCCCTTTCACATCAAATTCAAGTTTGTATAGAAAGAAAAGAGATGGAAAAAAATTGCATTAAAGTTAAAACTCTTTTGTGGTTTTTTTTTTAGTCATCTATTCTTTTTAAGTTCTCAAACAGCCGGCAAGCAGTACCAGAAGTAAGATTTTCACACAATTTCTTTTCTAGATGTTTCTTTCACTGAGTTGATTTTACATTCAAATGAAATAAAGCTTATAAGCTCTGGTCCTTCTCACTGCCGTGCAATTACTGAATATTAAGCTCAAAGATATTTACAAGACCAACAGTCTTTGCCCAGTTTTGCCCTTCCTACTGCTCTCTCCTCTCACAAGACTCTTGACAGAAGAATTACCAAGCAGGATAATACATCAGATTGATGTTCAGTCATTGTTTTCCACATCTCTGGATGTGCTGACTCAATAGGGAACACATGGGCAAGCAGCTCTGTGCTGGAGGGGCTCCTGTAGACTTTGTCCCAGGACACTCAAAGGGTTAAAAACCCACATGGTAATCTCTCCATACTATCACAGGCAGTTAATCTTATTTAAAGGAACACATTTTGCCTGTAGACATCATTAGCCCCAGGGGTGTGACTGGGAGAGGGGTGGGCAGAACAGAACACCAGTGGCCGGAGGGGCTTGGCCAGTGCAGGGCACAAGGGAAATGCCTGGAGGCCCCCAGGACCTCCTCATCCAGGCAAGGAAAGGAGCACCTGACTCTGTCCCCACATACCTCACCGCCCCCTGCGTGATGCAAACGAAGCCATTCCCCCAGCAATCCAGCTGCCAAAATGCCCAGGGGCTTCAACCAGGATTTCTCTCCTACTTCTCAAGGAAGAGAAATGTGGTCTGCTACAGGGAACTGATGCTGGTGCCTCCTGCTAATGCTTGAGAGCCCCCTCACCCCACCCTGCAACCTTCCTTCTGCTGACACAAGAACCATTTACTCTACAATGCCTGCAAAACCAACCCCAGCTTTACAGAGAGGTTTCATTCTCAAGAAGGTGATTATGAAATACTCGCTAATTATAGGAACTGCATTAAAGTGCTCCCAAAGAATGTTTCAGCATAAGGGGAGAGAGAGCTATTCCCAAGAAGTAATATTTTAGGCTACTGGGCTTTTCTTTTTTTCTGCTTGCCGAGCATCCTCCAGCAATATGCATTTATTTTAAATTTATTTATCTGAATGCATTTGAATTTATTATTGTCAGTACGCTTCTATCACAGGGAATTATGGTGCATAATTGTAACTCGGGCTGTGCTGCCTGGTTGGAAGCGGTCAGACAAGATGCAGATTTTATTCCCCCAGTGAAGAATGCAAGTATTTCCATTGCAAAGCATTCATGTTTAAAGTCAAGTCTCCTTGAGTGTGGGTGTTTATAATTCCAAATTCCTTTAGAGCAAATATTTGCGTCTATAAAATTCATTTGCAAAAGATTTGACAGGATGTGTGGAGGAAATAAAGGTCAAACCCATAAAAGTGCGCTGAAAAGACTAAAAGTAAAGTCCGTGAAGTACGGTGTGTGAGTGTTGGTGTTCGTGTGGTACAGGTATGGGCCATTTTGAAAAAAAAGTAACTGTACGTGTATGGATGGAAACGTGCAGCTCAGAAAATCCATGCATTGTAGGTTGCTGCTTCCATAGCCCATAGAGAGTGTGCGTGTTCGCACACATGCACATGTGCATAAGGGAGAGGGAGAGGGAAAATGAGGGAGAGAGTGGGAGGAAGATAAATACAGAGCCAGAATACTTTTTTTTTTTTCTCTCCCATCAAGATGATTACAGTGTCCTTCGAAATGAGAGGGCTCTGCTAGAGATTTTCACTTCAAATGAAAGTTCTCAGTGAAAGCTCATCCTCTCCTTCTCTCATTAGTAGGCAGAGAAGTCTTTAACATAATTGATAATCTGGCATAGAAAAGCAGAGGAGTTTATTTCCCTCCCAAGTCAGGCAAAACATTTCACAGGCATGTGACTGTCTGAAGTTAAAGAAGAAGGAAAAGCGGTAAGACTTTCAGAGGACTATGAACATAGATGTGCAAATGTCAAAACAACTCAGAGATACTTCTAATTATTTTGGAGTAACCTTTAGTATAAGATTCCTGTGACAGAACCATAGAATAGTTCGAACTGGAAGGGACCTTAAAGACCATGTGGTTCCAACCCCCTGCCATGGGCAGGGACACCTCCCACCAGACCAGGTTGCTTAAAGCCCATCCAGCCTGGCCTTGAACACCTCCAGGGATGGGGCAGCCACAACTTCTCTGGGCAACCTGTTCCAGTGTCTCACCACCCTCACAGCAAAGAATTTCTTCCTAAGATCTAATCTAAATCTCCCCTCTTTCAGTTTAAAACTGTTACCCCTCATCCTATGGCTCCACTCTCTGATCTCAGGAATTCCCTCCCCATCTCTCCTGTAGCCCCTTTAGGGACTGGAAGGGGCTCTAAAGTCTCCCCGGAGCCTTCTCTTCTCCAACTTCTCCAACAGGCTGAACAACCCCAACTCTCTCAGCCTGTCTTCATAGGAGAGGTGCTCCAGCCCTCTGATCATCTTCGTGGCCTTCCTCTGGACCCATTTCAACAGGTCCATGTCCTTCTGATGTTGGGGACTCCAAAGCTGGACGCAGTAATAGTTTCATTTTGGTGTCAGTGTCCTGTTTTCTCTACCAAATGTTTTGGGATTGGCTTTTTTTTTTTTTTTCTTAAATCCGCATTCTAATCCAAACAGACTGGCGGTGTGTAGGAGAGGGAAAATCTCTCTTACCTGCCTGTGTCTAGATGTTGACAATGGCCCCATGAGCTCCGTCATGTCCCAAATGCTCCCAGACACCTGCTGAACGTGCCTGCAGCTTTGGCACACTGTCAGCGGTTGCGAGCCAAGGGAGATCTCAGGGCTGCCTACTGCTTATCCCTGAGATATGGGTTGAATCATACAAGGGTTTGGGTTGGAAGGGAACTTAAAGATCAATCCAGTTCCAACCCCCTGCCATGGGCAGGGACACCTCCCACCAGACCAGGTTGCTCAAATCCATCCTGCACCCTCACTGTGCAGCGAGGAAGATGCACATCTGGGCAACTGAAAAGAAATGTGAAAAACACAGAGCTCCCCGACCCAGTTTAAAAAAAACCCATCCAGCAGGTCTCCCTTCTACAGTGCTTATGAATGATTGAGTCCTATTCCAAAGTAAATGAATCCGTGGTGAATAAATATTGTCATGATTTTAATTATCCCACTCGTTCGGGGACAAGTCACCACCTAAGATGTTCGCTTTATTCAATACATCAGAGCCTAGAGAATTCCCACAGCCTTTTGAGTCTTATCTAAGAGATTCCACCGGTCAAGTTTTATTAATTTCTCCAGTTGCACTTGCTCTTTTCCTTTTAATATGCTGCGCAAATGGATTTTGTGGCAGCTTCCTTTTCAGCACTGAATATTTTACAATCCTTGGATTTAATTAGCTGCATTTCCATGTTATTACACGGAGGTAGAAGCTACTATTCAGTGACAACAACAAAAATAAAGACTAAAGGAAGCAAAAGAAAAAACCACTGTTTTCTTCTCCCCTTTCAAAGAAGACTCAGCCAGCACAAAGGGGAGTTGCAGGTCCTTTCGCTGCCACAGCCACGAGCACGAATCAGACACTGATGCTGACAATAACGAGCAATTCTGTATGCTCGGGGAAACTATCACTCAGCTGGTTTGCACTAAAAGAGAGTCAAAGTTATTTAATGGACAAATATGGGTTGAGAGATGCGAGGTCTGAGGCGCTACTCATCTGTGTCAAGTGTGAAATCAGCTCTGCCTGATATTAGACGCCAAGTCTGCTGGGATGAAGCAGCGTGAATGCGGAAGGACACTTTTCCCCCTTTTCCAGTGGCATCCCTGTCATTGCCAAAATATACATGAACTGTAAATTTTATGTGCCAGAACAAAGGAATGAGGAAGGACAGGCTGATTTACTGCCCGTAGTAAGCGAGCAGATGTACAGAATGGAGTTTTATGAAATACAACAAGAAAATATATGACATAATTTTTGCAGAGCCGTGTGTCCTGTAAACATGCTGTCAGCCCTAACCTACACTGCCCCACCTTTTGCTGCACTTTTATCAATCAAATCACAAATGCAAGCTGCATACTTACTAGTTTTATCTCTTCCGGTTTTATCTCTTTATATCTTCAAGATCAGGCTGGATGGGGCTTGGAGCTACCTTGTCTAGTGGGAGGTGTCCCTGCCCATGGCGGTGTGGTTGGAACTGGATGAATTCAGTACATGGTCTGGGCAATCCTGCTTCGGCAGGGGAGTTGGACTAGATGATCTTTATGGTCCCTTCCAACTCTAAAAATTCAGTGAAATTCAGTGAAATCTTTAAGGTCACTTCCAACTCTAACCATTCTGATTCTATGATTCCCTAGTTAGTGTCTGAAATGCTGACAGATCAGAACTGTCGCAATTTATATCTGCTTTAGTCCAAATACAAAGCTATAAGGACTGGACAAAATAAAAAAAAAAAAAAACACCCAACCCTGTGAATTGGACACACTGTTATTTAAGAAGATCTTTTCTACATTTGCTTTCCAGTTTGTATGACTATACAACTTTGTCTTGTAAATCCATTAAAAACCAATTTTTTCTTTCACTTCACTGTGGTATATGAGAACTCTTCAGTGCCTGTGATGCCAGAAGTCAGCTAGTCCGTAGGCAAGCTGCTGAGTTTTCTACCGCTTCAGTCTAAGACTCACTATTAGCAGTTATCTCAGCACATTCACAGTATATTAATCAGCAATTCTGGTTTATCCTAAAAGAGGGAAATGAGACCTCTGTCCATTCTCCAGTCCTTTATTGTCATAAATGATGGACATTTGACAGTTACAAAAAATATTCTTTAAAGGCTGACGAAATAAAATTAAAATAACATAATGTAAATCATCTTAATTCTTCTGAAGTCATAGGAAGCAACACATCTATTTCATTTCAAACTTGCAAAATTGAGTAGTGGGGCTGGCAGAATAAAACCAGATTATTTTGAAAAACATACTGTATCAAAGGTAGTTTCATTTGGAATGAATCAATTTCTGGAGGACTGCAATGTCTTATTTCACTTGTTACCTTTTGGTAGCTTTTCCAAAAATGGGAGACTTGTGAAAATATGATGTAGAAAGGCAAAAAAATAAAGAAAATGCAATAAAAGAAGAAAAGAAGAAGTGAAATACAAGGAAGTTTTTTTTAAGCTGCGTTTTTTTATTTCACTCAGTAGTAAAGAAAGATAACATAAAATGGGAGGAGGAGAGGTATTAAGTCCTTTCCTGCTGGAATAATTCAATAAAACATTAGCACTGAGATCAGGATTTTTTTTTAACTTGTGACCAAAGACCCCTCAGGAAAGGTAACCCTGCACCAAAATGTTCAAAAGCCTGAGCAGGCAAAAGACAGAGAGGGGCAGGACTCTGCTGTCTTGAGTGGCACCAGGTTGGGGGGTGATCCCAGTCCCCACTGCCTCCCACTTCACTCGCAGAAGCTCTGTCACCTGGAGGAATGCTGGGTGGGCAATGGCATGGGGAGGAGATCCTGGTGTTCAGGTGATGCTTGTCATCAGATAGACAAACACATGGAATCACAGAATGGTAGTGGTTGGAAAGGACCTCTGGAGATCATCTAGTCCAACCCCTTGCCAGAGCAGGGTCACCCAGGGCAGGTTGCACAGGAACGTGTCCAGGTGGGTTTGAATGTCTCCAGAGAAGGACCATGGAGGCAGAGAGCCGAAGAGCACATCTGCACTTCATTTTGTCTCTGCTGCTGACAGAGCAGTCGGTCTTCGTGAGCTCCCTTATTCCCTCTTGCTTATAAACGTGACCTTCTCAGGGTTCAGCTCATAATTGCTTGCATTGAATTTCCATAAAGCTGGGCACCGATCAAGACTTCAGTTTTCATGTAGCTCCAGGGGGAGTGTCTAGAATTGACATTGAAGCTGAGTACACTAGATTAAAAGACAGAGCCGTACGTAGTGAGTCCCGAGTCACATTGTTGTAGCATCAGAACAACGTTCTGAAAACAAGAAAATTTTTCCTGAACTCTGAAGTGGTTTGTGGCTCAATATTTATCATCACTAAGTGGAATTTTCATGCATAATGACAGGAAGCAGCCAAACTTCAGCATATTTCATCTGACCACATATAGAATTTTGATTCTATTAAACAGCATAAGATAATGTCTGTTCTGCATGAAGCCTGAGCAGTTGCTGATATTTTCCCCTATTGGTTTTGTGATCCTTATGGCTCCTGCTTGCCCTGATGTCTGGATCTGTGTCAGATGGCAAACTCATTTTTCATTACAGGGTTGATTTGGCCCTCTTTGATCCAGATTTTGGATGCATGGTCCTGAGGTTGGTGAGATAGATTTAACCTTTAAACACTGAGCACCTTGTATTCTATATAATTATCTAACATTAACCCGAGATATACCAAATCTTCTTATCCCTTGACCTTGTGTCTCAGAGGAGACAACAATGAGCAAAGGCCAGATCTATTCATATGAAAATTCAGGACTAGGATGGAAACTTCCAGTCTGCTCGGACATCCCAGATGATGAACTAGATGGTTGTTCTTCTAATGACAGATTAGGCACTATTAGAATTCTTTCTTGCATATACTACACAATCTATTGATTGTAGTTGACTTATTTCTTATTAAAAGTAAAGCAAGATTGGGACTTACTGGTTTTTGGATTATCCTGAGTGCTGGCAGCCAGAATCTGAGAATCTGCATTAACTTGGACATGAACATCTCCCACCACTACACATCCTCCCATGCCCTCCTTGCCCTGTACTTGTCCATCTGCACTCAGAAGAGATGGCGGTCACCTGTTACTGATTTTGCTAATGATTCTCATCAGCTGTTACAGTGCCAAGAGAGCATTTGTCTCCCTCAGGAGTGACTTGCAGGAAGATTTGGATGATTATTTAGTGGGTGGGAGTAGTTTAGCCTAAATTCCATGTAGCCCCAATTCAAGCCTGCCCAGATCCTGCAGAAAACTCAAACAGATTTGAATATTTTTCAGATTAAGTCCAAGGTTTCCAATATGGGGGATAGAAACAGAGACCTTGGTCAAAGTCAGTGAGGTTAATTCAGCCAAGTGTTGCCATCGGTAGGATCTGTCAGTGAGTGACAAGGTGACCTTTATTGGTTCCCAGTTGGGTGAAAGATTGATGGTTTGAAGCCTTTGTTCCTTTCCTTGTTAGACATCTGAGAAGGTCAGAGTTTGCCCTAAAAGCACTATCATGAGACATTGTGTCCTCTCAAACGTCCTGTTGAACGTTCATGGGAGTCTTACTCCATTAATAAGCAGTAGATACATGTCAGTGTGTTAATGGTTCCTGGCTCCGTGTTCCTAGTCCATCTTCTCTGACTCATGCCACACGGGAAATGAATGACACGGTGCCTGCACAGATTTAGTGTCTGCCCTGCGAGCAGTAGATGTCTGAGTCCCCCTCCAGATAAAGCAGAAGTAACATTACAGGGTTGGTGGGACAACTGGCAACAGGTCCACTGTGTTGCTAGTCTAGAGGCATCAGATATTTTTGTTTAGTGTCTGGTTCTCTTACACTTACAGAATCATAGAATGTCTTAGGTTCAAGGGACCTTAAAGATCACCCAGTTCCAACCCCCTGCCCTGGGCAGGGACACCTCCCACCAGACCAGGTTGCTCAAAGCCCCATCCAGACTGGCTTTGAACCCCTCCAGGGATGGGGCAGCCACAGCTTCTCCCAGCTGCTGCTGGTGAAAGGGGTACAAGCCCTCCTTGAGTTCATTTTGGATAGGTCTCCATGGCATAAAGGGCGATTTCTTTGCCTGCCCTTTAAATAAACTAAACACCGAGTAGCCATGGACTCATGGAGCTCAAAGCCAAGGGGTAGCTCTGGATAACAGCGATGGTCCAGTGCCTCCAGGCATCTGCCGGCCAGTAACCCTGAACGTGGTTGTTTCTTGCCTCAACACACAGCGTAGGTGTTGCCTCACTTGCCAAAAATCTTAGTCACTTTGGGAACAAGCTGCTCTCATGCTCACGACAAAAACCTGCCGTCTAATTCCCTGTGAAATTGAAGCTGATAGAGCAGATACTGCCTCTGACTCAAGTCTTGGTACATTGAGCTACAGCTTTGATGCTTAGGTTTGGTCGATGATAAGGATCCGTGTGAATGTTAAGGTTTTGCTTTTATGGTGTAGTCCGTGCACTGATTTCAGAGCTGTTATTGGAGAGGCAGTTTCTCTTTGGCCATGACGACACCATAGTCTAAACTAAAGACACCCAAGTAAGCTGAGAAACTACCTGCATGGATATTATTTTAAAAATTCTGTTTGAATGTGCCCAAGCCCAGGTTTGCTGTCCTGCTAAACGTGATATGAATTTTAACGTTCCTCTTGGCATGTGGGAAAGCAGAGGTCAAAAAGTAGTATATTAAATGCTTTTATGTAGGAAACTCAGTCAATTACTTGTGGTTCCTAATTAATTTATTTAACATCAAAGGAACCGCATATAAAAAAATCATGAAACCAGCAATGGAAGTGTTTAACAGAAAATGAAAGGATTTGCACATGAAATACGCACTGATGGATCAACTGTCCATCAATGGATGACAGAGAAAGGCTTAACATCACGCATCAGCTATTTATATAATGTAATAAGGTTTAGGGGGGGAAAAAAGAGTGCAAAAAGTTAAACAATAAAAAATTAAATCTGTCTGAAAGGTCACACTAAAAAAAATATGCCCCCAAATAAAGAATTTGGAGTTCTGGATAGGCTTCACAATACTGGCATTGTCTCGTGACTTCTAACTAAACCCAACGGTACAGCTTGCTGAGATAATCAACTGCTGACGTGTGTGGAAGAGCTGAATGCAAAGCAGTTTTCTGATCCGTAAGAATTTTTGAGATTTCAAAGCTTACTGAGGACAAAGAGAAAAAAAAAAAAAAAAGAAATTCTGTGTGATGTCATAATAATAAAAAAGATTGTTTTAATCAAAACATTTTTTTCTAGTGACTATTATTTTTTAAAGCTTTTTCATGACATGTTAATGAAAATAGCTGAGCAGAAAAGGAATTTAATGTCAGAATAGAAGACTTTTCCTTTAAAGAACCAAAAAGAGGTATTTTGGCAATTTGGAATTTAAATTATCCTGTGACTTACTAAAACCAACCCTTTTCTGTGAATAGTTTTGGTTTTGACACATGGAATTTTGTAATGAAAAGTGCTTTTTCCTGGAAATGCTTTAATTAGTTTTACCTTTCCTTTCACGGCAGCGTCTGGCTTATGACATTCTAACATAATAAGAATTCTCTTTAGATTCCTAAAGCATTATCGGAATCATTTTCCATATGTTAATTTGGTTTATGATAGATTACAATCAAATTGTCTAATTATATTTTCCCAGCATCATCAGACATCTCTGTATGTTTGATCAAGAATGCGATTTGACATAATCAATTACGGGATGTGCCTCAGCACTAATGTTAATTGTTAATGGATATTTTTGACATTATCTGAACAAAGACATTTATTATAACTGATCAAAGGAGTTTTCTAGCCTACCTGGAACTCCATGACATACTGAGAGATGCAAATATATTTACCATAAATTCAGCATCTCTGAATGCAGTATTACTGAAATTTCCAGGAGATCAATATAGGATTGCTGAAAAACCTACAGAGAAAAGCACAAATCACAAGAAAGAAATTTGAAGACAGGTTTTTTTGGTGGCACCAACCCCCCAGCTTTGAGATTATCAGAAGATTGCAAGTCCTGGCTAGGGATGGACAGACTTTTAACCAGTTTCTCCAGTTGAGAACACTGAGATCTTCTAAAATAGTGACACGTCTTGTTCAGTGCAGTGCTCAAAAACACAAAAGTGAATGCCCGTGTCACGTTGATGATTTATAACATGAGCAGCGAAACATGTCTTTTACCAGGCTTCCTAGTCATTAGTATTTATAAAATGTAAGCATAAGAAAAGCTTCTAAATAATCCAGGTTAAAATGGTTCCACTTTTCAATGTTAATACCTTATTTTTTTCATCCAGAGGTGTGTCACACATAAAAATTCATTAGCAATGCCAGCTAAATGCATATTACTGCTGATGCCTACATCTGTTATTGAGAAAAATGCAAGTCTTATTGTGGAAGAGCGTTTAATGTAAAAAAGCTGAAGTCATCTGGCAAAAGAGCTTCATTTGGGGTGTTAGCTTTCTTATATCTTGGAAATCTGTTTCATTTTCCCAAAAGTAGGCCCAGAAAGTGGCCTGACACATTTCCCTCACACTTTCAGGCTACAGAGAGTTGATCTTGAGGAAGCCGGATGCTTCTCACTCCAGTGATGTGAATATTCACTTCAGGGTTCGATCCCGGTATCAATGACATGGAAACGACACCCTGGGTCTCAGCTGCAAGTCTCCCTGCTCTGGGCCACAATTACACGGCGTTGTCAGTCACTTCATGCCCCAATATGTTGATGTTAATTACAAATACTTCTGCCTTTCCTGTGCTATGTGTAACTACCCAAGGGTTTCTATGGAACCAGCGGTGTGGAGTTGCTCCCCTCTGACACCACCCGATAGCTACAGTGCTCCTTTGTAATAGGAGAAGACATTGGAAAAGCCAATAAACTTCAGATTGTTGCCATTATGTATTATTCTACAAAGTTCTTGGGCCTGTAGACCTTGGACATAGAAATCCAAGAAAAGGAGATCCCTGTTACAAACAGTTCAGAGCTCTAAACCTCTGTCTCACCAGAGCAAACATACAGGAGAAATACTGACCCCTGTCACACTCAAAGTTGTACCAGTAACCGCCTTGGCAGTGATCTTCATGGATGAGCATGAAGCAAAACATGCTATAGAAGGGAGAAGGTCATGAGGAATGTGATTTATATGTTTAACTACCTTAGGAACAAGTTCATGAAGGTCTTCACAATGATGTTTTTTCCATTCCAGATGTTCAGTGTAGGCACGCTCATACTTTGTAGGCAATTATGGATAAGCTCTGGTAGGAAGTGGCAGAGGCACCTTCTGTGAGGGAGGAGTGGCCTTCTGTAAGAGGAAAAGCATTAGAGGACATGTCAAGTGCAGAAGTTTGCTGAGCAAAGCAAAAATCATGAGTTGATATTTCCCCCGGGATTCTGCACAGTCAGGACTTATCGGGCTACCCAAAGCACTGCATTTCTCTTTGCTTTTCCACCTAAAGCGGAGTGTTTCCGTTGAGTCTGCCTGGGTTTTGAGACTCAGGCAACATGAATCGCAGTTCTGGGAAAGCCTAGAGAGATGTGACTGCTCGATGCTTGTCAAGGAATATAAAAACTGCTGCAGACACGGACACAGTCTGAAAACACAGAAGAAGCCTCTGAAAATGGAGCCATTTTTCTGCCAGAACAATTATGGTGTAATCAAAGTTTCATTATAAATGAAACTGCAATTCCCACATTGCTCATATGAAACAATTAGTGACTTTAATTTGCCTTGCTATAAATGGAGGCTTGCTATAGCTGAGTTTATTGTGAAAATAGAGTCAGGTAATTCAGTCATAACGTTACCTGAATGTTTTCAAACTGCCTGTACACAAATATTTTCTGATACAAGTCTCTTTCATCTTTAAGCCAGCAGAAGCATAGTCTTCTGGAGAGACTTACTCCCTTTCTCCCTGACAATATGTCGAGTCTTCACATGGACCCCACTGCTGCTCAGCCTGGGTCTTCAGAGCAGACAAAGGTTGGCAGGTATGGCAATACAATGCCAAAATCAGCCAACATTGTGACTCATTTTGCCCTTTCCCAGGGCTAGATGATGATTTGGATTATCATAGAATCTTAGAATGGTTTGGATTGGAAGGAATCTTAAAAATCATCGAGTTTCAACCCCCTGCCTTCTCTTCTCCAGGCTGAACAATCCCAACTCTCTCAGCCCATCTTCAAAGGAGAGGTCCTCCATCCCTCTGATCATCTTCGTGGCTCCTCTGGACCCGTTCCAACAGGTCCATGTCCTTTCTGTGCTGAGGACTCCAGAGCTGGACACAGTAGTCCATGTGGGGTCTCACCAGAGTGGAGTAGAGGGGGACAATCACCTCCCTCGCCCTGCTGGCCACGCTTAAAGAGTGTGTGTGTCAGTGTTACACCATGCCTTGGTGAAATACCACTTGCAAACACTCCTACACAGACAGCTCATACCTCGGGTCTGACTGCAACAGGAGTCAGCGAAGCTACAAATTTGGGAGAGAAGCAATGGTGGCTGTGTGGATCTTGGCTCTGTCTCCCCTACACGGCAGCCACTGTAACCGAACCGCATGTGGGTTGCTGCAATTTTTAGATGTTATGAGCCAATATTAATAAGCTATTTCTCCATGCCCCCCTCCCCAACCAGCTGAAGGAGCAAATGAGTAATCATGACTCATTTGATGCTTCTGAGGGATCAGGTTTCTTGGGAATATTTCTAAGTTGGTGTTGGTCCCGTTGGAGCCTTTTCCTCACCTCTGTGCCAAATAGACATAAGCAAGCCCATTTCAGATGGACCACATGCTATTGGCTATATGCTGTTGGCTTTGTACCTTTTGGGTATTTGTCTTGTTTCTATATGGCAAGGCAGACTGAAACAGAATTTTAGGGCCAAGAAGATGATCAAGGGGCTGGAGCACCTCTGCTATGAAGACAGGCTGAGAGAGTTGGGGTTGTTCAGCCTGGAAAAGGCTCCAGGGAGACCTTATAGCCCCTTCCAGTCCCTAAAGGGGCTCCAGGAGAGATGGGGAGGGACTCTTGATCAGGGAGGGGAGCCATAGGATGAGGGGGAACGGTTTTAAACTGAAAGAGGGGAGATTTAGAATCAGATATGAGGAGGAAATTCTTTGCTGTGAGGGTGGTGAGACACTGGAAGAGGTTGCCCAGAGAAGCTGTGGCTGCCCCATCCCTGGAGGGGTTCAAGGCCAGGCTGGATGGGGCTTTGAGCAACCTGGTCTGGTGGGAGGTGTCCCTGCCCATGGCAGGGGGGTTGGAACTGGATGGTCTTTAAGGTCCCTTCCAACCCAAACCATTCTATGAGTCTATGAATTTTAGATCCCTAATTAAGTGTACTTATTTCCTTGACTGGGGTAGCTGGAAAACTTCCATTCTAGTTAATTGCTGTTTTTAATAAATGGGGGAAAATTTGTTACGATACAAGGAGAGTGTAGGCACTGACTAGGAATACACCGTGAAGAGGAATCGAGAGGGAGATGTCCAAAGGTAGTCCCCTAAGGGCTGGCTGACAAGGGAGAAGGGTCAGCAAAAGCTGAGCCTGGCAGTCACTGGGTTTCATAAGGGCAATCCAGTGCAGTTCATGCCTAACGGCTCTGCAGTGTGAGTGAAAAAGGCGAGTGGAGCAGAAACAGTACCCTGGCAAGTGAGCAGATGGTAACACTAGCCGATCTGCAGGCAAAAAGGTCCCCCCAAAAATAAAGGACAATGAGGGCTCACACCTAACTACTGTGACAAGCAGTAGATTTTTTTTTTTTTTTTTGGCCTAGGGGGATGGTTGCTATAATTCCTTTCTCCACCTGCGAGTCAGAGCGAGCAGATTTCCACAGCATGAGTACTCAAGCACGTGTGCTGAGCCTGCTGAGGAAAATGAACAGCATCTCCACGCAGGACCTCTGTATACCTTCCCATAAAGCTGCCCTTGACAGGACTGGCAAATGTCCTAGAGAAGTGCATGTCCTGGCTGTGACTGGGGTTTTTTTAAGCAAAAGCTGCACATTTAAATAAACCTGTAGTAAAAAGCTTAGACAACCAAACACATGCAAAAGGACAGTGTCCTCCACAGAGCTGGCTTATTTTCAATGTCATTGAAAACCACGAATGATTCCACGTTCAAGCTATCAGCGGTGGAAATGGAGACCAAGTCTTCTGTGGGTAACTAGGTATTATTAATGATTTCAGTCCTCTCCTCTCAAATAAACAGGGCAGCTGCTAACCCATCCGCACCCCCAAAAGACCATGGATTTTGTGTAAATCTGTCCCAGTTTGGACTTTTATCAGTGTCTGCTCGGGAAGTGTACGGTCCATAAACCCCCCCATCCCTGCAAATGTTGTGACATGGCCCTGTCCTGGATGGCAGGGATGGCAGGGGAAGTAAGTGTGAGTGAAATACAGTCATGACGAGTCCTTTATTTCAATATTAAGGCTTTTTTATTTATCATATGTAAATGTATTTTGTAAGGCTTTACTTCCCTGAAGGTCTCCTTCTACCTGACAAGCTCCATGAATCCGCTGGGGTGGCTTTGCTAGGAGCTGGGAAGGTCCCCCTGATGCTGGGCCGTGCCCCAACAAGCCCCGTACGGGTGAAGGACCTGGGGACAGCCACAGGGACAGCAGGCACAGAGAGCTCATCCAGCCCCGGCACTGACCCTGGCAGGCTCCGCCGTGAAAGCGCTGCTGGGGCTGAAGGGAGGCTTCGCTTTGTGAACGGATTCAAGGAATGACAAAAAAGGAGCCAGGGAAAATTATTGACTCAATAAGGTTGCCATAAAATTCAATTTTTCCCCCTAATGCTTTTTGGCTCCCTATCTCTAACAACCTTCCAGATCAATCAAGATACAGTTAGGAAATCTAATTAAGTGCCTGCGGTAATAATGATGACCTTCCCCTACCATGGTTTTTTTCTAGATTGGACTTTTCTGGGAAAAAAGAGAGTCCTGGCACAAACAAAGCATCTCTGTCTATTCCTGTGAAATTTTGCTTGCTTTAGAACCAGACCTTCTCTTTCTCTCTCTTTTGTGAACGTCACTTTTATTTTATGTCACGGTTTCATGTATCTTTTTTATTTTCATCCCTCCTCTAAGTAATACTCCAGGAAATGAGACGCCTGAAATAATCAAACAGCAGAAGTCAAGTAGGCAAAAATTAAAAAGCAGCTGCCCACTTGGGCTCTTTAGTTAAACCGACTGATCTTGGTCATGGAAATTTTCACAGTTTGAATTCCGCTCAGGTCAGCAGCAAGCAAAGCTCATTATTTTCTGGGGATTGTTTTGTGGCCTATAGGATATAGATGGATGTTTTCTTCCTGTGGAATAGGTTTTCTATCTCCAGCTCTCTGTAGGCTCGAAATGGGAGCTGCAAGCGGCTGCACAGGAGGGGATTTCAGCTCACCTATGAAATATGGAACAATTGCTTCCAGGCCTGGAAGGATTTCAGACTATCAGACCTTCAAATTGCTTCTGATATTGTGTATGAATAAAAATTGTTGTAAGCCATTTTTAAGAAGTTCGAGCTGCTGGAGAGTGGTGAGATCTCCTTTTCTATTCAGCCAGCACGGTCTGCAAAAGGCTGACAATAGTCGATCGGGTCAGGAGGAGGAAGGGCTGGAGTGCTCTGGTGGAGGCCAGCCTGGTGCCCCCAGCCATGCTGTGTTTGTGGGCAACACTCTTCAGAAGCCCTTCTTCTTTCTTCATCTCTCACTGCTGAGGAAATCCCCCTACTCTCTTCCTTCTGCCTTCTGACAATGCCGTGGGTGTTATGCTACCGCAGGAAAGTACCATAACTTTCCTAAGGTCCCATCGTGTTTTAGTTTTTCCCTAAATAAAACCAAGTTTGACCATCACAAGTCTCTGTCAGCACTGTGAAGAGCCCCTCAAAGCTCTTCTCAAATGAGAGGGCTGAAACACCAAGAGTGGACATACTGCTAGTTTTGAGCAAGCTTCCAAAGTGTTAATCATGCTTTTCTTTCTTCACAACAGCTTTTTTTATTGGTAGGCATTAAATCAGCAGCCTTAATTTCTGGTATGGGAACATGGTGATTGTATGTGGGGGCTGTTACTGTGTCAGTCACTTCCCTGTTCCTCACAGTAACTGGGAGAGCAAGGAGCAGGCGCAGATGAAGAACCACCACAGGATGAAGAACCAACAAGCAGCACCATATGATTCGGGGTTGCATATGATCGAGAGCAGGGGTGGCAATGGAAAAATACAGATGGGAGCTGGGGGACAAGTGCTGCTTCTGAGTGGTACAAGATGAAGAACTCATGAGAGCTGTCATAAAGGGGTTGTCCACACAACAGGGTTACAAGGTAGATGCTGACAAGGCTGGTAGCTAGAGGAGTGACCAAGGAAGTGTCAAGAACTGCCCAAAGGCAGAGCTGAGATGAAAGCAGATTCAACTAGTCCCATTTCTGGAGATAGGATAGGGACTGGAAGGATCAAATGATTGTTCTTTTGTCTTCAGTCCTCATTCTTACTCTCTGAGCTGTTCCAGTGGTACTCAGAATCACAGAATGATATGGAGTTGGAAGGGACCTCTGGAGATTGTCTAGTCCAACCCCCTGCCAGAGCAGGGTCACCCAGAGCAGGTTTCACAGAAACGTGTCCAGGTGGGTTTTGAATGTCTCCAGAGAAGGAGACTCCACCACCTCTCTGGGCAGCCTGTTCCAGGGCTCTGCCACTGGAACTCCATGAAATGAGCTGTGTCCTTCTTCATCATTGCAGACTAGGTTAAAATATCAGATCCATAGTTTCTGGAAGCTACCTACCTTTCCCTGCCCACAAAGGAAGGATGAGGAGGCAAGATGCACTCACTGACTCTGAGCAGCCGCGTAAGAACCCATAACTGACAAGACACTAGGCATGATCTGCGACACGTGCTTCTGGCCCATGCCAGAGATGTAGGCAGCTCTGAAAGCACAGCAAAGGGAATCGCATGAAGGGCTGCAATACTAAAAACCTGAGACTTCACACTGAACGTTTTTCTTCGGCAGGGGGAGAAGAAGAATTTACTTGTTTCCTGGTGTAGCCTGGACTGATTTACCACCGCTTACCTGTTACAGTGCACTTGTAAGTGTCTAAAGGCAAGGCCAGTTATTGGAACGCTGGGTTTGTAAAAGTCATGGCAGAACGAGAGTTCTGGTCCATGCTTATGCCCCTCTGCACACTCTGTTAACCTAAGTTTCTACTACTCCTTCAAGAAGATCTGTGATGAAAAAAACCTCCATGCTCTCCCATGGGGCTGCTTCACAGGGATTCAAATATTACTGTGTGCTTTGCAGCCCTCCAAAATTTTGCAGCTATAATATTTGTGCATTTCTTTCCTGACTGCCCTAATAAAAAACGTATTTTATCATTGGGTGAGTATATGACAGTTTAATGGAAACTGCTAAAGGCCGTTAAAGCATGAAGTACCTGTAGGACTTGTTTAAAGTGCTTGGTACATCTGGCAGGCCACCAAGTTGATGAAAGCCCTTGGTGTTTCATGACAGTCAGAATAAAGCACTGCTGAGGGGGTTGGCTTGGCTCAAGTTCTTATTTTCCTACTCAATTTTTATGCCTTTTGATTGCAGTTAAATGCAATGAACATGGAGTTTTACGCTTATTTCAGGTTTAATTATGAAGCCATGCTTTTGGCACCGTAATAAAGTGGAACACTTTTACTTAGGAAAATCTCTTTGGCTTTAAAGCTTTGTGTCCTGGTGTAAAAACAAATATGTGACGTTCCCCTTTTGCTCCTCTTTAAGACTTTTGATCTCCTGTGCTAGATATAAGCTCTGGAGCCACTGAGTCACACTTCTGATATCTGTGATAAAAGTTTGCAAATAAAATCCTTTGAGGCCACAGAGCCAACAGGATTTTAGCTGAGAAGAATTCTTATCAAAATATGGATAACCTGGAGAGGCCAGAAGGGCTCTATGTTATGCAAGGACAGTGTCCTCGCTCATTCCCCTCGCAGTAACGCACCAGCCTCAAAAAACAGCTCCTACAATACTTTAAAACTATCAGGCTACTTTAAAAACAGTTGGACGTTTTTTTTTCCTCTCTAAGAGAAATATGCTTAACGTAAGTGCATAGTTTGTCCAGCTGAAAAGAGGCCAACACCCAAATAAAATAAATAGCAGAGAAGGTGCGGAGGCTGAGGCCCTGGCACCAGGACCCATGAGACAGGAACACCCTGGAGGGGTTCAAGGCCAGGTTGGACGGGGCTTTGAGCAACCTGGTCTGGTGGGAGGTGTCCCTGCCCATGGCAGGGGGGTTGGAACTGGAGGATCTTTAAGGTCCCTTCCAACCCAAACCATTCTATGATTCTATGCTATATTCCCAGGGGCAGTCCCCACCAGCAGCGACGAGCAGGGTGCCAGGTTTAGAAGGCTGGCAGGCCATTCCTGCGCTCTGGATATCTTATGGAGGAGGAGGAGGAAGGCAACACAAATGATTTTGCGAAAGAGAAGATAGTGCCGAGCCCTCGGGAGAGATATCCGAGGCTGAGAGACAGATCAAAGCTGTGGCTGCATAGATCAAAGATCTCAAAAGTAAATGTACATGCGCGGCAAGCTGCCTGGTTTGCCTGGGTGAAAGCTGTTTTCCAACTGTAGTTTCCTTGCACATCAGATCAGCTGACAAAGCACACGATGCTCAGAATAGAGCACTGGGAGATGCCACTGGTAAAAACTGGAAACTCACCATTATCTACCTCTCTATCTATAAGCACCAGAATATGGGTCTCAAGGCTCTAAGGTGTAGGAGAAGATTAATGAGAGATTTTTCCCAAATGGCTGGAGCCTGAGGGATGGATTCCAGGGTGGAGGGGGCTGTGCTCGGTTCAGGGAGGCCTGGCTGAGGCATGTTGGGAATTCCAGATTTTCTGAAAATCCCTTCACCATGCCTCTAGCCGGGCACTCTGAATTGCTGGCCACTTTTCAGAGGCTGGACTGAATTGCTCCTTGGTGAAATCCATTAGCTCCAGGCAGAGGGGCAGAGTGGAAAATTCCCTCTCTCCTTGCTCCCATGACAATTAGTTATACAAAGTGGAACAATTCAGATGAGATATTGGCTCTTCAGCCCACTGCTTTGGACAGTCCTGTAAGAACACCCAAACTCAAAATTATGTCTGATTTCTGACCCAGGATGGGGCTGTACCTTCCCCCTGCAGTTTTTACCAGGATTTTCTTCCTGGGCCCAAGAAATATTTCTCTATCAAATTGTTATTGTCACAGTTGTGACTCCTGCAATTCAAGATCAAGGAGAAAGGAAAAGGAAAAGGAAAAGGAAAGGAAAGGAAAGGAAAGGAAAGGAAAGGAAAGGAAAGGAAAGGAAAGGAAAGGAAAGGAAAGGAAAGGAAAGGAAAGGAAAGGAAAGGAAAGGAAAGGAAAGGAAAGGAAAGGAAAGGAAAGGAAAGGAAAGGAAAGGAAAGGAAAGGAAAGGGAAGGAAAGGAAAGGAAAGGGAAGGAAAGGGAAGGGAAGGGAAGGGAAGGGAAGGGAAGGGAAGGGAAGGGAAGGGAAGGGAAGGGAAGGGAAGGGAAGGGAAGGGAAGGGAAGGGAAGGGAAGGGAAGGGAAGGGAAGGGAAGGGAAGGGAAGGGAAGGGAAGGGAAGGGAAGGGAAGGGAAGGGAAGGGAAGGGAAGGGAAGGGAAGGGAAGGGAAGGGAAGGGAAGGGAAGGGAAGGGAAGGGAAGGGAAGGGAAGGGAAGGGAAGGGAAGGGAAGGGAAGGGAAGGGAAGGGAAGGGAAGGAGAAAAGAGATTTTGAATACATGACATGGACATTTACTAGAATTATTTTCTTATGAAATTCCAAGTCAGTTATGAGTGCAGCCAAATTTAATTGTTTACAGTTAATAAGGGCTAGAGGTACAATGTGGGGAAATACATGTTACTGACTTGAAAAAGGGTCATAGCCTACAAGTGCCTTGACACGGGGTCCCAGTGAGGTGTACGGGTCAGAAAGGCAGTGGGATTCTCTGGGGAATAGCCATAACGGTGGGTGGAAGTTCATAGTTTCACCTCTACACGCAATAAGGAGAAAACTGTGCTGGGGTAGGATATATAACTTGGGTGTATATCTTATTTTTCAAAGATTTTCAAAAAAAAGGAGAATGAAAGGGGCAGGGAAGAGTGACAGAATGCCTTCAAGGGCAAGTGAAAATGACTTCCACTGAAAAATGTGAAATGCTCAGTCCATTTGCCTAACCATAGAGATGCTTGAAAAGTAACTGATTTACAGTAGACCAGTATCCTTAAATGGGGCAATATTCTTTGACAGGGATGACCAACCTCATAGAGAAAGGCTTCTTCAAGTTCTATGGCTAGAACCAGAAGCCAAATCAATATTAGGTCCTTTAAACAAGGTCCTTTCTTGAAACTGAGGTTTATTAAACTGGAACATAGGATGAGAGGAAATGATGAAGCCTTTATTTTATTTTCCAGACCTTGCTGGAAAATATAGCTTAATTAAAAGATATTTTACAGTTAAGTTAAACACATGTTATTGGATTCACTGGGCTTGGTGAAATTTAACTCAATTGAATTTAATAAAAGGAGGTTAGACAAGGTGTCCTTTCAAGATCTCTTTCAGACCTATTTTTCTGTAATTAAAGTCCTTCTGATTTTGAAAGCTATATATCTATGTTTGTAGGGGGAAAAAAAAAGGGGGGGGAAATATCTGAACAAATTTGCCTGTGTCTGCTTGCTTTACATCTGTCTCCATCACATGTGGTAAATGTACTTTATTAGGAAGTGCTGGTTTCCTTTAAGCTCATTGAACTTCACAACGAAGCTCCAGCCCTTCTCTGTCTACAGCCTGTCCTGTCACATAACCCAGTGCTGCATCGATCACCGGGTGGGCTTGTATCCAAAGTACCACTGTCTGAATCGTTGCAAGGGGAGCAACAGAAGAAAAACATTTTTTTAATTGACCCGTGTCTCTTTTCTTTTTCCTCAAAGACTGTCCGCCTATGAAACGAGACCTATCGCTGTCGTTCTCCCAAGGGAAACATATTGCCTTTCAGCACTTCTTTCCCCGAGCCTTCCTCCTGTCCTTTGTATGGTTATTTGTGTTCAGCTGCTCTGCCTGTGCATCTCTCTCTCTCTCTCTCCCTCCCTCTCTCTCTGCTGTTGTCGAACTGCAGCTCCCACTGGAATTTGCACAATCACAACCAGCTCTCCTCTCACACAGCAGTGAATCACACCACCTGAAGAAGAGGAAGAGCAAAATGAGCACAGTAGCCTCCCTGCTTATATAGTGCGAGGTACCGGTAGCATCCACGGGATGGAAGGACCTTGGGTTGATGTGAGACCCGCTCAGCCTGGGATCTGCTGCCCGTGATCCAAAAGCTGTCACAGGGTTTTATAGGAGTGTGTGGATTTAGGGGAGGTTTTTAAGAAGCTAATAGCCTGCTACATCTGAGAGCTGGAAGAGGCTGCTGCTTGCTGCTGCTGCTGCTGCAGTAGCTGGTGCAGCAGGATGGATGAGTAAAGGAGAGCTGCCCGAGCCATGCCGGTGAGTCTCCCCTCCTGCTCCGTCTTCATTAACTGAGGGGATCCAGAGGAAAACAGATGCACTAAGCAAGTGCCACACTGGATTTATCACTGTGTACCCTTCACTGTGGAAAATGGTCAACAAAGACATGAATGGATTTCCAGTCAAGAAATGCTCAGCCTTCCAGTTTTTTAAAAAGAGGGTAAGATTTTCCTTTAATTCTTTCTTTTCACATTCTTTTTTGTTGTTGTTGTTGCTGCTGCTGTATTTGTTAATGTGCTAGAGCAGGGAGAAAGTAATTGAAGAAGGAAGGTGTTTTAATACCAGTCCCCTGCTGTAAGGAGCCCGTGGCATGGGCAGCTCTAGAGAACACCAAGGGCGACAGCACTGTAGGTGAAGGGGAGCTGGGGAGGGGGGACAGGGACCTGGGGGACGACACCGAAAGGCATTACATCAGCAGCCTGTGCTGTGGAATGTATATCTCAATCAGGGCTGACCACAGGGCTTGACGCAATCCAACCAGCTATTCAGACTGGGATAATACGCTCCGAAGCAAAGTGCAGGGTTGTTGCAGCTTGTCTCCGACTCCCTCCTCCACGTCCACCTGGGGGTATGAATCCCTCCACACCTTTCATTCATTTGTATTACCCACCTCCATTCACCATCTCGCGGAGGGGGTGGAAAAAGAGAACAAAGAGGGGTTTGTGAGCTCAGCAAAGTATTTCACAGTTTGTAATTTGCCTGTAATCACAATTAATGCAAGAGAAAGGAATAAGACTGAGGTACACCTGGATTTAGTTTTCTTTTATATTCTTTAACTTAGGCAGATATGTCAGGACTTAGGAAAGATCTGCTATGTATTGTATTTGCTGATTTCCTTGAGGAAATGTAGTGTAACGCTCTACCTCATCACTTGAGTTAAGTCCTTTCTCTTTCTTTGACTCTTTTATTAGTGGCAGTGCTGCACACCCTCTACTTAACTTGAGCAACAAAGTCATTGCCATGTGGCAGCAGGACAGGTATTCTGAGTATGTCTGGGTAGACCCAGACAGGAGAAGCAAAACATCGGAAAGAGATTGGGAGCAGGGACTCCCCTGTGGAAATGATTTCCTGAATGATTAAAATGACAACCCTCTCTTTAAACAGACTGGAGTAGGAGCAGATAAGCTGCTCCATTCACTTGTTCGTTCATTCATTCATTCGTCCCCATTCATCCTCTCTCTTCGTTATGCCAAGAATATGGTCAGTCCATTTAACCCCTCAGACAAAGAAAGTGGAGCCTACACCAGCTGCTGATGTGAAAGCCAGGGTCAACCCCTTTTGGGCATCGAGATGCCAGATTTAAGGGCAGATCTGGAAAAGACCCTGAGCAGGGTCACTCAGAGGAAGAAAGTGCAGTGTTTGCTGACATTTGCTGTTCCCGAGGTGGTTTGTGGAAAGCTCAGATAAATGCCCAAACACCACGTAAACTCAGCCTGTAAAAATGGTTCTCGTCCCAGGTTGCGTCTTGTTTAAGTATATTGCTATTGGCACATGTATGTTTGATATTCAGCTCACCAGGAGGGTTTATCTGGTTTTCAAAATTGCTCAAAGGTTTTAATATGAATGTATTCTTAAAGAAGAAACAAAGTAGCTTGCAGATCCTGTATGAGGTTAATTATTGGTTCTCATCTTCTACCTCTGTTTAGAGTTAAGACAAGTGATCATTGGAAGCCTCTACAGCATTTTGTTCTAGAAGCAGGGAAAATTGTTTTTTTCAGAGCAATACTGATGATCAGTGAATTTGTCATTGGAGAAGACTGTTAATTGTAGTCATATTTGAAGATACTGGTATAGTGATACAGTCCTGGGCAGTGTATCAGGAGAAAGAACCATTTCTAGTTTCTGAGGGTTTTCATTTTATCAGATGTTGCCTTTTTGTATTGTGACGAAGACAGATGAAATCAGTAAAACCAATTTAGAGACACAAAGGAAGGAAATTCCCTCCTTATACATTTCTGTCAATAGATGTTATGTGTTCATTGATGCTTCTCTTGCCCCATTATCTTCCTCCCAGAAAATCCTCTGCATTCAAACATTAACCACATTGTTCCTATGTCAGTGCTTGAAAAGCGTACAAACAAGAAAAGCTACTTGTTCATAATGTTACTGGCTCCCAGTAACGTACCTTGCATTATGCTGGACTGGTCGTATGCTGCATTTAACTAATGGGAGAACGGGGAAAGATGGTTAAAGACAGTCAATTTGGTTCCCTACCAGTGCTTCGGATGCTCTGGCTGAAGAACCACCAAAATCCTGTGTGTACAGAAACACAGCTGCCAGGTTTCTTGATTTGAGTCTAGTGTGTAATGATGTCATTTGTTTGATAGCTTGCATCACTGCAGCACCAGTGGGCCATAACCAACACCAGTAACCTGCTGGATGCATCCTGCATTGATAGTGAGTGGCAGGTCTTGCCCTGCGGACCCCAGCAGACCTCAGTGACTATGGGGTGAGGTATTGCTATCCCCGTGTATGTTTCTCCCAGATCACCGACAGGGTCTGTGATAAAGCAAGGGATGCGACCCCAATTTCTCCAGTTTAAAATCACTGTGCCTGTCTCCTAAAAACCCTCACACTTCCAGCATAGGTACTTTCAAGTGTATTTCTAAAAAGCCCATACCAACCTAGATTAGAACACCCCAAATTTAAGGAAATGCTACTATTTTTTCAACTCAGATTTTTGGGGGAGAAAAGTATCAGATGTACCTTCATTGTTTTCATTTTCCATTGAGTCTTATCTTTTCATTAAATTGCAATCCTATTTGTTGCTCTGGCCAGTAGTGCAGAAAAGACTGGCCGAGCCCTTTGGATTCAGGCTGAGCTGAACACGCATTGAAACATTGATTTGAATTTGAGGACCAGATATTTTTTTTAAGCCTGGCTTGTTCTTTGATGACAAAGCACTGACTCTCCGGGATGTTGCTTGCTGTGTCAGAGGATTCAGGGTATGGGTTAATCACGTCCGGAGGTCAGAGAAGAGGAAGGAAAAGCTGAAATTAAAAGGCAGAACACTTAATTGAAATAAAAGGAAAAATAGAAAGTAATGGTTTTGCAGAACAGCTTGTAGCACTCACTGCTGAAAGGGTTGGAACAGACAGAGAGGGACTTCATCCACTTAAAACCTGCACAGTCTGGAAGAAAACCAAATGATTTGCAATGCCTGCCTTCTTTTTGTTGCAAGAGGTGTAACAACTAATTGTTACTAGGATCAGGATGACACTTTAATAATTAAATATTGGGTTTTAATTAGTGATGACACAGATATCTAAAAAGAGAAGTGGAGAGAAGAAGATGGAACATATGTAGGCAACAAGGAGGGAATCTGAATTTACTCCAATAAAGATAATTCATAAAAACCATTGTTCACATAATGTTAGGTCATGGCATAAAAGGATCACCTTCTGACAAGGTTGGGAGATTAAAGAGACATTATGATTTAAAGACATTTAAAAGATATTATGGTCATAACACATAATTACCTTCATTTTTGTTGCCATCTCTTGCTCTGTCCGCTGATGGTGCATACTGGATACCAATATAAAAACCCACTGACTTGATTGGGCTGCAAACAGCCAGGAAATCTTTCTTTTTCATATACTAGCAGCATTTTCACTGTCCCAAAGTTCAATTAAATGGTTTTGTTAGTTGGCAGAAGTCACACCCCTCTGCTGTGAGGGGCTCACGGGAGGTCTCATTCTTCAGATCTGTGCAGGATTACCCAGAGAACTGGAACATACCCATTCAGAAGATCACTGAATGTGGTAGACCTGGAAATATGCTATTTCTGTTCAGCCAACAGGGCATCCCAGGGTAGAGGGGCCTTTCATTGGCATGTACCGGATGGTTTTGGGAAGTGTGGGTTTGTGGTATTCGCACTGCTTTCTTCTGCTGCGTCTTTTAAAGACTTTTAGGTAACATTTCACGATATATGACCTCCCTCATCTTGGAATAACATACTCTGCCTTATAACACAACACAACGATCATGGTTGAAGTAGGACTAATGATGAGCTGCCTGTACCACTTAAACACTGGCTGGTGATGTGGGGAACATGGAAATTCATTATCCTCTTAGGTCTGGACCAAGAGCAAATACAAATTTATTCAGAATCTGAAGAAGATAAACGGCTGATAAATGAGAAAAGAAATAGCTGTCTTCCATAAAAGGAAAAAAAAAAAAAAGCAGCAGAAAAAAATGCCAGGGCATGTCTTAGTGAGGAAGTTTATTGCAGGGATTAAGGATTTGCTAGTCTGAAACCTGATAAGGGAAAGAATATCCATAATCCTTTTTCACTGAGAAAATTTACATTAATTAGCAATTTAGGTCAGGCTACAGTGAATGTGCAAGAAGGAAGAGAAAATCCCTGTCTTTGCTGCTATGCAGTTTTTCCAAACACATAGTTTGTGGAAACCATGCCCTTCTCCTTTCTGGGTTGATACTTTATGGCACTACACACCAGCAGCTTTCTCCATGTACGAGCTGAAGAGGCAAACTCATAAACATCATCGTGCATGAAGGTGACAGCCCAGCCTGCATTAGAGCTCAAGGCAATGAGCAGCTGACGGAACTGCAGAATTACCTGAATACCATTTTTAGGATTACAATAATTTAGTGATACAGCCCCTGAAATCAGTACTTCCAGCTACCCTCCTAAAGATTATGTTCTCTCTGGCAGATTGTGCTGGTGGGAGGGGGGCTGCTCTTTGCTCTGCTATTTGTTCAGGTCTGGAAGTCCATTTCAGGACCAGAGTTACCTTTTTTTTTAGGGTTATTGGCAGCCCACCTAGAAGAAAATAAATGAGAGCTGAAGCTGACTGTACTTTAGGAAAATGCCAGCTTTATATGGGATGACTGCTGCTTTTCTTAGCTGCTTGGGCCAATGTCACAAAAATACATATATTTTAAAGTTGATTTCCAGAGACAGGGATCCTGACTGACTGCAAGCATGATGGAATTTTGCTGCAGTACCAACTTCTCTCCCACCCAACTTGTGTGTGGAGAGATGCTGAGCATCCGTGGCTCTTCCTGGCATCAGCCGGAGCTGTAAGCACTCAACTTTGCCCAGTATGACCCCAAAAGCCTTTATCAGACTATAAACTGACTGTGTGCAGACCACAACTGCCACGGGGCTTTAATGTAACTAAGGTAAAGGTGCCCCTAGATCTCAGTCAGTGCTACAGACAGTCATTGAGCTGACCAATCTTTTTCTCACCTTTGTCTACCAAACCCTTTCCGAAAAAGCCTATTAAATAAACACAAAGGATGAAACATGAGAGCTGATGAGGAACTGTAAGGCCCAAGTATTGGTTTTGCATAAAGAATTTTTCTTTCCTCTGTCTTTTCATTAAACCAAGGTGTGCTTTGGGTTGGGATCCCTGCTAATATTTTACTTCTCAACTAGCATACAGGAAAAGATTCATGAAGAAAAATTGGCAACATCTAGACAAGAAAGCATCTATGAATCCCTTGTTCAAACCTAAAATATCAGAGTGTTGTTAAAACTTAAGAGCTTGGAATAAAACTAATAGAAGAAAAGAAAGGAAATAAGGAAGGATGAAGGAATGGCAGCAGAATGAGAGAGAAGGAAAGTGAGAATCATAGAATGGTTTGCGTTGGAAGGGACCTTAAAAATCATCGAGTTCCAACCCCCTGCCATGGGCAGGGACACCTCCCACTAGACCAGGTTGCTCAAAGCCCCATCCAGCCTCGCCTTGAATACCTCCAGGGATGAGGCATCTACAACTTCTCTGGGCAACCTGTTCCAGAGATGGGGGGGACTCTTGATCAGGGAGTGGAGCAATAGGGTGAGGGGTAACAGTTTTAAACGGGAAGAGGGGAGATTTAGACTAGATGCTAGGAAGAAATTCTTTCCTGTGAGGGTGGTGAGACACTGGAACAGGTTGCCCAGAGAAGCTGTGGCTGCCCCATCCCTGGAGGTGTTCAAGGCCAGGCTGGATGGGGCTTTGAGCAACCTGCTCTAGCGGAGGTGTCCCTGTCCATGGCAGGGGGTTGGAACTGGATGATCTTTAAGATCCCTTCCAACCCAAACCATTCTGTGATTCTATGATTCTATGATTCTGTGATTCTATGATTACTGGCTTATGTGGAACTTCTCAGCAACCAACATCTCCTAACCTATTCCTTTCACTTTCATAAAAATCGAAAACTAGAAGGCATGTCCGGACTCTTTAAGCTTGATCTCTTCTTCTAAACATACCTCATACTTCCTACCAAAAATTTGTAAGGTTTCTGCTTGAAATTGCCCAGGTGTCTTTCACTTTTGAAAAAATCACTTTTCTTGAAAACTTCTTGTTTTCAGCCTAATTCTACACATGAACAATTTATTCCCTTTAGCTCTTGTACCAACAAAAAGCAACAACTTAAATGGCTCTTGCCCTTTCCTCAGGCATACAACCACTGGTGTATCTATAGAGATCAGTCATTCCTTCTCTCAGCTGTATTTGTTAGGCTAAATAAACCATCTTCTTTTAGACTCTTCTTTTAGGATAGACTTTCCATTCCCCAAAGGGAATGGCAGACAAAGGCAGCTGTCACTTTGCTGGCCTGGAGATTTCTTTGGGGTTACCAAAGCATCCATATATTCTTCTTTTGCTGTTATGTCTCACTGAGTCCTCTTCACACATCTGACCTCCATCCCACTCCTCTCCTCCCACTCTGGTCCTCTTCTGCTGAGCAGGTATCTCACATGTCACTGGCAAATTTTATGAGCAGAAGCCTAGATTCTGTATCAAACCCAACTCCAGTCCTAACCTTCCTCTTCTCAATACACTTTCAGCTAGTTCCTTTCTCTCATAATTATTTTTATAAGCATAGTCTTAGTTTCATTTCTAACTAATTAATTCCCATGTGTTGTCGCTGTCTTACTGAGGTACCAAAGACCATATAGATTAGATTATCCACATTTGCCTCATCCAAGGAAGACATCAGGCAAGTTTGGCATAGTGCTAAATGCGTGTTGCACGTCATCTCATTTTCTACTGAACTCTTTAGAATTTGCTTACTCTTCAGATGTGGAAATTTTGGTTTTGTACACATAAGGCTTTTTCTCCTATGGTGTACATCCCTCTCTTCCTGGAAAATGCAGACCACAGAATTCATTTTAAGATTAACTTCCTACCTCAGCTCAAACCTTCTGAGAAACAGACTTCTTTTTTCCTCTTTTTTTTTTTTTAATTTCATAATCTGATGGGATTTTTCCAGACCCACTCACAGCTGTCCTACCACTTTCAGGTCCTCCTTAACCACCATCACTAATGAAATAGCGATGGGGGGAGGTTCCTTTGAGAGCCTGCTCTGGCTTATTCCTTTCACGATCAGCTTAGATTTTGCTTGAGCACGAGTAGTGCTTTGGTCTCTCTTCATTACATGCCTTCAGAGTTGAGCATGGCTTCTCTTTGGGGAAGGGCCAGCCATGAGATGTCTGAGTCTTCTGCCAAGTGCATGTTAACACTGTTTTAAAGGCCACAGATTCTGGACTTAAATTCTTAGAGCAATCCTACCCCAAACACGATGATGTCACTGCTGTCATAACTCAGCTCAGCACCCCCAGTATCATTTACCCTCGGTCTGAACATCCAAATTGTCTGAAAAACATCGTGATGCAAGAACCTGCCAGCAAGAAGGACAGTGCAAAGAGGGTTGGACACCCTGGGCTGTGTGGGAAGAGGTGATGCAAACTGAGATACTGAGACAGCAGACAGTTGCGTCTGCTGAAAAATGTGGTTCCTCCACCAAATGGGGAGAGGGATAAATATGATCTGCAGGGTCTGGGAAGGACTAAGAATTTGGAGCAACTCAGTGTATATGTTACCCTATCTACTAAATAAAGATATGGTTTTGATGAGGGTTACAAGGAGGTCAAGGGTTGTGTCCATAGAGAAAAGAATCAGAGAATTGAAAGCTTATGTCCTTCTAATAAATTGGCTGATAGAGAGAAGGAAAAAATGGAAGGACAGCAACCATCTCTGCAGAAAAACATGTAAATGGAGATGCTAAAGCAATGGAAAAACAAGCAAGCTCTAAAACCACAAAAGAGGCTTGCAAGATCAAATCAATAACACTGAAGGTTTTTTCTAAATAACATGTTATCAAGAAATAATTGTTAGTGGTTGTTATTTACAGCAGTTGCTTTTACAGCAAGACGATTAAATATTGAGAGTAAGAAAACAATGAACAGCTCCGAGAGCAATAAATTGTAATGTTTATTGAAGATTCTGCACTGACAGGTTTCCAAATCAGCTCACAAGCAATTAACCAAGTCTCAAAATATCCCAATGAGGTAGAAAAATCATTCCAATTTCACAGGTAGTGGACAAAGAGAAAATAGGTAACTAAGTCAGTTAGGCAAGTCATTATACAAGGCAGAACTTGCTGATTTTTCCTGACCTTTACTGTAACTTTCCCTCACTAAAAAGAAAAAAAGAAGATATTTCCTTTTCTTGAAGCAGCAGCAAACATCTGCTAGGGTTTGCTGTGGCTGGAAGTTGTTCAGGAGTTTTAAGCAGCTTAATGACACAGGCACCCAAACATTTATTCTTTTTCAAATGGTCAGAAGAAATGTCTGATACAGTCTTGCTCATGTGGCAGTGGCACCAGAAGATGCTAGATACTGTGTTAGGCTTGAAAAGCTGTTATTTCCAGTCTACTTGGCTCATTAAGAAATCGCTGAAGAAAAAAGCATGACAAATAGAGATTCTGCCTGCCCTGCAAAGTCAAGAGTGCCGAGGGGCAAGTTTGCATGATAAGTGTGTTCCAGCACGGCCAAAGCCTGTTCCCATACCACGATGCATCAGGAAATGGCCGAAGAGGTGAGAACCTGAGACTGGAACCCACTGTGCTCCATACTGGACCAATGTGTCCAGTTCTGGGGCCCCCGGTTCAAGAAGGACAGGGAACTACTAGAAAGAGTCCAGCGGAGGCTACAAAGATGATCAAGGGACTGGAGCACCTCTCTGATGAGGAAAGGCTGAGAGACCTGGGGCTGTTCAGCCTGGAGAAGAGAAGACTGAGAGGGGATCTCATCAACGCTTACAAATATCTAAAGGGCGAGTGGCAAGAAGATGGGGTCAGGCTCTTCTCAGTGGTGCCTGGTGATAGGACAAGGGTCAATGGACACAAGCTGGAACACAGGAAGTTCTATCTCAATGTGAGGAAAGAATTCTTTCCTGTGAGGGTGGCAGAGCCCTGGAACAAGCTTCCCAGAGAGTGTGTGGAGTCTCCTTCTCTGGAGACATTCCAAACCCACCTGGATGCGTTTCTGTCCAGCCTGCTCTGGGTGACCCTGCTCTGGCAGGGGGTTGGACTAGACAATCTCCAGAAGTCCCTTCCAACCTCGACCACTCTGTGATTCTGTGATTCTGTATCCCAGGGCATATTTCATTTCTTTTGTCTCTCCCACAGGCAACACCCCCCCGAATATGCAATCTCCTGGGTAGCATCAGAAGCACAGACAGTGAAGCTGTGCACAAGATGTGGGCTGCCTCTTTTTACCCTAGATATGGGCGGACATCATTTGGTGTGCGTCACCACCAGTGGTAACATGTTTTACCTCCTATCTCGAGTGAAGGAGGAGCCGTGCATGTGGTCAAATGCTGCAGCTCAGTAGCCAAGGGGCCACTTGTTCAGATGCCAACAGCCTACTTGCTTGTGCTTTGCTGGGCCGTACATATTTGTACACCGTACAAAGCATCCAGTAGGGGTTCAGTTGTCTTCTGAAAAGATCTGGAGGACTACACATGGTGAAAGTGTCTGCCAGTTAGGTGGTAAACATGAGGGTTTTCCTCAAAACATTCAAAGTCTACCCTAAAAGGAGGAAGGGGGACCCTGCATCCGCTGCCCCACTGCCAGCTGCCTACAGATGGGATATGGGGCTGGAACGTGCTCCTGGGGTCCACGTTATGGAAAGGCTCCACTCTCATTATTATGCAAATAATACAGTGAAAATCAGTGGCTATTGATTCTACCAAAATTACTTTTTACATGGCTGAATGGGAGAGAGTTGGGAATTTTTGCAACTACAGATGGGAAATATGCCTTTTATTTTATTTCCTGCTCTGTTTTTATTAGGCATTTGCTAGACTGTCTTGCTTCAGTCAGTTCCTATGTATGCTTTTTACTGGGGTAGTTAGAGGTCTTCAAGTGTATAGCAGGAATAAGTAAAAACGGTTATTAAGCCAAAGGTTTGAACTGCAGGTCAACAGTAAAATTTTTAGATGTATTGCAAAAAATTTCACCCAAGAATAGGTCATTAAAATGGCTTGAAATTCTTTTCATTTTAAATAATTACCTATTAGTGAAAAAATACATAGTTCTTTCAGTATCTTTTGTTTTCCTAAAAGATCCCTGAATTTCTCAAATGAAAGATGGTTAATCTTTAACAGCTTAACTGTAACTTGGTCAGAATTTGATTAATGATAATTTATTTCTTGCTTTATTAATGAGATTTTGAAGCACGTGGTCATTGTTTGACACACTCTGAGTCATGCCAAACTGGGGACCCCTCATTCCTAAAAGGTCAACTTAAAGGAGCGCTCCTTACAAGAGCAGCCATTGTAACGTTGACTTCTCTGGCTGGAGTGTTGTACTAAACCTCTGTACTACGGGAACAAAATCACTGTGGGAATCCTCTATGTAAAACCTTTCTGACTAACTGCTCGGCTGTGACGCAAAGAAGAGCTATAAGAAAAGGCATCTGAAGAGAAGATAATGGGAAGTAATGTTGGAGGAGGACAGCCCGTGATATAAAAACCTATAATAAAGTTAACGGCTGTGCTGCTGCTGGAGCTCTGTAGTTGGGAGAATGCCCGGTATTAGGAACTTACAACCTGCAGTTAATGATTACAAACTGTGATTCATTTCTTGTTTGAACTCTTGTAAAATTGCCTTCTATTGTTCCCCCATAAGAATCCTTGAAATTAAAGGTTATGTAGACTATTTTAATAATAAACGCAATGATGGTGACAATAATTTAGAGCACAGTGCTCAAAATGTCGTCTCTGCCCCTCAGATAAAGTGGTACCTCTGTGATCTGCAAGGATATATGATCCCTCAAAGGAGGCCTGATCTCCTATTGGGAAAAGGTCTGTGAAATCAACAAAAATGTATCAGATTCTCAGGATCTTTATCTTCTGATCAGATGCTCAGTATTATCATCCATATACTGTGATCAACAAGAAATGCTGAAATGTTCTCCTGACTATTTTTTTAAGCTCACAATCCTTCATTCTATTACATGTTACATCAAATTTGCTGCCTGTCCACATTACCAGGATCTCACCCTATTACATGGCAACCGGGAAAGGAGCAAGACATGTCTATTTATGTGCCTAAAATGCCCAGGTACAATTAACTTTGTCTGAACTGACTTCGGTGAGCGAGCTCAGCTGCGAGACAGAACTAGTTATTCCAAAGTGCCAACTAGTTCAGAGCACATGTGGAGCAGAAGGAAGTAATAGGCATTATCTAATTCCTCTGCCAGAAGGACCTTCAGAGATCTCTTTGGGTACTTCAGCTCATATTCAAACCCAAGGCTACAAACCAAAGCAATCTTTAGCTCAGTAGTGGGGCCTTTTCTTCTGTTGCCAACAGACCGGAGTCGTGGTGAAAAGCACGTTCACTGTGGCCCCAAGCTGTGTGTTGAGTTTGCATCCTGGCTCCATGGAGTCATCTCTCTTGCTCCATGGACAACCTGTCCCTTTCTACAGTGATATTGCCAACTTCAGCCTGATTTATTGTTTGTCTAGGAAATCGATAGGCAAAGCTGATTAATAACCAAGCTTTTTTACTTAGGACTACTAGATCTCGAACTCTCAAAAAATAGGTGAACATAAATGCTGCACAATGCTCAGCAGCTCTGTGGATGTTCATCCTAAAGATGCAGCCTTCAACCAGAGGTGTTCGTTGGTCACCAGGCTCACAAGGTCTGCCGTGGAGTAACTGTACTCCCTTCCACATTGAGTAAGGCATGTGGCCGGGCCTGACATTTTCAGAGAACCAAACAACGCCAGTATTCCCATTGCCTCTCTAAAAACAGGGCTTTTGATACATCCAGATCTCACATTTCCACAGTCACTTCTCTGTTGAGTTCATTCTTCCTGTTCTGGTTCACTCTTCCTGGCTCTGAGGAACCAGGTTCCTCAAAGAAATGGATTTTGCAGAATACATCCCTGTGTGGTAGAGCAGAAAAGACCCTCCTGCTGTCCTGGCACCAGGGCAATACCTGGATGTCTCCTCTGCCTGTTATCACTGCAACCAAATCCTTGGCTGCATTGAGCATGATGGTAGGTGCAGCATCTCCAACCATCACAAGTGTGTATGGAGAATGCAAGGTCCACCATCCAACCTTGGCCAAGAGTTTTCTCCACTTGAGAACAATCATGCAGTTACAGTGGAATTTGTGCATGTGTCATTTTTAAAAAAGGACAGAATCCATTATAAATCCTCATGCCCTGACCTACAGTTCAGTCAAAGTATATGAGGAGACCAGGAAGAGGTCTGCTAAATTTGGTGTAGACCCATCTTTTGGGTCCCCTCAAGGCGACTGAGTAGCATTCTCAGTGCTGTTTTACTAAAGTTCCCCAATTAGTCTTGAGATTATTTTTTTTTCTGCACTCACCAAAATATTTCCAGACAAAAAAACCAGCTCACTGAATTTTCCAAAGGGGCCCAAGATCTAGACCTAAGCATATATGTACATGCATGTTAACATACAGCATACATACAGAATCACAGAATCACAGAATGATACGGGGTTGGAAGGGACCTCTGGAGATCATCTAGTCCAATCCACCTGCCAAAGCAGGTCCATCCAGAGCAGGTTGCACAGGAACCTGTCCAGGCGGGTTTTGAATGTCTCCAGAGATGGAGACTCCACCACCTCCTTGGGCATCTTTTTCCAGGGCTCTGCCACCCTCACAGGAAAGAAGTTCCTCCTCATGTTGAGATGGAACTTCCCATGTTTCAGCTTGTGTCCATTTCCTCTTGTCCTGTCACTGGGCACCACTGAAAAAAGACTGGCCCCATGCTATTGGACACATACATATATATGTGTATATGTATATAGGCATACATTTGTTTATCGTCACTTATCTTCCTGCCCCATGAAACAGGGTGAGTTTTGATGCCATGCCATAAGCATTTCTATACCGGGTCTCTATTTTCATTTGAACAAACCCATATTCCCAGACAAGATGCTGTGGACAAACAAGTTCTGTGCTACATCACTGCCTGACTCCAAGAAAAAGGGATGCATAAACCTCTCTTAAAATTCCTTTCTTTATGGTTGTTTTAGGTATAATATTTCATGCAGCACGTCAGGCAAAATCGTCTCTTAGCTCAAGGGCCTCTACCACCACCAAGCCCCTTGGAGAGACGGACAGCCAAGAAGCAACACAGTCCTCAGGAGGGGACTTAGAGTCTCCATTCGTTACCCTGGCCCTGGCGCTTCTCCTTGAGCTCCTGCATTTCAGTTTGACAGCGTCTCCCCCGTGCATAATATCAGGAGTCACGATGCTCTTGGAGGAGAAGGGAGATCTACGGTTTTGATGAGGAGATTGTGCGATTTGATTCACATTGTCAGCAGCATCCATTCGTGCCCATTCCTTCCTGAGCCGGCGGTTTCCATGCGTACACCCTCCTCCAGCCCCCTCTGAGAGGAGCGGGTCCGATGTCAGATTCAAAAGTTTCTTTATTTTTTTATGGCTCTTGTGATACACTTTTGAGTCCAGCGCTGAGGGAGCAAAGGTGACTGCTGTGGGATATCTTGCCTGAACTAAATAAATCCTTACCTTCTCTATTTCAGATTACTTAAGTAATGCTGAAGGGAAAAAAGATCAGAGCTGCTCTGAGATTGTTCATTCCATCCTCCAATTATTCAGTATATACTAAGCCTGCAAGAGCTGTAATTAGATATGAGAAAAGCCTGATGAGATTCTTTTTCTGCATAGTTCCAAACATGCTGGCAGTTCTCCAAAAGTTAAATATATAAGTAAATCTTCTTCTTTTTACCAAAGTTCTTCTGTTCATCCACTTCTCTCTTTTTTCCCTCCAAGGCCTAACCCACCTGGATCTTCCCCATTCAGTAGCCTGTGCACTGAATAGGCCCAGACAGAGATGAAGGGAGAGATTGCTTCTTTTCCATCACAAGCTGCTAGAGTCCAACCTTGCACTGCACTTCATGAAGCTCTTGGAGAAACTTGTGTGAACTTTAGAAAAATCCCAGCAGCTTCTGCACCCAAATATCTTTGCGGATCTGTGCATTAATATGGGATCCAGACACCCATGTAGGGTTTCTCCAGTGTAGGTAGGCCACCTCAAAATTAGTCCCCTTGCCCGAGCAGGTTAATTAAAGGCAGGTGTGCAGGCACCCAGGCTTTCTACACTGCCAGTGAGTGGAGCAAGTGACAGGGACTGCAAGGAGACGAGGATGGTGCATTTGCTGCTTTTGAAAATGTTGTCTTTAGGAAGGACATGGACCTGTTGGAACGGGTCCAGAGGAGGCCACAAAGATGCTCAGAGGGCTGCAGCACCTCTCCTATGAAGACAGACTGAGAGATTTGGGATTGTTCAGCCTGGAGAAGAGAAGGCCCCAGGGAGACCTTAGAGCCCCTTCCAGTACCTAAAAGGGCTCCAGGAGAGATGGGAAGGGACTCTTGATCAGGGAGTGGAGCAATAGGGTGAGGGGTAATGGTTTTAAATTGGAAGAGGGGAGATTTAGATTAGATATTAGGAGGAAATTCTTTGCTGTGAGGGTGGTGAGACACTGGAAGAGGTTGCCCAGAGAAGCTGTGGCTGCCCCATCCCTGGAGGTGTTCAAGGTCAGGCTGGATGGGGCTTTGAGCAACCTGGTCTGGTGGGAGGTGTCCCTGCCCAGGGCAGGTGGTCGGAACTCAATGATCTTTAAGGTCCTTTCCAACCCAAACCATTCTATGATTCTATGAAAGGAGTCGCTGGGCCAGTCCACGATGTTAGGCTGTGGTCTGACTTCCCTTATTTCATGGTCACATTACTAGAAAAGTCCATACTATTCAGTCCATTTAAAAATCTGGCTAACTGTCTGTCTCAGGCATTTCCTCCTTCTACTTCCCTTCTTCAGTTTCTGTTTGCTTTAAATGAAGGCAACTCTTTAAGCAAAGTGGTACCTCTGTCTCTATTTCACTTATTCTTCGACACAGTAGTTAACAGTGGTGAGTAAGAGACCTGTAAAATGATTTCATGCCAAACTGAAACCACGTAGATCCTCCTACCTGCAGGGTATTTTCAACAGCAGATACTTTTCTCTGATATCATAGTTATTGTTTAACTGGATCCGCCTCGAACCCTCAAAAAATGTTGGCTTGCTCAGAGGAAAAATGCATTAGCTTCCAATGGCTTTTACCCGAAATGACTTCAGAGGGATTTTGGGTTGGCTTTTTTTTTTTTTTTTTTTTTGCAAGAATTAGGCAAAAGAAAACCCACACACAACCAAGCATGTGGGATAAGAGACTCCAAACAAACTGCTTCAGTCACGGGTTTCCCAAAACCAACAGCCTTCACATGTGGGAGACTCCAGCCCTAAAGCTGATGAGTCAGTGCTGGTGACTTACGCTTCAGCTTGTATTTCTAAAACAGAGATTTTTATTGCTGTCGTCTTGCAATAACATGCAGACCACGAAAAAGTGCTGGGCAATATATTTCTTGAGTGTGTGAGCATGCCCCTGAAAAAATACTAAGCTAAGAAGGGGAATAATGTAAATGGCAGAAAGAAAGCCCCCCTTGTTTCCATACTTCTCCAGTGTGTCTGGTTTGCATCTGTTACTACATTTTCCGCTGCAGAACTTTTATTTCTTTTATACATCTGAATGACTGTTTATGACTGGCAGTTTGAAAACGTGGCTTTACTCTGATTAACTCTACTTTTTCTCTGTACTTGGTCCTTTTTGAGACCATATTTCTCGAGCTCTGTTAAAACACGAGCAAAACCAACACGTGGAAAAACTTATTGAAATGCTGGGCAGGTTTGACAGGTGCAGGTGAAATTGCCTGGTTTCATGAATTGAAACAGCTGCACTTTTATAGGTGATGAAATTGCAGTGGGATGGGGTTTCACATTAGTTAGTTCATCTTGTGTTTGCTGTTTTGTTTTTGAAGCATTGAGTCATTTCCCACTCTCCAAGGGGGACTCTACAACCTATTCCTCAAGTGAATGAGGCATCCAGTCTCCCCAGAGTGAGGAGAAGCTTGGTAAAAATTCAAACAAATTTCAAGAGCAGACTGAAATGTAACTAGAAAATAATAGTCTTCTCCTCATGGGACTATAAATAAATGTTACTTGCAGCTTTGGGAGCAGGAAATGCCATAAATGTTAGGTCCACCTTCCAGTTAGAATGAGATAGATTTCATGACATATCGTAAGAGAATATCATGCAGAGAAACTTCTGAATCATTAACCAACAAATGTTAACCTCATAAGAGTCTCTTGGATTAAGGAGTTTTACTTTCACTCTCTGCAATTGCTACAGGAAGATGTATGTTTTCTTTTCAAATTATTCAGGACCGTATGTTTTCCTGCAGTGACAGCATATGTATCAAATGATGCCGCTCCTCATAAGTTCATTTTTACCATCCTTGCTGGGAAAAATTTAAGAAGAAAAATCAATGAAAGATCTTAAAAGAACTGGTCACATTCGGCACTGGATTAATTTGTCAAAACACTTGAATTATAAAATCTTCTCTTAGGTTAAATCCCCACTGAATATGGTTGTTTAAGATATAATTTTTCAGAATAACATAATCTTTCAATGTATCAGTGCCTCCACACCTGTCTCAGCTGGGATGCCATTTAAAAATGGCTAATTAGAGTGGCCAGGACTTCTTGTTTCTCCTCAAACAGTATTCTTAGCAACTCAACAGCAAAGGCAAATTTCCCAGGAGAAAAAACTAGGAAGAGAAATGGTGGATCTTCTCCTGGAAGACGTGCCTTTGAGCAAACACATCTCCTTTGACTCGGGAATGGAAGAACAAAGGTATTTCCCTCATCTGTGTTACCCAGAGCTCTGCTAGGTGAGAGGGCCACCCCAGAGCTCCTGAGTGATCAAGTGAGGCTCCTGACCCAGGCTCTGCCACCACCCCATGGCCCTGCCAGGCCACACTGCACATGGGACCGCATGGGCTGCTGAAGTCCCCGTTGCCAGGTCCCAGCCCAGCCTTGCCTTGCAAAGGAGCTGACCCGTGAAAAAACACTGTCATAGAAACATGGAATCATCGAATTGCTGAGATTGGAAGGAACCTTTCAGATCATCGAATCCAAACCATCCACCCAACACTGACCAAGACCATCACTTAACCATAACTCTAAGCACTACGCATACCCATCTTTTAAATACCTCCAGGGATGGTACTCCACCACTTCCCTGGGCAGCCTGTTCCAATGCTTAATAGCCCTTTCAGCGTAAAAAATTTTCCCAATCTCTCACTCCAGGAGAATTGCAGTTTTCTGAGGTGTATGGTCCGTCTCACAGCTCTGTGAATGCTTTGGTACGTCTGTCTCTCGGGGACAGAAGGACCAGGCACCCTAAATCAGCTGCTGGGTCCCTTAAAGATACATAAAAAACTAAGATGGTATGTAATACTATATAACAAATTACAAGGGTCATAGAATCATAGAATCGTAGAATGGTTAGAGCTGGAAGGGACCTTAAAGTTCATCCACTTCCAACCACCCTGCCATGGGCAGGGACACCTCCCACTAGACCAGGTTGCTCAAAGCCCCATCTTTCTGGTCACCTTCTGCCAAATCAAAAGGAGATTAGTGAAGTGCAATACCGGGCTTAAAGTAGGAAAAGTTACTCGTTTTAGGCCACACAAAGTGTGCTTCGCTGCTTTGAACAGTGTGAAGCCTTTGACTGAGCAGCTGAGGATGACTGAACTGGATGGGACTTGGTGCCGTATCCAGCATCTGTTGTGCTCTGCCACTGCAGCCATTATTCTTGTTCTGCAGTAAAGCTTTATAACGCTGCGATATTTCAGCTCAGACCTACTGAGGGATGCAAAATCATTATTGCATCAGAAAAACTGGAAGGGAGGAAAAGTACAGCGAGATATCTTTGTTTTGCTTGGGCTATTTTTCATTCAGCTGCCTTTGCAGCCCGTCCACATCCCAACGTGTCCAGCTGTCGCCGGCTCAGATGCCCACAGTACCCTGCAGACTGCTTTGAGGCTTTGACTGATAGACGTGGGATGTGGTGTTTATCGGAGCAGGAGTTAAAATAAACGTTGCCTAGGTTTACTGACAATTAGCTTTGCTCACATAAAATAGAGAACAGAGAAGAAAAGGCAGGAGCAAGCAGCCTTGGATTATTTGGATAGGATTTGGCATTGTATTGTTCGTGTTGTTTTTATTTGACCTAGATGAAAAGCATTTTTAACTTGGTAGCCTGGAAAGATTAGACTTGCACATACACAATAAACCCCATTTTGTTTTGTTTTCCTCTTTGACATAATACGCAGAGAGAGGGTGTTTATACACCACCGTGGACAATGAGTCTATTGTCTCATCTCCTGCAGAAACAAGTGCCATCAGCACTTACAATTGATCCAAGAGCTCTTACCTGATTCCAACACATCAGTTATTTATTTATTCACAGAGAAAAGAATCCCATGAGACTAACCATTGTTATCAAGGACAACACGGGAGGAAGGAAGAGAGGAAAACCTTAAGTGGTGCCTGTTCAGTTGTTTGGATTTTTTTGTGTACCACATTTCAAACAAATCAGCTGGTCGATAAGAGGACACAGCAAAAGCTAATTTAGCTATCAATGTGAGACGTGGTTTTTACAGAGTTTCTGCTGCACCATTAGAGTTGTCTAAAGCTTTTCCAGTGAGTGGAACAGGAAAATCAGCCAGGCAGTTGTCTGTGTGCTCATCAACCCTCACTATTGACATTACTGGTGTGCCTAAGTTTTCTGCTGCTCTTCATGACTTACTTGGATGCAACCGGTTCAGCAGCAATATTTAAACATGTGCTTATAGGATTCCAAATTCAAGTCATTTTGGTACCCATCATCTTTTGGGATGGGTGCCTGACTGCAGTCACACGCTGACATATTTTTTTAAGAATCTTGCCTTTGCTGACTTGCTGCTGTGGCCTGGAGACTTGTCATTCACCCTTAAAATCATAAAAATCTGCCTTATTTACTTGAAGTGTTAACACTGCAACTGGTGACAACAACAAATATAGAAACATTTACTATGTTTCTTCTTAGATGCATTTGATTTCTGCCAGATGCTGTTATGGCAAGTTAAATACTTTGGTATGGGAAAGAGAGAGAGAGTGTGTATGTGTGTGTGTTTAGCAATAAAGTGCTTATTAAAAAGGATGACAAACACCCTGAGATGCTGACCACAATACCAGGAACCTGAGAAGAGATGTGGCAGCAGGAGCTGCATTCCCCTGGCTTGAAGAACATTGTCATTCCCTGCACCCCTTCACCCCGAGCTGTGCCTGATTCGCCCTTCCAATGGTCTCCTGGGGTGGATTAAAAAGAGTGTGGCCAGCAGGTTGAAGGAGGTCCTCCTCTTCCTCTGCTCTGCCCTGGTAAGGCCACATCTGGAGTCCTGTGTCCAGTTCTGGGCTCCCCAGTTCAAGAAGGACAGGGGACTACTAGAAAGAGTCCAGCGGAGGCTACAAAGATGATCAAGGGACTGGAGCACCTCTGATGAGGAAAGGCTGAGAGACCTGGGGCTGTTCAGCCTGGAGAAGAGAAGACTGAGGGGGGAGCTCATCAATGTTTACAAATATCTAAAGGGCAGGATTCAAGAGGATGGGGTCAGGCTCTTTTCAGTGGTGCCCAGTGACAGGACAAGAGGAAATGGACACAAGCTGAAACATGGGAAGTTCCATCTCAACATGAGGAGGAGGAACTTCTTTCCTGTGAGGATGGCAGAGCCCTGGAAAAAGATGCCCAGAGAGGTGGTAGAGTCTCTGTCTCTGGAGACATTCAAAACCCACCTGGATGGATTCCTGTGCAACCTGCTCTGGGTGTCCCTGCTCTGGCAGGGGGTTGGACTAGATGATCTCCAGAAGTCCCTTCCAACCCTGACCATTCTGTGATTCTGTGATTCCGTGATTCCCTGGATCTTCCTCTCACGCAGGTCACCTTTTTCCTGGGACACTTGGAGGACAGAACTCTCCATGAATCCAGGCCATGTTCATCCAGGCCCAGCTGGGCAACAACAGCTGCTTTTTAGGGAGCAGCTTCCTGGCTTGCAGAGAAAGCAGCAAATGATGACTATGCAGAGAGTTGCCCTTCACTTTCCCTTTTTAAAATAAAATGTGATTATTAATCAAGAAAGTGATGTGTCTCAGGGCTCTGGAGGGGAAAAAAAATAGCTTGAGGTGATTTGACAAAGTGATTCTTTTGCTGTGCTGCATTTCCCATGGGACATGACAAATTAAATGTCGAAGCCAGCTAGAGAGTAGTGATATATCTCAGTCCGAGCAGTAATCAGCCTGCCTCTCATTTACCACTTTCCGTTTAAGTAGATGACTGTATACAGTATGAACAAGGGAGCTTTTCATTCTGTAATCTCCCTAATTGTAATTTAAATAGGTTTCCTGACAGTCGCCCTTAAGGCTTCGGGGAGATGATTCCAAGAGCTCCGTGTCCACAGAGGGTCTACATAATGGATGAAAATTCAAATCCCGGTCCGAGGTGCAATTAGATAAAGCCAGGAAAAGGAAAGAAGGGATCGAATGAACTGCAACCGGAGAAGGAGAAAAGCACATTTGATATCACTGGGAGGCAGAACTGAAACACATGCACACACACGCACTGACCTAGATCACAGTCGAGGCATTTGATACTGTCTGGTAGGGAAATGAATATCCAGAGACTCTGCAATGCAACATGTAGAGTAAATAGAAGTTGACTCAGAGCCATAAAAACCCATGAACTGAGGGCAAACAGGAACATCCATGAAGAACGGAAATTTAACTCCAGAAGAGTTCAAGCACACAGAGAGCTTTATTCCAATCCCTTGCAAAAATAGGGGAAAAGCAGCCTGCCCAAAGTTTCGGAGGAAGAAAATGCTGCCGTACAGAGCATATGGTTGCACAGACTGTCAGGTTAAATGTGATACTGCCGTGCTGACGGGTGTGATGTTTCACTGAGAACTGGCTGATAATACTGGGCCTCCAAGCAGACCTTCACAGCTCCCCTCAAGCCATTCCAGCATTCAGTCTGCCTCAGTCCTCAGCAAATGTTTGAAATTCTAGATATCTAATGGCCTATCACATTCATCTACAAACCTACGCCCTCCTTCTCACACATTAATATTTACTGCTCCAGAATGTGTATGTTCACACTATATTGCTAAATTAGCAGTGTGCACCAGGGACTTGGACTTAGTGCAGTAAAGTGACTCTCACATCCAAAAAGGGCCTAATCCTGCAAGACATTAGGTCCCTGCATAAGGTGCTTTTTCTTTTCCAGTGCTTTCAGCGCTCTTGAGAGCCAAGCCTTCAGGTAGAAAGCCAGCATACTAACTCGGTGTCCCGAGAAACACAGGGTTTTCCAGAGTCTCCGAAGCCAGGGAGGACACCTCAACAAGGGCCACCAGCGTCATCGGCACCTGCTTCCCTCCGGCAAGAGCCACATCTGCATCGGTGGTGGCCCCAGAGAACAGGCTGGTGTTTCTCTCACGGAAAATATTGCTCATGATTACAGTGCTGGGGACTGGCTTAGGAACACCTGATTAAAGTATAAAATGTGCTGAGTCGACTGATGCCATTGACAACTGAGCCATATGAAATTAAAAGCCGTATCTGTTTGCTATTACATAAGAGGAAAAGCCAGGAATGGAAAAAACCCCTGGAACTTGGCAAATCTCATTTAATCACATCTGGCAATTTTCTAGTCTGAGTGATTATCACTGTTGGATATCATGTTTTTAGAAAGTAAAGCAAACAAAGAAACTAGAGCAAACAAGAGTCGGAAAATAAAGAGCCTTTTTAAAAAAAAAAAATACTTGTAGATCTTTCAGCAATATTATAGGCCATGCTTGGGAAGAGGGTATTTAAAGCTATTCTCCAAGAACAGACACATTTCAGTTCAGTTTAAGATTAGTGACAGACGGCTACTTACTAGAAGGGTGGACAACAGTTCTTTGAACTTGCTTATCTGGAAAGAATGGGGAAAATTGTCATCAATTTTGTTGGTGGTCATTGCAAGAAATGGAAGAAATGCCAAACAGCTTTGACTGGCTGCCAAGGTCCTTTGGTGGTCCAAGAAAACCAGAAGCACAAAACAATCCTAAAAGGTGACAGGGTGGAGAGGTACACTGAAGTTTATTCCTGGCCGTGAAGGTCTGTGAGTGTGACGTTGACTGCATTTGTCACATCCATCTGCAAAGGCCTGTGAGGTTATACCTTCAAAGAATTAGTGTAGGAACAGTGAATCTCATAAAGGCACTTATAGCTTAACCAGAAACTGCTCCACAACAAGCGTGTGGTGGAAGCAATTTCTAGCGGATATGAGTTGTTGATGAAAAAAAGGCATAAAGAAACCATAGTTGTGATGGAGCAAGGGAAACTGGGAGCTCTTTCTGTTCTTCTCAGTCTGATTTGGGTTATTTCAGACAGACTTAAAGAGTCTGCTGTTTATACCCTGTAATAATCAATAAAGGCAAGTGTAGGGTGCTGCACCTGGGGAGAAATAACCCCCTGCACCAGTACAGGTTGGGGGCTGACCTGCTGGAGAGCAGCTCTGAGGACAGAGACCTGGGAGTCCTGGTGGACAATAGGATGACCATGAGCCAGCAATGTGCCCTTGTGGCCAAGAAGGTCAATGGCATCCTGGGGTGCATCAGGAAGAGTGTGACCAGCAGGTCAAGGGAGGTTATCCTCCCCCTCTGCTCTGCCCTGGGGAGGCCCCATCTGGAGCACTGGGTCCAGTTCTGGGCTCCCCAGTTCAAGAAGGACAGGGAACTGCTTGAGAGGGTACAGCAGAGGGCTACAAAGATGATGAGGGGCCTGGAGCATCTCTCTTATGAGGAGAGGCTGAGGGACTTGGGTCTTTTTAGTCTGGAGAAGAGAAGACTGAGGGGGGATCTGATCAATGCTTATAAATACTCAAAGGGTGGGTGTCAAGAGGAGGGGGCCAGTCTTTTTTTCAGTGGTGCCCAGGGATAGGACAAGAGGAAATGGGCACAAACTTGAATATAAGAAGTTCCACCTGAACAAGAGGAGGAACTTCTTCACTTTGAGGGTGGCAGAACACTGGAACAGGCTGCCCAGGGGGGTGGTGGAGTCTCCTTCTCTGGAGACATTCCAAACCCGCCTGGACAAGTTCCTGTGCAACCTGCTCTGGGTGGACCTGCTTTGGTAGGGCGGTTGGACTAGATGATCCCCAGAGGTCCCTTCCAACCCCATGTGATTCTGTGATTCTGTAATGGTGGGTGAAGTTGCATGGGGAGTTTGAAAAGCCACTCTTGGGAATGAAAGTACAGAAATCTTCAGAAGCAGTTCAGAGCAGAATTGCTTCCTGCAGCTCGGAGCAGCTTCTCATTTATTTACTGGTAAATGGATATCATGGTAAGAATAAATAAAATAATAATAAAAAAGGGTATTTTAATAATCAAATACTCCTTACATCGCACCTAGCATTGTGGTATTTGAGCATCATACAGTCCCCTAAATAACAAACTGTCATCTGCTCCTTTTAATCTGTTTTTGTCAGTCAGGGAGAAAACTGTGAGAATCTTCTTCAAAATAGGTTGTGGTCTGGTTTTTTTTTTTTTTTTTGTGCAATTCAGTGTGAGAGTTTTTTAGTGGAAGTTCATTCAAAAGCAATGAAGCTTTGAACTTTGAAATTTTTAGTGACATTTAAAGTAGCCCAAGTCAAACAGAGCTATAGATCTAAGGCACTCGCCTCGTATAAATGTAAATATTAAATACGCAAAAATCTTTGAAGTCTATTAAGGTTAAAGCTAGACAAAAACCTATAGTGTAGACTTACAATTCAGTGACTAATATATACACATAGCATTTCAATAAATTTAACTGAGTCACTCTGAAAAGTAATATGTAACCTACAAATGTCAATAGAAACCAGAGACCTGCAGAGCTAAGCCCAGGGAAGTTGTTTTTCTTCAGAAGTTCGCTCTTGGCTTTGCTGCCACGAAGGTGCTGCCAATTCATACTTCCAGTTTCAAATCAATATTTTCAAGGCTTTTGGATGGGGATACATGCTGAAAGTCAGTGGTGAATCATTTCATTTCCCGCTCAGGGTATTGGTGACAATTACCACACTCTTCTGTGCATGTTACTCTGCGTTATCTATGAATTTTGAAAGGCAAATGCAGTGTTTGTCTGCAGAGGGACATGAGTCTGAATTAGCTGAAGATGTGGAATTAGACGAGATTAGTTAAATGTCATTAAAGTCCTCATGGACCTTTCAATTCAGACTAAAACCTGAATTTTTAACGTAGGCAAATGAAGCAGAATGAATTAAGTCCATCTTAATTTCAAGCCAAGCTGTCCACACAAGGCTTGACTGTGGATTTACCTAATTCATGCTTGGGCCAGTGGACAGGAACGCAGCCGTGTAGGCAAGTTCTAGAGAATAACAAGCAGGTAGCACCTTGGCACCCACGGACAGTGCCAGCCCCTGCCGGGCTCTCCTCGAGCGGCCACCAGGCAGGTCTGGGCAAGCGGGCAAGCGGCACAGAGCCCCGGCTCAGCGCCTCCATCACAGGCGAAGGCTTCAGAAAGTAAGAAAAACAGCTTCCCTGGGCTTAGCTATGCAGCACTCGGGTTTCTATTGACGTTTGTAGATCATATATTACTTTTCAGAGTGACTCAGTCAAGTTTATTGAAATGTTATGTGCATTTCGCTGAGTCAGCACGGGCTGAGCAGACACGGCTGGATGTATATGAACCTGAACTTTGCCTGCTCCAATGAAAGAAAACTAGAACTGTTTTAATCCTTTTCTCTTCCAGCGCATTTGAACAGCACACGTGCTACCCTATTTGAACCGGTTCCAACCATTTAAGAAAAAAATATCCTGCTAGTCCGTTCAATCTCAAAGCTGGATGCTCCTGAAATTTCCCCACCTTCGCATCCCCCAGACCCTGTTGCATTAAACAGAACAGCAATACAATCAGCTCGATGTCCCTAATTGTACTTCTTTTTCATCTTTCAGTACAGGCTGTAACATATAAATAATATGCACATATAATGTGAAAACATCAGTTTAATCCAACATTTTTAAGCAGCAAGAAGTCATTCAGAGAAAAAGGTGTGTACTTGAGCTAAAACTGACTCAGCCTCAAATAAAGAGTAGTAAGAAAAATTGTTTAGGATTCACCCTGAACTCAGGGGCAGCTTGCTGATGTGAGAGCCAGAAGATGCCACCTGCACTTGAGCTTCATAAAATGCATGTCCTGTTCCTTTCTCTCATCATTACCATTCACAGAAGCTAAAGCACCAGTGGGTAATTTTTAATTTATGATCACTATGCTGCAGAATGTATATTTAATTGCCATTAAAAGGTACGGCTAGAAGATCCATTTGATATAGGCAGATTTTGCTGTATCAGGAGTACCCAGGTCACATTTTGAATGCTTCTTAATACACAGACAGGCTTGAGATCTGCCAGTGGAAACACAAGGCAGTGAAACAACAGGTAAAGCTACAACAGAAATTATTGATTAACTCCATCACTGCAAATGCCCTGAACTTGAAAGCATAAAACCAAACATCATTGAAACCTCAGACCCATATTTCCATTTGAATTTCTGCCTAAGTTGATGCTCTATGTGACCAAGCAGTCTCAAGCGAAAGGTTGTGCCATGTCCCTTGAATTTTTAAGAAAAACTGAACCTGCAGCTCATTGCAGCCCAGGCCCTCTCTGCTGTCAGCTTGGCTCTTCTTTCATCCATGCTTTTCCACACTGTGTGCACCCTAAATGATGAGACTGAACATGCAGGACGTCAAGGAACAAAGGAAGAACCAGGTCAGAAAACACTTAACTGATCACCAGGCCTAACTTAAAAAGGGCAAAATGAATAGTCCTTTACTCCTCTCAGAATCACGTTTAAATACATTGTACGCTTCCCGTAATAAAACTACACTGGAAAATGAAGCATGGTTTTTTCACCAGGAACATAATTATTCTTTTCAACATACCAAGTTCTGGAATTAGATCAAGACACACAACCGTGAATTTACTTGGGGAGAGTAATATATTTAATGATGTGCTTAACAATCATAGAATCAATTATGCTTGGCAAAAATAAAAGCGCTTAAAATCTGCCAGAGTCAAAAGATCAGTTTCAAAATGTGTTTATTGAAATGAAATCTGAAAAAAAGAACCCCTCCCCCTACAACTTAAACCCACCAACCTGAAGCTAAAAAAGTCTGGATAAGGAAAACGGTGAGCCAACAACCTCTCTGCACTAGTAGGGAATTTAGGAGTTACAAAAGCAGAGAAGTTCAATAAAAAAAATACATTGGTTTTAATGTCTTGGGAAAATGATTCTGCCAAACTTTACGCACTTGAGTTTGAATTCTGCAAAATTTGTTGCAAAATCATGCAGACATGGCACCTGCCAGACACGCATCCAAGAGCTACAGTGAGCAAAAGGGGGGCTGATGTGGTAAGGATGCTCCAGAGCATGGAAGTAGGGGTTAATACCAACCACCCGAACTGGTGTTGCTGAAAAATGCAAATGGGGAATGTGGTGGGAAGTGGCTCACTTGCCCACAGAAGGACATCTATTTGCTTGGTTTCCATAGAGAGGAAAGAGAAATTTTCCTAACGTTGAGATTTCCGGCAGGTCAGCACAGCAGGGAGATTGCGGGTGCATCACTCACAGAGGAGTCACCGGCAGAAGGCTGGTTAGATACGTTTCATTCTGTTTGTTTGTCATATGTGATCCTGGTAACCAGTTGCTGTGATATAGACTTCCACTGTTAATCAAACACTTGGCATCGTGCTCATGACTAATGTAACGTAAAATGTTTATTTTCCTGATGTAAAGCATCCTCTAACGGCAAATATCATCTCCTAATGAAGCATGGAGATGCTGAAGCCAAGTGCTTTTTCTGGCTTCCTCTGTGGAAGCGGAGCGAGGCGAGTGCTGTGCACTCCAGAGTGAGTCACAGAATCATAGAATCATAGAATTGCTGAGGTTGGAAGGGACCTTTCAGATCATCAAGTCCAACCATCAACCTAGCACTGACAAGAACCATCAGTATACCATATCTCTAAGCGCCATTGCCCTTCATGGATGGGAGATTCAGCTCACAGAGCAAAGAGGCTGTCAATAGGAGGATGGTGGGGCTGTCAGCTCTGGCTGTCTCAGCCTTCCCCCTCTGGGCTGGTAAAACATGTCCCGATACATCCCCATCTATCCTTTGTATTCAAATGAGAGACCTTTGATCAGATTGAGTGCAAATGTAGCACAGCTCATATATTGGTCTCTGCTTTCATAGTACAAAATTACTCGGAAAAAGAGCTCGGAAAAGTTCCTGACTCTTCATTTAACCCTGTTAGAAAATCCAATACTTTTGATTCACACGGCAGAAAACAGAGAGTCACAAAAGTGAAAGGAAGATCAAACAAAGCACGCCAAGGCCAGCATCGTGCCCCACGAGCGCGGTGTATTGTGCTCGTAAATAGTGTCCTTCCTGCCCTAGTGCACCAGGTCCTGGTCGGGGAGCTGAAGAGACCAGGAGAAGGCAGGGGCAGGCAGATTTGAGGAGTCAAGGTCAAAATTTGGGGCAGGTCAATTTGAGAAATTGATTCTTGAATATAAGTGACAGGAAAGAGGGGAGATTTAGATTAGATATTAGGAAGAAATTCTCTCCTCTGAGGGTGGTGAGACTCTGGAACAGGTTGCCCAGAGAAGCTGTGGCTGCCCCATCCCTGGAGGTGTTCAAGGCCAGGCTGGATGGGGCTTGGAGCAACCTGGTCTGGTGGGAGGTGTCCCTGCCCAGGGCAGAGGGGTTGGAACTAGATGACCTTTGAGATCCCTTCCAACCCAAACCGTTCTATGATTCTATGAAGTCAGAGACGAAACAGAAGATACTGCTGTTAGAAAAGGACTGCAGAAAGCTTATAGTATTACAGCTGAATGCCTGCAAAACCAGTCTGCTTTCTCTCCACAGGGGGAATTGATCGGTCCAGACTGGGAGTATGTGCTTAAGAGCCTGGCTACGGTGTGTGTCCACACGCACCCTGAAAGCCTAGTGCTTTCTCCTATAGAAAATTGACCCTACATGGTATCTGATTATTTTCCCCAATCTGTGCCCTTATCCACATCAGAAACCCTCCTGCGCCATCTCAGCTGCTGCCATAAAGCAAGGAGAGTCCATAACCTCTTTCTGTGTCGGCAGGTACGAAGGTGGATTAAGAGCCCGATGGTCGGCGTTGAAAAGCACCCCCATGCCAGCATCAAATACCCGGGGCCCACCATGATGCAGTTACCTGCAGGGGATTCGGAGTTGGAGCCTCCGCTGTGCCAGACCTGCCGGAGTGACCACCCTTTTCAGCGAGGGATGGCTCCTCAGGAGGCTGAGTCCTGCTCCTGGGAGAGCCAGAGAAGCAGCAAAGTAAGCCCTTCTTTCCTCCCCCCAAACTTTATTTACATGTTTCACGCTGATAATGGGTCTGTACTTACCAGTTTCATAGAATCATAGAATTGTCTGGGTTGGAAGGGACCTTTTAGATCATTGAGTCCAACCATCAATGCAACACTGACAAAAACCATCACTAAACCATGTCTCTAAGCACTATGTCTACCTGTCTTTTAAATGCCTCCAGGAAAGGTGACTCCACCACTTCCCTGGGCAGCCTGTTCCAATGCTTAATAACCCTTTCCGTGTAAAATTTTTCCTAATATCCAATCTAAACCTCCCCTGGTGCAACTTGAGGCCATTTCCTCTTGTCCTATCGCCTGTTCCTTGGGAGAAGAGACCGACCCCCCCTGGCTACACCCTCCTTTCAGGGAGTTGGAGAGAGCAAGAAGGTCTCCCCTCAGCCTCCTTTTCTCCAGGCTGAACACCCCCAGCTCCCTCAGCCTCTCCTCACAAGACTTGTGCTCCAGACCCCTCACCAGCTCCGTTGCCCTTCTCTGGACCCGCTCCAGCACCTCAATGTCTTTTTTGTGGTGAGGGGCCCAAAACTGGACACAGCACTCAAGGTGGGACCTCACCAGTGCCCAGTACAGGGGGATGACCACTTCCCTAGTCCTGCTGGCCACACTGTTCCTGATACAGGCCAGGATGCTGTTGGCCTTCTTGGCTACCTGGGCAGAATTGTGCTTGCCTCAGAGAGAGGGGATTTTCTGAAATCCAGAACTCTGCTGATCCAGGCTGTTGTTCACATCTGGACTCTGCTTCCTACCTTGAACTTTGATACCCAGGGACAGCACGAGAAACAAAGGGTTCTTCACTGAAGTGCTGTGGTGTTATCTCACAGTATTTGAACAGATTAGCAGTAACACTGTTTTACAGAAACTGAGGTGTGGAGTGGTGGCATTATCTTTCCAAGACAATGAAAAGGACCAGGACTTGTTAATTTTTTCCTTTCTGCCCCACGATTGCAAGACCACGCTTCTTCCATCACCCTTAAACCCATATCTAGCTTTTTCTTTAGAAATAAGAATTTGGCTCAGGGAGTTGTCCAAGGAAGAGATGAATGATTCAGTGGGTGTTTTAAGCGGAAGGAAAACCCTGGTTTGCCTCGAGTTGTGCCAGTATGTTATAAATGACACCACCATCCTGTTTGAAGCGCTGGGCAGCTGCACACCGGTGTGAAGGTGGCAAAAGTGTAAAGAGCGAGATGAAATGGTCAAGAAGGTGCTTTTCTGAGGCAGACTTTAGACCTTTCATTCATTCTTCAGCTCCACCTAATCCCCGTGGAGAAAAGGCGAAAGTGGAACAGAAAGTTTTGCTCAGAGCCCGTCATCCCTGACGGAACCATCCCTGCCTGGAAATGGCACACTCACACACGAAAAAAAAGGAGAGAGTTGTAGAAACATAAAAGCGAACAAACAAGAATCTTTCCAAGTACAAAGCAGAGCAAATGTGACAAGGCGTTTATCAGAGCCTTAGCACACAGCTCACAGCAGAAACATTTTTCCATGCTACATCTGCTGCATTTTTAAACAGGGAAATTCAAACAGCAGGTAAAAATGGAAGCCCTGTGTGCTTCAGAAACCCAGCAAAGGCATTTTGGGTGAAAGGTACGCACAAGCAGAGGAGCTAATTACTCCTCCATTTTACTTCATTAAGAAGATTAACTCTGCTCAGGCTGAAGCATTAAAAAAAAGAAAGCACTGAATACGGAGGATTCTGCAAAATCCTTTGCCTTGCCGTAAATCACACGGGCTCCTGTACAGCTGTAGGGCCTCACGCCTGATTTCCATTAGGTTTTACAGGCATATGGGATAGATTTGGCTGAACACGGATTCCCCCAGACCCCTCTCCCGGTCTCATTACTGCCGGCAGCGGAGAGAGGCTGCTTACTCAGCAGCTGGAGTCGGCAGCAAGAGGGATATTTTGCCCACTGCTTTAAAAATAACGTTGTCTGGCGAAGGACTCCTTGGATAAAGCTATCCGGCATAAGGAGTCTTTTAAGTAAGTTAAAGCACAGAGCCTTTGATGTGATTAAATGTAAGGTCACTGCCTCTTTCTCTACAGTAAAACCAGGCAGGAAGCTTTTAATAATGAAGGCTGAAGGAGCTCCGTGCCTGACCTTTTCCAGGTTTAAAGAGAGTCACTGGGTGAGATTCTGTTCAGGGGTTACAAATGGCACAAGCTGCACAAACGTGAAATAACTCCCTCCACTTTGAACCAATGAACTTGAACAGAGACAGTCTATATTTCAAGGAGAAGAGAACGTGGTCTCTGTTAAATCAGCAGGGACCTTGGAGTGCACCAGTTATCTCTACTGACTAATTCTTGTCTCTTTTTCCCCATTACTCTTCCTTTTCTGGTTTTCGGTGCTGCAGCCAGGTACTGGGACAAGGATTACAGTTCCTTTGTACTATGCCCAACACCAACACATATCAGGGTCCTACTGATCCTGTCCTTTGGCTCAAGGGCAAATTAATTCAAAAAGAAATCAGCTGTGAAATATTATTAAAGGCTTATTCTAGGCAACAAGCTTTCTCTGACACATTTCAGGCTATTCTGATCAGTTTGAAAAAGGCCTTATAAAAACCAACCTGATTAAACCACATCACCCAAGGGAACACGTCTGTATTCCTGTTCTTATTTCCAACACAAAACCAGGGAAAAAAATCATTACTGCTTGTTTACTGTGATGGCCATTACGTAGTAGAGTCTTTAAAAACTGACAACGTAAATAAGAATATATTGAAACTGAAGATATTTTAAACGAGATGGTTTTTTTCCTTACGATGTGCTTCCATTTCCACCTCCCCAGGCTTTTCTATTAAGGCATGTGTCAGTTGGAGTTTATAAATGATTACTGATGTAACCTCTACTAAGTCTCCTCTATTATTTGTATAAGAGTGTATTATCTCTGTATTTTACAGCATTTTTTCTGCATCGTACGCAGTGGACTAGATAATTTTCAAGCATTGCCAGAAAACCATGCTAATTTTCACATGACTGACTTACAGAGGTGTATTATTGTTTTTCTTGTAACCAGTGTGGATGAGTTATATGGGAGCTTATATCTGCTTTACCAGTGTAACAGCTGAAGCCCTAAGGGCTTTGGAGCGCTGCCAGGGTAATGATTTACAATAACCATTCCTCGCTTTTCCATGTCTGTCTTGCATACTTCGGGTTGCGTAAAACTCACTGGCTTGATGAAGAGGGTTAAATTTCCTTTCAAAATATAAATTGCCGTGCCGCACGATGAATACATGGTGTAAATAAGGTGGTTTCGAAAAGCGGGCAAACCACCTTTTAGACTTTCTTAGCAGTCTAGTAAATAGGGAGAGGGGAGCGTGGTGAAAATTAGGCGTGATTTAAATCTCTTAGGTGAGGGTTTACCAAGCCGGGTTATTAGAGGTAAATCAAACTCACGTACACACACACATAAAAATCCTTTATACCCTGCATGATCTGTATATCTGTATTGCTATGCCCTTGTTTCAGACCTTTCTCTAAATAAGCAAAAGATAACAGACCTTGTTAGCGAGCCCAAAATATCTTTTTTTTTTTGTTGTTTTTTCTCTCAAACAAAGCCAACAGCTAGGTTCAAGGCTTGTTCTGTTCTTTCCTCTTTGTCTAAAAAAGCTCCTGCTGCCCTGTCTCTCAGCTGGCATTTGTCCTGAAGCGCCACGGACACATCTCTATCCACTAGACCAAAGCCCTGGATGTTTAGAGCTGTCTTTCCTTTCCAAAGCTCAACAAAAACCCCGCGCTGCCCCCAGCTAAGGGAGAAGAGGAGGGAAAGAGCAAACTAATGTGTTTTCCCCCATTAGAGCAACGTGACTTAAAAGTGCCGGGAGCATCTCAGTGTGTCCAGTGCAGCCACTGCTGCGTGACTGGGGACTCGGGGGGGGCTGAGTGGGGTGCTCAATCCCATCAACTCCTGGAGGGATCTGTCCCCACATAAGGTGCAATATGGTGGGTCTGGCAAAGGGGTTTGGTCACAGAATCACTGAATGGTCAGGGTTGGAGGGGATCTCTGGAGATCATCTAGTCCAACCCCCTGCCAGAGCAGGGTCACCCAGAGCAGGTTGCACAGGAATCCATCCAGGTGGGTTTTGAATGTCTCCAGAGACGGAGACTCCACACCCTCTCTGGGCAGCCTGATCCAGAGCTCTGTCACCCTCACAGGAAAGAAGTTCCTCCTCATGTTTAGATGAAACTTCATGTTTTCCAGTTTGTGCCTGTTGCCCCTTGTCCTGTCACTGGGCACCACTGAGAAGAGCCTGACCCCATCCACTTGACACCCACCCTTTAGATATTTGTAAGCGTTGATAAGATACCCAAATTTATTAGTGTCTTCACTCTCTCTGGCCACTTCTGTGGGGCTAGCGGTGGAAAAGAGATGGAGGCTGCTGAGGGAATTGCCTTATCTTCCTCCACCTGCCGGGGTACATCCATGCCTGGTGTGAATAGGCTGCCCAGGGAGTGAATGGTGAATAGGCTGCCCAGGGAGGTGGTTGAGTCACCATCCCTGGATGTGTTTAAGAGCCATTTAGATGTGGTGTTGGGGGATATGATATAGGGAAGAACTTTGTAGTGTAGGGTAGATGGTTGGACTCGATGATCCCAAGGGTCTCTTCCAACCTGGATGATTCTATGATTCTATGAAGGATTATCAGGGACGTTTTCTCTTAGGGCTGCAGGGAATTCAATGCTGCCACCTTTTTGGAGAAGCCCTTTGCAGTTTATTGGAAGTTAATTACTCTCAAAGACCCTTTTGGATCACGGTATAAGACCAATACCAGGAATTTATTTTACTGTTAAAATCCATTTAAAGCTCCTGTGTATATATAGGAGAGGTCTGATTTCAGTCGGATATCAGCACTTGTATGACATTTTTCAAGTCTTGCTTCAGAAATGAGGAATGCTGAAAAAACTGTACCCAAGACAAAGGTTAGTCAATTATTTGAGAGAGGTATACTTAACGAATCTCTCCGATAAATAACATACAACTTCCAGAAACCTGCATTTGAAATGGGGTAAGAATATGTCTCAGATGAAATACGTTGTGTAAAGAGGCATCATAAAAATAAATGCCTTTTAATGGACTAGGAAAATGTGGAAATGAGAAAAAGAAATATCTGACTACATCTCCATAAAGAAAGGGTTCAGTGACAGATCTGATTGGGCTTTTTAGGGAAAGATGGTTTTCTCACAAATTTTGGATAAAAAGCCCTCCTATATTTAATGATCTGCATTGGCAATGAGGCACTGTGTGATTTACACCCTGATAAGTGCTAGTTAATACACAAACATATGCACATACACAATAGAGGAAATGGAAATCCTGAAAGCTCAGTATGGGACAATTAATGCTGGAACCAATATATGTGAAAAGTGCTGCAATAAAACATAATTTGGAAAAGTAAAGTAGGTGAGAAAAAGGAAGTTCAGGTAACGGAATTGTTCAGTGAAATCAAATCTGGAGAGGACTGTGAGAGGCTCTAATAAACCCAGGTAAATTAACAACCTGATGGCAGATTACACTTGATAGAGACAGAAACACGGTAATGCACTTTGATGGAATAATTAGAACTACTCAGTACACGCTGCAGGGTCTTAAATTAACTGTGATTATTCTAGAAGGCAGCCCTGGGTGCCACGGAGAGTAGCTTACTGAAGACCTCAGCTCAGAAGGGTAGCTCAGAAGGTCAATCCCACACCCAACAAAGCAGACACTTTACCCATTCCTCGAGGAGTACAGCCCTTCATTCATGGAATTTTCTTCTGCCCCACATGGGGAAGGATGTGAAATAAATATACCTAAAGTGGGTGAGGACAGACCAGCAATATCAGGGCAACAAATGCCTGGGAAAGGCCTTGGAGGCCAAACAGTATCATTTTTTCCCTTCATCTATATAATGAGATCTACTTTGAAGTGGCTGGTAGAGGCCCTGGTAAGTAGGATCCTTTGGGAAGAGATTGCCAAGGAGCAAAGGACAAAGAAGTCAGTGGTTCCATGAGCGTACAGCTCAGACTGACATTCGGTGTGAGAAACCTTTGCGCGTTCTGGAATCTCCCCATGCAGTGATTCAGGAAACACTTAGGAAGATCATCTCAATGAGTTTTGGTTTCCCTTTTGTCTCTTCTTGTAACCAGGAAAAGCTCCTAGCAGGAAAATAACTATATTTATAGAATCATAGAATACCAGGTTGGAAGGGACCTCAGGCATCATCTGGTCCAACCTTTCTTGGCAAAAGCACATTCTAGACAAGATGGCCCAGCACCCTGTCTAGCTGAATCTTTAAAGTGTCCAGTGTTCAGGAATCCACCACTTCCCTGGGGAGATTACTCCAATGGCTGATTGTTCACATTGTGAAAAAAATTTTTGTCTCCAACTGGAATCTCCTCTGGAGTAACTTGTACCTGTTACCCTTTGGCTTTTCCATGTGACTCCATGTAAAAAGGGAGTCTCCATCTTCTTTGTAGCCACCCTTTAAATACCAGAATGTGGTGATAAGGTCTCCCCTCAGCCTTCTTGTCTCAAGGCTGAACAAACTCAGTTCTCTCAGCCTTTTCTCACATGACAGCTTCCCAGTCCTCTGATTATCTTGGTGGCCCTTCTCTGGACCCTCTTCCTCTCCATGGAATAAAAGACTGAACATTATAAGCAGACTTTAATCAAAAGAGTTACAGGGATCTGGAACAGTCTGTCAAAACAGAAGAGTCAAACTTATTTACAGCTGGAGTTTAATATATTCATGTGTAGGATGTTCTTGCCGTTACACTTGGCTACTCCAGATTTCAGAGTATATTTTGCTGATCCCCCTAAGACTGGAAGATGGGGGTTTAGCTCACTGAGTTTGGAAACTGTACCTTGTTTTCATAAGAGTGACAATTTGTCTCTGAGACATAATCTGCCGGACAGCCCTGTTTTCAATGCTCCATGTTGTATTGACAAGGATACTTCCAACATAATCCAAAGGAAAAAGATATTAAAATCAGTAAAGGAAATATTTGTATACTATGTGTAATTTAGCTTGAGAATCCGCAGCCGCTGGAACTCCATAGCTTCTGTTTGACTATTTTTTCATATACAAGTAAACCCAGTCATCGTATTCTGCTCCAGATATGTATTATAGCACCATCTGAAAACCAAAGAGAGTTTTAGAGAAGCGAGTGGTTCAATATGAGCAATTAGGACAGTAAAGGAGGTATTTTGTACTTCTCTGCATTCAGCAACTTCTGGCTGCAGAAAGTCTGTATTTTCTGGACCATCACAAGTCAAAGTTGTAGCTTAATCCTGCAAGTTGACAGTCTCAAATGGAAAACTCATTTTCACCAGCATAGCTTACAGCTATTTCCTAAATAGTTGTTTCTAGCTGACTGCACTAAAGCTCTTTTAGTTATTGATATAAGTGTGTCACTAATGGGTTTTTGATGGAATTTGGAATTGAGTACATTTGAATACGTATCTCCGCCCATAAGGCTTATGTGTCTGACTATAGGCGTACTTTAGGTAATTGATTATGTGTATATCTGAAGACCAGTGACTCAAATGTGATTTTATTGCAGATCCTATAGCTTTAGCAAGATGAAAACCAATCTCAGATTTCTCTGTTGCTCAGATTTCTCTCCGCAGCTGCGAGAATCAGCTGTGAAAGCAACATGCGAGTGAGGTGGGAACAGGCTTTGTTTCAGGGATTAAATCTAAATGCAGTACGTACTTTCATGGTTTTGTAATGGATTGATATAGGGTTATTATGGATAATATTTATTTAGACGAGTAAAAAATGTTTAACACAAAAGCGTTTTCAAATGGAAATGGCAAAGCACAGTTTGCAAATGCACAGGCTAAAATTATGTGTAATTTCAGTGAATGGCAAAGACTGAATAGCAGACAATTGCCTGTGGGGGTTTTTACGGTCCCAACTGACAAAGAGAATGTCTATATAGCACAGAGCATATAAATCAGTTCCATGACTCAACGAAATGATGTGATACATCAATCATCCGCTTTACAAATCTGCAGTGAGGCACTCAGTCATTTGTACATCCATCACAGGTCTGTTCAAGTGCCATACATTTAGTAAATTAATTGGACAAGTCAATATCAAAGCCTAAAAACATGCTCTCCTCCTTCTTGAATGCTGGTTCAACACTACTGAAAATAATTAAAATATCTCCTATGTTAAAGAAACTGGTTGTCAAAGGTTTTCCCTAAGGGCATTTGCAGCTAGAAAAATGATTTATTGTACTTTCCATGGGGTTCCCATAATACCTGGACTGGAAATGACATATCTTTCTCTCTATTTTTAAATATTTTTTTTTTTATTTTCAATATAGTGTTTATCTAGCACTTTTTTTCCTCTCGGAGATTAAAATTACTTTGCGGACAGTCATAGAGATCAGAGAAAAGTACCTATTTCTACATTGGTGGTAGTAACCTGTAAATACCCAGCACGGTGGGTGTGAGGAATTTGGGCCAGACACAGTAGACTAAATTTCTGTTTAGTTTTGTCCTGTTGTGCAGGGCAGACAAGGCTCGTTTCTGATTAGCAAGTGGTCAGACACATAAGGTCAAGAGATTTGCTTACTAGAATGGAACAATGTTCTCTGTTTCTCCTGCTTCAGACAATACTTAGTGCCTGACGTCAAAGAAGGTGAGCAAAACCAGTCAAAAAATACTTTTGTTTGAAAAGAATGTATTTTTTACAGCCTAACGTTGTGTTAAATCCGTTTGGTCTTCAAAGGTTATATTTAGTAGGGACAACTGGAGTTCCTCTCCTCGATTGGAGTTTGATTTTAACCTGTTTATTGCCCATCTTGTAATCATCGCTTCAGCTCATTTTGAAGATAATTCAGTGCTTCATAGTAGATAAATAAAGGAGTCTGTTGCATTGTGTGACAAGGTCATAAAACAATCTGACAGGCAATTAATACTCCCCTCTTAAAGAGCAACAGCACGGAAGATAAAACAACTCTCTCACATCCAGCATGCATAAGACCATACACAGACAGCTAGAGACTAGGTCTGTAAAAGAGCTGATTATGACTTAAAACCAAATCCAAACACAAAGGAGCAATAAAGCCGTGTTATAACACGGTCAGGGAGTCCAGGGCTGCAGAAAGATGGGGGGGGATGCAGAGGACAGGAGGGGATGCAGAGCCACCTCTGCCACCTGGCCAGGGCCAGGGCCATGTCACCAGCAGGACCATGTGGAGCAGAGGGAAGAGCTTGACTTTCCCGTTCCTAAAGAGGTCCTCCCCTGGCCAATTTGTGTTTCCTCCTCTCCACCAAGGGTGATTTCACAGCCTGCCTAGACTGTGCTCTTCAGGATTGGCAAGAGTTAGTCGCGTATGTCATTTCTCTCAAAAAAAAGTGTATCTCTGACCCAAAAACAAGTTCCATAAAGAAAAGCTTGTTTCTTGCTCTGGCTACTCTATATGCACCGGTCTGTCTGTCCCAAGAAGACACAGATATCGCAAGACATCCCAAATGTCATGATCAGTCTGAGTAACGCAGTGAGTAATTTTGTTCTCATCCGAGCATTGTCACTTTTGCATTCCTTTGCAGTTTATAAATAAGTATCACTATATTTTTCTGTCTAGAACTTCCAGCTAACCTTTTATGTAGAATTTTCCTCTTTGCACAAAGAGGTTATAATTGGCTGAGACCTCCATAGTAAAGTCATGCATTCTGTAAATCCTATTATAATGTTAGTTAATACAGTGCATGCTGCTCATTTAAGGTAATTTAATGCAATTCCCAGATCCCAGGACTCCTCGGAGTCTCCTATCTTAATACACTATACTTGCTCTGTATCCAATTATACCCTTTCCATTTTGTAAAATCTTTCCCCCCCTCCTCTAAATAGTCAGCACAGGATGTTCTAAAAGAGTTTTTGTAATGCACTCCCTGGATTTGAGAGATGCATGATAAGTTGACTTTTTGGACCATTTGCATTAATGGAAAAATAATTATTTCCAAAGCAGCAGTGCAGCTGCAAAAAGAGTTTGTATGGCCTATATTGTGTCACACCATATTGACATTACCATTACAACAAAAAAAAACCTACTCAGACTCAATTACACTCTTTCAAAATTATTTTGGAGCCTTACTGACAAAGAAGGCACTGGTTTTAATATCCTTCCCTAGCTTTGCATAAGTTGGGGAAATAATTTTGGAGGGGAAAAAAGGACATTTTCCTGATAAAGAGCTCTGTATGGGGCTGTCATCCCATCTGATGTCTGGAATAAGAGGGAGTCAGGCCCATGGGACTTCTATAGATTAGAAATGTCCAGTTTTAAGAAACAGAAAATTAATCCAAACCCTTCTAATTAAGAAATCCTTAGCAGTGAGCTGTCATGTGAAACCATGCAGGGTATTGCTTTCCCATGGAACAAGAATTTTCTTCTCTTTGCAGATAAATGGATTTACAGACAGAATTAAAATCACACACACATAAAAAAAAAAAAAAACAAAACCACAGCATAACCAAAAACAAACAAAAAAATCCAATTCAAACAAAAAAAAAACCTAAAAAACCCAACACCAAAACAAAAACCCCCACAAATGTGTTTGGTGTGATAGCACCTGATGACAACACCTGCCTTCTGGAGTAGAATCTATTGCCTACAGTTAATCATGGAATGGTTTGGGTTGGAAGGGACCTTAAAGATCATCCAGTTCCATCCCCCTGCCATGGGCAGGGACACCTCCACTAGAGCAGGTTGCTCAAAGCCCCATCCAGCCTGGCCTTGAACCCCTCCAGGGATGGGGCAGCCACAGCTTCTCTGGGCAAGATACAATACTTAAGTCTTCTACGTTGCAGACAGACTTAGGTGCTCCAGAATAGTGCCGAGCAAGAAAGTAGAAAACACAAAAAGAGGCTAGATGTGTTGCCCTAAGCCATGAAGAAGCATCAGCATGAAAGAACGATCTTGAAGAGAATGCAGCAGGATTCACTATTGCTCTTGAAAGATAATGAAAGATAAGAAGAAGAGCTGCTAAGAGTGGGTGCCTCCCCCATATTATTGCTGAAAGCGTGAAGTGGAAGTCTGAGGAAAGCAGAAACTGTAATTTAGATACCTTTTCAAATCTGATGGTGGTGGGGAAACAAACAGCTCTCTACTCCCAAAGCATCTTCTAACTACTCCTCATTAAAGAGCTTGTTTAGGTGGAAGTGGAGGATACTGTGAATATCTCCCTGGGCAGCCTGAACACCCTTTCAGGTTGGATGGTTCCTGGGCTCTACTCATGGCTGCAAGGATTATTTCTGTGTTAAGGAGTTGCAGGATGAAGCATTGTCATAGCTGAGAAGGAGAGCTACAGCTCCTCTCTGCTTCCCAAAGGCCTGATTCTTGAGAGCGGCCGAGTTTTACCACCAGGTATGTAACTTTATTTCAGGCAGCCACATGGAAAGCAGGATTTGATTTCTCTAGTTTGGAAAGGCATTAAAAAAATACCCGTCTCAACTGGAGCATTTGTTGTCAGGCCTGAGCTATTAGATAAAAGCAGGGATTGATGTCCTTGAGATGCTTTTCAAAACTCCTCTATTGAAAGGAAGGCACTAGAAGCTAATGTGAACAGATTTCCCCCTCTATTGTCAGTGTACTGGCTGTTGTTACTCTTAATATGAAGCATCCAGTGCTGCTAAAGAGGTACCTGCGGAGGTACTTTTATAGCTAGAGTTGCAGGTTTTACCCTAGAAAACATGACTAAAAGCCAGTATTATTAAGATGATGACATTTGATTTCTTAAGGGTTTCTTTTTTAAAAAAAATCTAGCCCACAGGAACTGGGGCTTTTTAAGAGATAAAGATATTTTGGCTTAAAAAGCGGCCCTTTCATCAAAACAATTCCCCAAGCCCCAAGATACATCTACTCAAAGAAAAATATAGCTGCATGCAAAGCCAAATGCATACAGAAATGCAACGCAATCCTTTTTTTCTACATAATAAATGACAGCTACTGAGGGAATGGCTACAGATGAAAAGAACAAACTTGCTTTCTTTTCAAAGGACCAAAGGGAAATGCATGAAACAATGAAACTGTTCAGTAAGACTCTGTCAAGATAAATATCATCTATCTGAAAAGAAAAGTATCTTTAAAATCCGATTAATATAACTGGAAGAATTTCAGAAATCTGTGTACCTTACTTCAATCACCAGTTGTTTTTGTCAGAATTGGAAATCTGGAGTTTCCACTCTATTTCTGTTTCACTTTGCTTTCATATTGTCATACATCACTGAAATGCTACTAGGTTTTCAGTTCCAGCTGTATCTGAAGGTAGCTTTCTTTTTTTTAAATTCAGCATGTCAGTAAACTATGCTTAATACATTCCTGATGTGTCAATGCAATGTTTTATATAAATATTTGGTTTGATTATGTACATTGACTGGCTAAGTTGTCAGAAGTGACCAGTAATTTTTGGCTCTTGGACACACACCGAGCTATTCTTTGAAAACATTGTAGTAGGTGGGTAAGAAGCACCCCTCACGTGCCAGGAACTGTGTAGGACCTCAGGCCAGGATCTCAGAAGCCTGGGCACTTGGAGCTGGTGGTGCCTCTAGGAACTCTTGCTCATTATAAAATCACAGAATGATTTGGGTTGGAAGGGAGCTTAAAGATCATCCGGTTCCAACCCCCTGCCATGGGCAGGGACACCTCCCACCAGACCAGGTTGCTCAAAGCCCCATCCAGCCTGGCCTCGAACCCCTCCAGGGATGGGGCAGCCACAGCTTCTCTGGGCAACCTCTTCCAGTGTCTCACCACCCTCACAGGAAAGAATTTCTTCCTAAAACCTAATCTAAATCTCCCCTCTTTAAGTTTTAAACCCATGCACCTCTGTGGGAAATACCTGGACTTTGAGTAAAATCCTATAGTTTGCTGCACTTACCAGAGGGCACTGTCTCATTGTGTCTCAGAAAACCCACTTTGCAAAAGGAGGCATTTAAGCTATTTGGCAGTGACCTTCAGGGATGACAAATTTTAAAAGGAAATACTCTCTCTGCATCTTCCCCTCTCTAGGAGCGCACAAGGCAATACTATGAAAAGGGAGCATCTGCTCTGAAGCAAAATTATTTAGTTATAACTAGTTTTCACTGACTTCCTTTGGTTTAAATTCCCTTCAGACAATACAGCAACCGCATGGAAGGGGAGGGGAATTTAAAATTCTTCAACTCTGATCAATGCAATTTTGTCCTGAAGAGAAAATAGAAAAAATTTCTGCCAATACTGTGGCAATGGGTGTGATCGCTCCACGTGCAAGAAGAGCAGGGTTTTGTTACCACATCGGCTTCTGAAAGCCACGTGAAAAGGGGCTGACACAACCGTGCAGCAAGCAAAGTCCTTATCGCAGGTTATACAGCTGTTGACACATCACACGTTCAGGAGATCACTTCCCATAGGAACTGCAGAGTAACTTTCCACCCTGATAAGGGCTACTTCATGCTTGCCACACTCTATGGTTTGGGGAGGACTCTTTGAAAAGAAGTAACTGGGCGTTAATCCCTGGAAGACGTGGGAAGAACATCATAAAAGGCTGTTATGCTCAGGTAGTTCCTCCTTTACAATGTGCCTCTTGTAGGATCCTGCATTACAGGCACAACTGGAACATGAAACCCGGCTGCAAACTGGCCATTTCCTGAGCTGGTTACAGCCCACTCCCACGGTTTCAGGCCAGGGCTCTGCCTCTGCTTTTGGAGGGGCTTTTCACATCCAATTCAGGAGATACTCCACCGACAGATCTGGCTCCTCCTTGTCCTCCCAGGGTTGCCTGTGGTGGAAATGTTTGCAATCTTGAGCCCCTTTGTTCTCTGACAGCTATGGATTTGCTACTGTAGGCTGTGAATCTGTGGTTTTATTACATTAGCACATGCTGAAGACTGTGCTGGACCAACCTCTTGCCCCAGCCTATAACTGGAGGAGAACAGGAAAAAAGGCAATTTGGACACTCTCCAAATCTCTTGCTGCAAAACTCAGATTGTATCAGTGCCATGTATCCCATTAGCAGCCTGACGCTTCCCCACATTTCATTCCAGCAATATCGAGAAGAGTGGAAATCAGACCTAAAGGAGTATTTGTAGATATGGAAGTCTATTCCAGTTTCCTTTACCAGCCGGCAGAAGATCTTTAGAAGATGTCACCCCTTTCTAAGTTTTGCAAAGAACTTTATGAAAAAAAAATAATTGTGCTAGTGCCTTCATAGAACATTTGTCAGTATTATTTTTTCTTTCAGTGAAACTGCTGTGTATACTTAGTTTGGAATCTTCTGTGTCTTGGCAGCAGGCTTGTGGTGAGAGCTGATGGTATTAGACTTGTTCAATTCTGTCACAGCCTCAAAATCTGTTTGGCTCCAGCTTGATTGTGGCCAAATTTGGGTGGGTTAGGGTCATATTCTATCTTTTCATAAATCAATTAATTCTGATGATGGCCTCAGTGCTAATGATGGAAGGCTGATTATGCTAAATCTGCTTTAAAGTTCTGTGGACTGCTGGGAAGAAGACCACCTGCAGGTTGTACAGATCTTTTGAAGGAAGGGAAAAACAGAATCTCTGACTCTCTAAGCACAACTGGGAACTTTCATCGGAGAGATACATAGCTGGGAAAGTGCTCGCAACCAACCAGCATTCCCGTATCTGATGAGGTAACTCTGAATGCAAGCAAATACTTGTACCGTGAGCACTGCCTTCCAGCGCTGCAATGACTGTTTACGCCGAGATGTGTGTTAAATATTTTCCAATTTAACGAGCCCCCTGTTTCTCTTGATGCTATGACTAGAGATAAAGTGAGTTGGGAGAGAAAAGATCCATCCAAAAGACATCCAAAAGACCTGGTTTGGTGCTTTTACGATGTGCAATAAACAGTGAAATGTCCCTTGTTCTTCTCTTTCTCCTCAAGACTTAAGGCTAGAGACAGCCCAGAGCAGCAGAGGCTAAATGCCAACGTATATGCTCAGTAGACGGGCGAGTAATTGAGTGTTAATCACTACTGAACCTTTACGTCAAACCTTTGGCCACCATGTGCCAGACACTTTGTGCAAGACCAAGTCTTGTTAATAGTCACACCATCAAATATCAAACTGGAAAATGTTCAGAAATAAGACCCTTTGCAAAGGCAAAGCCAGACTGCAAGGACCACACAGGCCCCATTCATTCCTCCCTTAAAGCTCATCTTGTGGATGGGAACTGGAGCAAAGAAATTGGATTTAAATCTGATTTAAACAAGGTTCCAGCCAAACTGGATACTGCTGCATGGCACGGCTGACCAGCGTAAACAACATCAAGCCAGATAAGAAGTATGTTTGTCCAGAACTTTGTAGCTCGATTTATTTCTGGGCTAGAATGAAGTTTTAGAGTTTATCTGCAGCAACAATACGCCCAATTCATGTCTTAATGCCAACATGTATGTTTATATTAACATACATATGTGCTGTGTTGGAAGCAAGGTGGCTGACAGCAAGAGCGGGGAGGGATAGGGTGCTGGGCACCTATGCTGCCTGGCTGGCCAGACTCGGGAAAGCGCTGGAAAACAATCCCAGTTTTGCTAATGCCGGGTGAGCCCATACCAAAGTCACACAAAGGATGTCACAAGTACTTTTGCGGCCACACAGAGCGCCAGAAGAAACCCACCGATAAGAACTAATCACGCCCCTTGACATAGCCAGAGCCTATTTGCTCAAGTTATTTCAGTTTCTGTTCCTGTTTCTAAATGGCAAACAACAACCACAGCCCTCATTATCAGGCCAGTATCACTCCACCTCCACCGCCTCTTGCAAAATGTGGGTGTAGGATAACACGGGCTCCTAATAGTTGCATGCAATTCCATTTGAAGTTTTGCACACACACAGCAGAGAGAGGTGGCATCATGCAGACATCCATTTCTATCCCCTGTGCATCTCAACGCCGATGATGGAAATAAAGCTGTGCTTCATCTCTTCCTCTGAACACACGTGTAACTAACGTTGCAACCTTAAATGAACCTAAGCAAAAAAAAGGGTCACATTTTGCTAATTTGCCTGCTTTCTCTGCAGATGTTTGTAACAGAGGTCAGGCAGCTACAATGTCGATTGATTTCTCACATTCTCTGTGAACAAAAGTATTGCCTGTGCCAGCCAGAATGTGTCCTTTCATTTTGCTTTTCCCCAAGAGGTGAACCCTGAAGATGGAATGAGATTTTCTGTTGTCTTAAACAGAGAACGGGATCGGTCCCTTGCTATGTCATTGAGCTGCCAGAAATTAATGGAAATATGATTTAAAGTATAGCACAGGTAGACAGCGACTCACTGAAAACCCTTTGCTTCTAACCAGCCTCATTTCCTTTTTATTTTCAGGTCAAATGATTCCTTAGCAGGGAAAATGAAAGGGAGAACAATCAGGTACTAATAAAAAAAGGATTAAACCTAGGTACAGCAAGTTAATTCATGCGCAACAAATAGTCTTTTCTTATAAAAATATGTGCTTGACCTTGCTGTTGTGACACTGAACTACAGTATTATGAAAATACAATGCTTCAAAGTTAGTGGGAGATCAAAGTTGTCTATATAGCAAAGGCCATTTGGCTTCCTCGGGATATATATGTCTCGAGCAATGTAAATGGAAGTCTTGATACAGAAGGACAGTCGATGGGAGCTCTGTGTATTTGCTACTGGTTGGTCAAGGTACTTGTCTGCTCCTCCATCGTCCTCACCTTCTGTTCTTCAGTCGAGCATCTTCGCTCCTCTTCCTGTATAAATACCTTTGTGTTTCAGAGGACATTAAGGGATTTGCCAGCCAGTGTCCTTGTACACAGGGCTCAAGATGTGTGTAGAAAGCTCCCCACACTGCACAGGGAAAGGGGCTGTAAAAGGGGTTAGGCTATGGCTGCCTTTGGGGCCAGAACTGGAAACCTGGCCACTATCACTCCAAGGAAAACCTATAGAACCCACAGCACCCCTCAGATAACTTGGTCCTGTTTCTCTCAGCCACAAATCACAGCTGGCTCAGTGTGGGCCCCGCACACGATCACAGCCGTTATCCTTCACCTTCCTCTCACCAAGCTGCAAAGACCTGGAACTGAGCTGCAAGAGAAGTAATCATTCAGAAACAACTTTATCTCTGTTCCTGAGTAATTCACCCTTGTTTCTGAGCAAAACGTGAAGTTTTGAAGGCTTGTTAGTCCTGTTGGTGGCTTTTGAGATCCACTGTCTCTCTTAACAGAGTGCAGTCTCTTTGTATCTGAATATATGGCAGAACCACACACCTTGAAAAAAGGATCCCCAAGTGCTTGATGAGTATCAAGAAAATATGCAGAAAAAAGGGCATCTCCATCGGTATAAACACCACTGTATGTGTAAGCTGATTGTCATACTTATGTAAGAATGTATTAGGGAGTACCACTTCATCATGAAATTTAATTGGAGGATTAGGAACTAGTCTATTCTAGATTCTTTGAACTGAGATTTAAGTTTGAACAAGTCTTCAAACTCTTTGTTATTTAGATTTTCCATCTGTAAAATGGAGATAATAATTATCCAATTAATCCTTAGGCTCGGTACTTCAAGACGTCACTTATTATCGTTTGTCTCTGGCTTGTGGAAGGCATCCATCACTGCACGAGTGGTCACTGCTTTTATTTCTTCCCAGGTACAGAAAAATAGAGAACAACACAATATTGCAACTAGTTTTCTACAGTGGTGCCGAGGATAGAATGAGGGTATAGTCTTAGAGGGTCAATAAACTGCCTACACAGAAAGTGCACTTGGTATCTGAAGGAAGATCCAGTATCGTCTTCTCCCTGGCAATCTGTGCCCTGTGACTGAGCAGCCAGAGCACAACTATCACCATCGGTACGTGTTTGTTGCTGAGACGTCTCACTTGCTCATCCATGGAAAAATGCTCCTTGCTCAGGCCAGAAGCGGTTCAAAGCGAGCAGGGGACACGCAAGGGTCACCGATTATTTCTGAGGCTTCGACACCCAGAGCAGAGAGCTAGTGAGAGCTGACCCCAACCTTTGCCCAAATCTTAAACCAAACCTGAAGTAAATTCAGTTAACGTTCGTTTCCCTGCACTCATTGTGGATGAGAGCAGGATAATGTACAACTGCATGACTCTGCTCTGGTTAGAACCAGCAAGGACTAGAAAGTCCAGTCTTATGACACTTTCAGGCTGATTCCTGGAAAAAAAGAGAAGTATCCACAGCTCCAAGGGACCCTACGAACCAGTGGCAGCTCTGTCCTCTCTTATTAACATACCTCCTTCATTGCAAGTGTTGTGTCAGCTCTGCATACGGCTACTTTTTTAACTCCACTGTGCTACTTACGAGAGTTAAACTTCACACTCAAAATTATTTCAAGCACAGTTTATCACTTGTATTATAGGATATGATGCACCAGTTTGTTTGTGATAGTTAAATTGTAGTCTTTAGATTGATCTGCTAAAATCTACATAAAAAGAGAAAAATGGCAATAAATCATATTTTTGATAGTCTAGACATGAACTCCATTTCTCTAACACTTTGTGTTATTTTGGAAAACAGAGCTAACATTCATTAATTAATTATTTTTTTTCTGAACTTGATTTAGGATGTAGGTACATGTTATTGTGAGCCATCTGCAAGGGCTCAAATTTATAGCTCTGTTTGCTACTTTGTAGGAACCGTGTGTGTTTTTTCCTTACGCCAAATGCAAGATTGTTTAACCCTCAGTGAGAAATGTTAAAGGCTATGATGACTTCATCAAAAACAAGAGGGAACTTGACCGTGGCCTACAAATATCTCCCTGGTGGAGCAGCTACTGGTAACACAAAGGTCTCCAAAGAAAAGACATAAAAGTATGCTGTGACTGGCAGATCAAGCAAAATCAATCATTAAGGAAAAAAAAAAAGGTGAAAAACGTGTTGAACAAATAACTCATATAAGAAAGGGTGGATTTTCCATCACTGGAAATCCTGAACTCAAAACGAGATATGACGTGATGCCAGAGGTGATGGGGGTGAGGTATCAATAAACCTGGTAAGATTCTGTACCCGCATTATGCGGAATATCAGACAAGATCATTGTACCAGCTACTTCTGACTCTACGGTCATTGCAACTACAACTCCAAATTCACACACGCCCCTGAGTTTCCTCACTATTCTGCATGGTTTGGCCTCCGGACTCCTATTTAGCCCCATGGAGCAAAACACAGATATGAGTCTGGGTCCTAACTCAAGCTCTTTCAATATCTGAGGGAAGAAGTCTTAGATCTAATATTCTGGTTTCAGTGAACTTTTAAATTAAGAGTTTACCAGAGTAAAATGTGGTGCTTTTTGTTTTATTTTTTTATTATTTTCTGTTCAACACTCTCTTATTTTCACCACTTAACAAAAGCTGCTGGCTGCTTGATAATGAGCAATCCAAAAGGCCTTTATTACACAAACATTTATATGCAGTATGTGGACTGGTGCAGTCCTTTTCTACAGAAAGCATAGGTGAAGCATGATTAGGGGCCTGGAGCATCTCCCTTACGAGGAGAGGCTGAGGGACTTGGGTCTTTTTAGTCTGGAGAAGAGAAGACTGAGGGGGGATCTGATCAATGCCTATAAATACTTAAAGGGTGGGTGTCAGGAGGATGGGGCCAGTCTTCTTTCAGTGGTGCCCAGGGACAGGACAAGAAGAAATAGGCACAAACTTGAAGAAGTTCCATCTAAACATGAGGAGGAACTTCTTTCCTTTGAGGGTGGCAGAGCCCTGGAAGAGGCTGCCCAGAGAGGTGGTGGAGTTTCCTCTGGAGACATTCCAAACCCGCCTGGACACGTTCCTGTGCAACCTGCTCTGTGTGACCCTGCTCTGGCAGGGGGTTGGACTAGATGATCTCCAGAGGTCACTTCCAAGTTCATATCATTCTGTGATTCTGGGATTCTGGGTAATCTCATGCAAGTGCAAAGAAGTAAAGCATTGATTTTCACTGCTGCACCCGCTTGCTCCATGACTCTGTTTATACAAGAGGAAGGACTCTCTCAGTAATCGAGTGGGTGATGCAGCTACAGCTGGCAATGGTGAAGGGAGCTCTGGAAGAGGCTTATGTTTTTGCAGCTTAGATGGGAGCTACTCACAAACAGCTTGGACCTGAACTGATCAGCTGCAAGTTTTACAAAACCTTATGCAGTTAGTAATTATCCTATCAGATCCAAAGGCAGTCTTTTGTGCTCTGTTTTTAGTGAGTTTTTAGGGCAGCAATACTATCTGGTTCTCGCTTCCCTGATAAGCTCAGTAGAACAAAACCTTGTCACAAATAATAAGGTCTCCCACAATTTGACAATCGCCAAGGCAAAGCCACAATATTTAGCGAAAATTAAAGCTGCAGCCTGAATAAAAGATTCCTTTTATGAATGAAGGACATTTTTTTCCAATTACAAGCACCTATGCCAAATGCTTTTTTGTTATATAGCAAAGATGTGATAGGAAATTATTTGAATAAATCTCTCATACAGTTGAAGAACATTATTCTTGTCATTCTTGGTGCTTCTCCTTGGAAAAGAATCCTTCTGATCCCACTATATTGTGGCAGTTCTGGAGAAAAAAAAAAAAAAAGGCATTTTATAGAGCTAGGCAACTCTCTTCTGCTGAGAGAAAAATAAATCCACATCCTGCCTATGGTCCTCTACTCCAGACTTCTTCTTCACATCTTGCTTTATACAGGTGCATGCAGTCTTATCTCCGTGTCTTGAAAAACTATACCTCCCACAAAAGGAAAATCAGCCCACCTGCCAAGAGTGCAGCAGGAGAGAAGCTGAAGGGTGAAGGGAATAAACCTCTGAATATTCTGTCACAGCCAGCCTGGGAGAACCTGCCAGTAAGAAGCTACAATAGCCATGTCCTGGTCTAGGCAGCTTCAGATTTCAAACTCACCTGAGGTTCCTGCTTTGAACACCAGCACAGGGCAGTCCAACCTGCTCTTATTTCAGAAGCTGCAGACGACTGTGGTCACCAGAAGTGGTGACAGCCCTTCCTGGGTACTAGGCACGGTGGTAGTCTTTTGGTATCTGCTTAAGACCTTGGCTTGGATAACACCGAGGAGACTTCAGCAGTGCTGAAGCAGTTGCATCAAGAGAAATGTGGATGGCTCCCATTCATTTCAATGGATAACTAGATTTAAAGCCTGATTATAGACATTTGAGGGTCAACTTTATTAATCTTTTCACTTTAGGTGAGCATTTCACAAACACAATACACAGAGCCAATGTATGCTCAGCCCTGTCACGTCCTGATATTGTCTTTATTGGAAAAGACTGTCTACAGGAATGGAGCCATAAATTTGGATATGTTAAGTGTCATAAAGAACTCAGTGACTTATTTGGATAATTGAGAACCTCAAGTGAAAACAAGATATTCATTGTCATCCCAGTAGCAAAAATATGCTGGATCCCAAGGCTGGGTCTTGCTGAATAGGGTAGATCCTCTGTAGGACTCCACAAAACAGCAGCGAAGGCAGATAACTTTAATAAATGAGTATCATTTGGCATCTGTGAGCAACATCTTTTCTTTTTAATACAAAGCGGCTTTGGTATTTAGTCTAGATAATGTATTCTGCTTCTACTGTTGGTATTGATGTCCTTTCAAGTGAACATAATATGCAGCCATTAATGAGCTCTTTCTGTTAAGATGTTCAGCAATGAAATAATTAACAATGTTGATGTGTAAATTAGGCTTCAGAGTTTAAATTGCCTTTGCAATGAATGAGGCAGATCACATTTCTCTGGCTTTTGGTTCAGCAAGGCAGGTGAGAACTGGCTAGATGCTATACATTAAATGCCCATGCATTAGTCTGAGGTCATTGCTAGACCAGAAGTGTTACCTGCCTTACTAACATTGTTATTCAAAGAATAACAGGTCCTCTTTAAGCTGTCTCCTTTTTGGTGGGGCGGTCCCCCCCCGATGTCACCTTACTGTGCACAGTGGAGGAATGCAGGCCCCACGTTACAGCAATTCCCCCAGCTCCCCTGGGGCTCCCACAATGGGACGGAGGCACTTGTACGAATGTCTGGATGCCCTCAACCATCCCCATGCTGGAAGATGAGAAAAGATGATCATCTTCCTCATGAGGAAGATGAGCTTTTTCAGAGTATATCATCAAATACTTGAATCTCAACAACCTTTCCCATTCCCTGGCCTACACCAGGGAACAGGTGTAGACAGTCTGCAAGAACAGGCAGCCAGTCTGCCTACCTTGTCTCTTTTCCAGACTTTCTTTTACAGGCAGCCTCCAGGCTGAGGACACACCAAGAGATGCTGCAGCTGAAGAGAATGGTGTGCCTATGTCAAAAGGAATAGAGAAGGAAGTGAGGTAGCTGCTACTTTATTAAGCGTTCATAAATACTGCTTCCTTTTTACTGTTTCTAAACCAAGAAAAAGCAGGATCATGTATTTAACATCATCTTTGCACAAAATATATAACACACTGAATTCTAGCGAAAATCAGTATTTCAAGTCAAGTGTTGCTTGCACTGACATACGAACTTTTGACTTGTACTTGCCTTTATCTTCTCCCAATGGCACTGAGATCAGAGTAATCCCAAGATACTGTTTAGTGCCTTTAAACTCTGCTTTGGAGATAGATCTTCCCACATGGTTTACTTCTGGCAAATCGGAGGCTGTAGTTTTCCACAGCTGGCTCCTAGGGCAAGGCTTAGAGGGAGCAATCCTGCTCACCAGGGCCTTTCGGGGTCACATTATCAGAGAAGGGAGAAGTTGTGCTTCGTAGGATGAGAGAATGTGCTGTTTTTTACATCAAGTCACTATTGTATGGATATTGTTTTAAAGTGTTTGACCTGTTGAGGTCTTATCTTCTGCAGCTGAAGTGTACTCAGCTAGCACAAAGACTTGGTCCGCTAGCGTTAAACTATTTGTCTCCTTTCCCCTCACTGATCTTTAGGCTTGGGCAATGTCAGCTGGGAAACAGACTTAATCCAGCATTTTACAAGCACCATGATAAGCACGTTCACTGCCACAAACAAAAAGCAAAGCTTGTTCAGTGCAAATATTATAAAGAGGAAAAAACTTAAAAAAGAAAAAGCACCCACAAAACACTTTTTATTTTGTGGATACGGTGGCCTTGTACTTTTTCTCATATGTTAAGTTGTGAGAATCAGCAACACCTATACTTCATGTGAAATTCCCATATTCAGAGAATGGATTATTCAGTTGAAAGGGTAATATGTGAAAAAAAATCCAGGAAAACATACAAAAGAAACATCCTTCATACAATAACAAGTGGGCTCTCCTTAGGGATGCCTGACTTTTTGAGAACCTCAATTGAAACCACAACATAGACATGAAAATGGAAGGCGTGATTAAAGTGCTGTTGTAAACACAGATAATCGTGAAGCAATTAAAGGAGAAAAAAAGGTGGAGGATGAAAATAACTGCAATGGATGTATACGTTAGCAATATGATATGCAATTAAAGTGGACACACTTAGTGCTATAGGAGCTTCACAAGCTATTTCAAACTAGATTTCCTACCTTTTTGTGTGAGCCCGTCACCTGTTCAGCATAAATTTGCTTCCTTGGGACTTGTTGCCCGTGGTCCAGTGTGGCAATCACTGTAGCTCTGGGGCCACTAAAAGGGTCCCAGACCTTCATCTTTGCCAAACTTTGGCTGCGATGCCTTTTGTTTCATGGCAGGATGACTGAGAGTTTCCCTTTTTACTGGATTCTGTTAAGGAATAGAGTTCAGGGTTTGCAGCTTTAAGCTTTCAGCCTTCTGCTCATGGGCACTGTGGACATTACACTTCTGTCCTTGACACGGTGGCTCTGCCATTTATTGTTTTGCACATATGTAAAGATGTGCTTTTCTGTAGGGACGGATCCATGCCTAGTGTGTGTTTTTTCTTAAATGCTTTTCCCTGTGTTTTCTGAGCTTGTATTCTTCAGGACATAATCACAGTTCTGCCTGCAATGCATCAAACTAAGCACTTTCTCTCCTTCTCTCCCTTCACCCCGCACTTACTTTTTATTCCTGTGCTGCTTCTTTCCTACAGTCCCTCTGGCTCTTTAATCCCAGAGCTTTACAGTAGCTAAAACAGTGGCTGTCTGGAATGTCTATGTCTTTCTTATTATTCATCATGTACTTAATCTCCTGAGTTAAGATAGTCAGACATATGCCATCAGAAAAGTGAGCCACCTTTGCAATGTTTTGCAATTTTGGGCATCTTCCAGCCATTTTCTCGCCTCTCTGGAGCGTGTGTAACGGTGGGTGAAGCTGCCATTTGAGTGGGGAATCTTTTGAATGACAGCATTTCTTAAACTGGAAACACAGAAAAGATCAGAGTTGAAAACGCTGCTTGAGTGGCTCACCAGAGCCCCAGACTCATACTGACGAACTCTGTAATCCTTCAGGACTGCAGGCTTTGAGAACGATGCATTTGTACAAAGAAGCACTTAAGTTTTGACGTTAGCGAGAAAATTTCTCCTGTCGTTGGACATAAGAACTTTTTACTAACAGAAGCCTGTGCAGTGATTCTAGTGGGAATTCTTTACCTTTTTCTTCTGCAGTGCCTTATTTGTCGTTTGACTGCTGCTTCCCACCCTGACGCTGGATGCAGCGTTGCAGTGGGATGGAAAGCCCGGGAAGCACTTTGGGACAGACAGGGTTAGCAAATGTGTGATCCTGCTGACTGGCTTCATTCTCACACTCAGTTTATCACCCAGAAGCAGCACCACTGAGGCCAGCAGCTGGTACCCTTATGAAGGTGATGCCAGAGGACAGTCACACTCCTAGTTCTCCCAAATTGTTGTGCAGCTCTGATCCAAGCCTCTTGTGTGAATAAGAGAGGTCCAGAGGGAAAGCAGGTAGATGGACCATAATAGCAGGGATGAGGATGAAGCGTTAATGACGGAGGGGAACAGGGGTCTGCAGCCCCACCATTGGTGTTACCCAAGGATATGTGAAGGGATTATCACCTGCGCCTCCCCTACCCCAAACCCCATCCTCATGAAGGCTGTCCCTGCCCTGGATGAAAGAGTGGGCAAAGTGGCTCTCTGCAAAGAGCTCCATGTCAGAAGACAGCCCTGTTGGGACCCAGCCTGCCCCTGCCTTTCCCTTTCTCCCTCTCAGCAGGACCAAGGCAGGAGAACAGGGCTAACCATCTGGTCCACAGGTGTAAAATAAACATAAACAAAAATAAAAAAACAAAACACTTTGGAAAATGTAATTGAAAGTACAGTAAAAGCACAGAGGTCTTTTCTTTTCTGGAAGATGGCACCTCGTAAGTTTGCCCCTGATCGTAGGAACAGCTGGAGAGGGGCCTTGCACTGCCACCTCACACATTTTTACATGGAAAGGGTTATTAAGCATTGGAACAGGCTGCCCAGGGAAGTGGCAGAGTCACCATCCCTGGAGGTATTTAAAAGCCGGGCAGACGTGGTGCTGAGGGACATGGGTTAGTGGTGTTTTTTGTCAGTGTTGGGTTGATGGTTGGACTCGATGATCTGAAAGGTCCCTTCCGACCCAGGCAATTCTGTGGTCCTGTGTTTTTCTTCGGGTGGAAAAATAGCTGTGGTCTGAAGGGTTATAAAGCAATAACCCAGCACAACAGGATGTTCTCGTGACCTGATGTGTTCCCTCTCTCTTTTGCAGGCGAAGGAGCCCCACGGCAAGGGAGACCCGCCGCCCAAGCCGGAGCCCAGGCCCCTCTGGGGCGGCGAGGAGGCAGGTACGGGCGGGAGGGCCCAGGCGGCGGGGGCCGGGGCAGGCCAAGACCTCTGTGGGAGCCCTTTAACGGGGGCTAAAAGTGCTTTGTCCCCAATCCACGCTGAATGGAAAGATGTTTTTCATGTCAAAACCAGACACAGGCTCGCACCCACTGGGTGTTTGCTGCACGGCAACAACAACAACAACAAAACAACAACAACCCACTTGTGGGGAGGAAGGCCGCAGCCCACAATGGCGCTGCACAAGGGCTCCTGAGGAATCACGCTACGGCCTAATGGGGTGAAACTAAAGTATTGTAGCACGTCTGTTTAATAAGCCACCAGCCACGTGTCAGCGCTAGTCTACTACATGAGCAGGGCTCTCGTTAGCCACCCAGCAAGAGTCCTGCAAATAAATTTGAGGGCAAAAGCGGCCGTTCGGTGGGGCCTGGTCTGTCTGCAGGAGGACCGAAGACACGAGTTCTATGCACATGAGAGGGAAGCCTTGTTAGTTTTAGCCTAGACAGAATAAACTGCATATGTCAAGCTCACACACATTCCTCTTACTCTGTCTCCATTCTGTCCGAGTTTTTGCTTTTTCGGGGGATGTGGGGTTTCTTTTCGTGCTTTGTTTGCTTTACTTCTCTTTGCCTTGCCATAAGCTTCGATCTTATTTACAAATGAAAAGTGTACCAGATTAACTTAGGCTGTTGGTGTTGAGGTTGGATGACATGTCAGAACTGCACTTAAGCCAAGAAAATAAATGCCCCCAAAATGCTGTGGCTCCACAGTGCAAATGTCCCAGTAAACATAAACCGCTCCTAGCATCTGACAAGTCGCTGTCAGATCCCGAGGCAGATTTCACTTGAACGGTTTGGGGATTTTCTTCCTGCTCTCTTTGCCATTTTTGCAACTGTCCCCCTGGGAAACATCCCAGAAGCCTCTGTCCCCATTAGGAGGAAATCTTTCACTTCCTCGCTTTGATTTTCAATCCTTAACGCTCCCAGTTAATTCCCCTGACCTATAACCAGTCTTGGCTTCTACATGTAGAGATTAAATGCTGATCTGGATGATAAACTTTGATGAAACGAGTTTAGAAATACGTTTAATTAACTAAACAGTTCTTTGTGAGAACACATTTTGGTGTGTGAATGTTGCAGGTTACGTTGATTCCTAAGCATTGTTAGCTATAGCCACAGTATACTTTTTTTCTAAAATATGGGAACCCACTTAGGACAGCTCCACTGATTTAACTAATTTGAGCAGTGCTTTTTTCTTCCTGAAGCACAGTTGGCCAGTGATTTGCCTCACCCCTCTGCCAGCTGCACGGGCAGTATGAGGGCTCTCAATGTCCCTCCCGCTCCCTCCTGCCTTCTCTCCTCCACCAGAAGTTTTTGTCCTCTCAGCTAGGTCAAGAGCTGCCTACACGTTAAACCAGATCTGGGAAATGACCCAGTTAAAAATACAGTATTTAGAGGCCACTTGTTGGCAGTGGTGATGGGATGGGGGTGCTGGTCTTTTTCTTACCTGGGTTGACTAGGTATCCAGGCTAACTTTAGTCAATGCAGAAAAAGTGCTCACGGTTTACCACTTCGGGACCTAGTCCCAGGGTGGCTGAACTTTAAGGGCTCTTCTGCCATGACACAACTGACCTAAACTGTTCCTTCAGTGTGAGGTTGCACTGCCTGGCTGGGCAGGGACACTTAGGATAACATCTTAACTCACCTTTGATTTTCACATGTTTTCCAGTGGCTTCTGGTTCTAAGAAGTATTTAGCAACTACTTCACCATATCAGTTAATTGAACATGATTAAAACCCAATTGCTTCACCATAGCAAACTTGGTAGCCAATTCTTAGGTGTCTGTAAAAATGCTATTAGAGGGGTAAAGCAGTGTTTCTTTCCGAGTTTCTACAACAGCAATCAAAGGTTAATCTTGTTCAGCACCTGCATAATCCCCTCAGTCAGGACTAAAGTAGTATGTTTGTATTCTAGTTACATACTGGCTCTTGATTATGCCAGGGGACTTAAACTGCTTTGACGCAAAAGCTTGAACTCTTGGGTTCCCAGCCCAAAGCAGAGTGAGTCTTATGATTTGGCCATTTTGTGCTATTTACATGACAAATTTGGGTGACCTTGGGGATGACTGCAAGAGGCAAAATAATTCATTTGTCAGAGGATGAGGAGCAAGAAAAGACAGGATACAATCACAAGAAAGCAATTTTTAAATACTTTCTTCAGATTATCTTTAAAAGCTTTATCAAAGATCCATCCATCTGTCTTAATGAAGGAGCAGTTGTCCTAAGCCTACTGTGACATTTGGAAGAAGGTCCACACTTCATCCCTACAACTCCTTGCATTTCCACACATTCATTGAGCTCAAAGATACAATGTTAACAAGAAGAAGCTCTTACTTTTCTACACCATTCATCTCAAATTGTTCTTAATAATTTGGATGTGAAGTGTCTATTAAATAAAGCTCAAAACTGTGTGATACTTTATGCCTCTAGTTTGCAGTGCCAGGCTTATAGCAGTCTTGCCAATTCTTGCAACTTGATGATGAGTTTCATGGTATTTCAAGTTTCCTTTACATATACCTACCTTCTTGACCCAGGAGACTGAGAAGGGTGTTTAGACCCTTAATATGTGTGGCTGAAGAGAAAATGTGAGACCATCCTATGATTGTATGATGTCGCCACTGTCCCAGCCCTTCTCCCTAGCCCTGCTCTCCATTTGTCGGCACTCTCTGCTCCAGTTGTCCTTCAGGTATCCAGCAATAAATTCCATCAGTGCCTCTCTGGAAAGAAAGCACCAGACAGATTCATCTGGCTGTGGAAAATAAGAGTTTGTTTTTCAGACTGACTATCAGGATTTTTTCACTTTCCCAGATAGCTGACCATCACACTTGGCTTAATTTTGTCCTTTCAACACAACATTTTTTTAAAAAATTGGTCTCCAAACCAGCCTTGGTATTTTTCTTGCCAATGTGGGTCTCATTGAGTACACTAAGGTTTTACTTCCCAAAACCTAACAATTTGGCAATTTGATTTCCTAATACACAAGTTTTAAAGATCACAGTTTCAAGCTCACGGCATTTCTCAGTTTAATGAAACATCAGCTTTTGTTCTACTTTTCCCTCATCTTTTCCAATAAAGCCCTTTTTCCTGACACAAAAGCTAGCTCAATTAAAAATGTGATGAAACTGCTCTAAGGGCACAGCTTGAAATTCAGTTTTGCAACTCAGAGAAGATAATTATTTCACTTTCTATTTTTTTTCCCTTTATGTATTCATTTATACACTACAACATGGTAGCAGATCAAAGGTCTAATAGAGCTTAATTGCAGTTAATATAAATGTCTCTCTGTGTGTCATACTGAACTTGCACTGAAAAAGAAATGTAACAGTCCGAGTTGAAGGCATGTGGAGTCATTCCAGATTTACCTGCAGGACAGCCTCAGTGGTCAGCACCCACCAGCGTCCGGCAGTGAGCAGGGCTCCATGGTGGCTCGGATATCAAAATTTGGAAGGTCATTCTACATTTTCGGTGAAAAATCATGTTCCCAGTACTTGTAGCTCTGAAGAATTTTTTCTCAGATACAAACCAAAACCATAATCTCACCTGACTTCAGACCTCTGCAAAGGGGTGGTGGTGTCACAGGTTGTCACTGGTCTTGGGGCAATGAATGGAAAGGAACAAGCAGTGTTTTTCTGACTTAAAAAAGATCTTCTGTCTGAGGAGTGGAAGAATCAGTCCCTATCTGTGTCCTTTTCTTTCCCCAGACTGTGAAGGAAGGCTAGATGAGCTGGGTGAACTTTTTAAAAACCTCCAGTGCTGGGGATTCCTCAGTACCCCTCTACTCTCTTCTTTTCAGCTCCAACCTTTATGTTATTGTCCTTAGAGCCCCATTTTCTTGGAGGCCCCATGTAGATACCACATAGAACTAAGTATTTGCATTTTTAATGTGCTCTTTTCTCTTTTTAAAAAAAATTTGCTTCTTGTTCTGTTGAGTTATAAGTCTGGCACCTGAAATATCACAGAATATGGTAAAGGAGGCAAGCAATAAATTAGCCAAGGCAGGACCCTGGAGGGCCTTCTTCCAGAGTGTGGCGGTAGATGAGATTTCTAGAGGAACTGGTAACATTGATGGGATGAAGGTGAGGGTGGGCAAGAGGATAGAAAAGAGGCCACCAGAGAAAACAAGGAGGCACCACATCTGTTGCTCTGACTTTTTCTTTCACCCTAACATTTCCTTCACCACCACATATTTTCCAGCCAGTATCTAAACTGCAGCTCTATTCTGTTCAAGGTCCTGTTTCCCCAGCAAGGATCCACACTTGGTTGGCAAGAAAGGGCTAATGGAAAGCCCTTTTACCTGAAGCCTTGCCAGTGAGAAGAACTCCAGGCCTTACAACAGAGTGTTTGGGCACAAACTTGAACATAAGAAGTTCCATCTAAACACAAGGAGAAACTTCTTTCCTGTGAGGGTGGCAGAGCCCTGGAACAGGCTGCCCAGAGAGGTGGTGGAGTCTCCGTCTCTGGAGACATTCCAAACCTGCCTGGACACATTCCTGTGCATCCTGCTCTGGATGGACCTCCTTTGGCAGGAGGGTTGGACTAGATGATCTCCAGAGGCCCCTTCCAACCCCATATCATTCTGTGATTCTGTGTTATATTTCTGAAGAACGTTACGAGGGGCATCATCCACAACCCTTTTGCGCAGTTATGCAGCTTAAGCAACGTATAAATCACACAGAAGCATGGCTTGTTGCAGGATTAATAGAAAAAAAGCTCTAGGAAAATGTGGCACAGAAGAGAAGCTGAGTATCAGGAGTCTCCTGGATGTTCATTTGGACTGCTTGGCTCCTGCCCAAGGAGAACTACCGCTATGTATTTTATAGGCATTGAAATAAACTTAAAGAAGTGGTTATTAAAAAAAAAAAAAAAAGGTTATATTAAATGATGCCCCTACAGAAAAATTAAAACACCCAGTTGCTATAATTTTTCTGTATTTTTTTTGCTGTTGTTTCTAAAGGTGACCTTGAAATTGGGAGCGTGCCCATGTTGCTTCCTTACAAAGAAAAAAGACAATATTTTGTCTTTCGTAATGCAAGCGCAAGGTCTCTCTGCACTGTATTTTTCTGCAATATATTTTGCAAGAGAAATCTGCGTGACCGCGTTCCTCAAAGGGTGAGGTTTGTGCAGGAAGGGGGAACCCTGACCAAGGCAGGGTACCGCAGAGCAGCAGCTCCAGATTCATCAGCCCTTACCATCACACAGCAGATCTCATAACAGAACAGTCTGAAGGAGGAGACTTGTAATTTTTTTCACACCAATCTAAATACTCTGAGGTAAACGTGCTTTAGAAGAGAGAAGGGCTAACCAAGGTCTGCTATTCATTATCGTCTAATTACCTTTCAAGGCCTCAGGCAGAGAGCTGGCTGCCCCCAGACTAATCGCCTTAGGAAAGCGGGGAAAGCTTCCTCAAAGAAACCTACTGCTTCTCCAGCTCCTACCCAGGAGATGGAAGGCTTCTGTCTTTGGAAAAAAAACACGTTGTAAACTTTTTCACATAAAATATATCAATTACTGAAGTCTATGACTGTATTAAAGGCTCAAAAACCTTCCCACTCCTCAGGAACCAGGGGAATAAGGAGTGTGATATCAGTCACAGGGATTCGTTTTAAATGATGTCAACAATCGTGTCGCTCCTCGACGTCCTCCACGGTCTCAAGGAGATACATCAGCTTTGTCACTTTACACCTCAGAAGGCAATTTGTGAATATCAGTTCCGCTGTTAGGGAAATGAATGCAAAACCTTTCATTATAATCAGACTTTAATATGTTGCAGCAAAATTGCTCAGTTTACCTGAGATACGCTATCGTTCTCGCTTAGCCTATCACATCATTCCCACAGCATTGTCTGGAGATAATTACTGAGGAAGGCAAGCTCTTGTCTACCTAAAACACAGCAGCATAAACTCATTTACTGCAAATTAAAACAGATGGAAAATTGCTGTTGCTTTTAATATAGTTGCGCAAAAAATTAAATTTTCAAGTATTTTAAAAGTAATTATAGCAAATGCAAGGTTGTGGCTTACAATCCACCTCCAAAACAAAGTACTTCAAGCATCCCAGTAAAAAATAGGTGAATTTATTCATAAGAAGGAATTGGAAGCTGTAAAAGAAACACCTCTCTACAAAAGACGTTGGATGACTGTGGACAGCCCCTTAGGAAAAAAGAAAAAAGACAAAACCCCCACCCAAACCCAAAGATTTCATTAGAATAACTCAAAGAAAAGTCATAAATATTGAAACAACAAATAAATAAAGAACTTTTATTCTACATACGCATCATCACATGGATTTGAATCAAACCACTAAAACTAAGGAGGCTACTTGCCTACCTAAACTGAGCTTACATGTTCTAATACCATGCCCTGGTGTCTATAGAATCATAGAATGGTTTGGGTTGGAAGGGACCTTCAAGATCATCCAGTTCCAACCCCCTGCCATGGGCAGGGACACCTCCCACCAGACCAGGTTGCTCAAAGCCCCATCCAGCCTGGCCTTGAACCCCTCCAGGGATGGGGCAGCCACAGCTTCTCTGGGCAACCTGTTCCAGTGTCTCACCACCCTCACAGGAAAGAATTTCTTCCTATACATAGCTTTTAAGATGAAATATAACATCATCTTCAGAACTACTTCAGAATCAGACTGTAGCTCGGGATCAGCCTGACTGGGGGATAGAAAAACTTCTCCATCCACACAAACTTTTTCCTCTTAGGTCTGTTGTGACGTGGTAGATGTATCCGAATTGCAACACAGTCTTAACCACAGAAACTGCAGGTTCTGCTCTGCCGTGCATGTGTTTGCTGGGCTCTCAGCGCCGTGCTCTGCCTGCACATCTTCCAGCACCTGCAAGAATGTAGAGCTTTGAAAGGCCGTGAAAACTGAAGTGACATTGTCTGCATTAAATATATTGAGTGTAAAGCATTTTACATATTCACTATTCACAAGTATTTCACTTATGCCAGAGTTACCACAACTGTTCAGGTTGATTTATATTATCCTTCCCTCAAAAAAAAAGAAATAAAAAAATCCACCTCTTCCAGTTTGGGAGAGGCTGGCTAACTGAGGGACGGTATGGCCAACTCTACGCTAAGTGTTTTGAGAGGACAAGTACCTGATTTTGCAGTGTTACAGTGCTGTTTAGAGGGACCTGTGGATCACCCTTCCCACTCCGAGGCCATACTAAGGCCAGCACTGGAGAATGTCAGTGTGGTTTTTGCCTGGTTGAGGCTTGGAAGCCTCCAGGGATGGAGTTTCCTCCAACTCTCAAGGAAGCCTGTTCTCAGGTTGCACTATTTTCCTGGTGGACATTTTGTTCCCTACTGTCCAAGCTGAACACACATCTTGCTTCCATTGCTGCCTCTTTCACCTTCTGTTACCACTGAGAAGTTTGGCTCTGGTGTTGTTGTCGCTCCCCATCATGAAGCCACACGCTGCTGTTGGCCTCCTCTTCATTAGATTACACAAGCCCAGCTCTTCAGCCTCTCCTCAGTGGTCCCCTGTGCTAGATCCCTGACCATCCTGGTAGCCCTCCACTCCTCTCTCTCTCCAGTATCTTGCCATCCTTCTTGAAGTGGGTGGCCAAAACTGTGCACAGTTTTCCATGTTCTATTTGACTGCACCCTATGATATAAAAACATGAGAAAGTGAACTCTCACATAAATAATTTTGAAGATGACTTTGAACTCATGATGTTCTTCTGAAGGTGACTGTAGCTGATGATGTTCAGAGTGCTGGCTTCAACTTGAAGCAGCCAGGAAGAAAGAAAAGTCTTCAGGGAGAAGAGAAAGTGAAAGGCAGGAGCAGACTAAGGAAAAAAAGATCACTCCCCAAGGAGCAACGGAAAGGATGGAAAAGGAGAAAGAGGAAAAACAAGGCTGAAAAAGAAGAGCAAGGGAGCAGCACAGAAAATTATGTCCTGCCAGTGTTGTGATCCAGGACAAACGTAGACTAATGTGATCTGCTTAGCAAATGGGGATGTGCTGTGTTTGAAATTATTTACATTAACAAGTTTCGTTCTCCAGAGTGGGTAAAACCAATGGCAAAAATAATCTTCCAAATAACTGGCCTCACTCTACATCTGACTGAGTATGTTGCTCGGGGCCTTTACCATGACAGCCCTTGGAATACATCTTTCATTTATTTTGGTCCCTCTGTATCTCCGTGGGAGCATCACATTTCTGGGGCAGGGGTCCAAAATACCCTCTGTCAGGGATTTTGTCACAGCTGTCTGTGCTGCCCACTGGCACCAGCATATCCCAGCTGGCCTCTGCCGCCCAGCTGACTGAGGAATGACTGAATAAGTAGAACCAAATCTGGGATTTGAATTGGTCCTCCTGGAAATGCTATTTATTTGAAGTCTTCCACAACAATGAATAAATTGTCCATACAAGGATTTCCTCTAAAAATGACTTCATTGCAGTGAGGGCCGTACGCTACCCTGCCCACAGCTCTGCAGAGATCTGACTAACAACAACTTGCTTAAGAGCTGATGCATAAGCAGAACTTCAGTTTACACACGAAAAACTGTCATATTTTTGGACTCAGCTTCTAGGGGGAAAAAAAAATTAAATATAATCACGTGACAAAACCAAAGGAGCGAACAGCCCTGACATCACGAGGGTTGGCAGTGTCCTCCAGACCAGACAACGTCTATGGGAAGATGAGGGCTAAACTTCTCTCCTGCCAAATCTGTGCATGGGGTAAAGACGTGCTTTGCCAGGCAGGGTCAGAAAGGGCTTCCATCGTGTTCTCGCCTTGCTGCCTTACATACTGCCCTGGAGTTTTTGAAGTGCAGGTGGGACTGTATCCCAGAGTTGTTGGAGGCAAAAGATAACTGATTCCCGTCAGAAAAAGACAGCCTTGAAAACAGCTTTCTCTGTTTACAGAAGTCGGAGCATTGTTTGTGACTCTTGCAGCCCGGAATGGCTCTACCACACTCTGCAGTTGCAGCGGGATGTTGTGTTGTGCAGGACCCGCCGTGTTGCTATGTGCTCATGCTGACAGCTGCTGTGTTTCACCCCAAATTAGCGCCTGCCTTTCGCTCCGGAGTGAAGTAATACCTACGCGCAGGGCCAGCTTCCAGTTCGCTATGGAAATGCCCCCAAAACAAGTGAAAATACTACCAAAACAGGCACTTTGTACCCATTTCCTGCTCAGTCACACAGTACTTCCTCTTTCTATACGGAGTTCCCCACGCACTCCCACACCAGTTCCCTTTTTCTTTCTTTCTTTTTTTTTTTTTTTTGTTTTCCCTTTCCTAGCAGTCTAAACATTTCGTGTTATGAAAAGAATTCAGCATCTCAGCAGTTCCCCATTTCTTGTAAGCCGGCCCTGCAGAAGTGTCAGGATGCTGAGCCACACTCGTGACTGAGGGCAGACATCCTGGAAGACTGGTTTTCTTCCCAGGGAGCCAATTCGAAGTAAAATGTGATCTGGAAATCTATCTATAGATCTTCCAGGTGACGAAAGAGAACCTTTTACGAGCCGAGAGCTGTAAGATATTGATCAAATAGTTTTTAATCAGTTTAGCATTCTTAAATTGGTTTAAGAGCATTTGAATTGCCACTTTGGTCCAACCAAAAGGTCCACTTGGCCCAGGACCACATCTCCAGTAATGGCCAGTGTTAGACACCATTCAGAGGTGTTTCTCTACCTGTGACCTCTGCAGTCATTAAACATCAGATGGTGACCTGAAAAATGTTTTTTTTTTTTTTTTCTAAGTCATAGGTCAAGCAAAGGAAACACAAAAAATATAAGTAATAATATCCTCAAAACATTCTTGAAAAAGGCAAGAGAGTGAACACTCAAAGCTTAGCTTCGTTATGGTTGGTTGTGAATTAAAACCTTATAGCTGTATCATACAAGGTGGTCCATAGACAGTTTTCCAAAAATCTAAGCAATCCCTGAATTAACAGGACTTGAGACACACTGTTAAAAGGGAAGGCACAAAATACTCAGAAACTCTCAGAGAAGTTTATTTCTTATCCTGGCAGCCACAAATAGGCATACACAACAAAGTGGGCCTTGATGTCTCAGGCTCATAGTATTCTCCAATATTTAAAAACACCACATCTGAGAATAAAAATGTATATATGAAGGAAAAAAACACTCATTATATTACTGAATTAATGTTGATTTTCACAGTTTCTAACATCATAACAGCCCTCCCCCCCCAAGAACAAATCACATTTTCCTATTAAGCTGTCTCTTAAGAAATGTGTTCGCTAGTTCATTAGTCATTACTGTACATACAAGTAAGTTCCAGTGAGCATAAACGCATGAATAGAAGTCCTTTTATATTATTCTATGACTCAGTTCAGAGAGCCAAAGTGACTTGGAAGTTTACTAGTTGTGGTTCCAGCACCTAAAGACAAATAGACTTGAAATAAGCAGGGTGAACGCTCCGGGGCTTGAGTGATTCCAGATCTTTCATCAGTGTCACCTGAGTCTAGATGAAAGAGTTGGACGTTCTGTGTATGCTGTTCAAATTAGAAAAGTTTAAAAAGCTGGAATAAATATATATTAAATGAAACAGATGATCACAGCGATAAATATATATATGTATACATAATAGTAACGAGGAGAAAAACATAGTCTGTAAAAAATGCTTCAGAGGGCCATCTCCAGACAAAGCTGAGCATACTTTACTACCACGTGCTATCCATTTTGAATCAGATATATTGAAATCAAAAAGGATTATGCAGGTACAGAGAGTTACTACTACATTGAATCTGGCATATGCAGCTCACCACGTTTAATTTTATACTTCCGTGTCTCAAACACTGACACAAACAGGTTTTCTTCCTTTCTGAGAAATTCCCTTCCTTTCTCTGCTCCTTATGCCTGCCTATATGTCATTTTTGTAAAAAATTGTGGAATGGGTCAAAACTTGAGCAGTATCTGCAGACCTCATGGAAACTGTGAGAAGACAGCATTTGGTTTTGATTCAGAGTCCAACAGCTGTGATTTCAACCGCTATTTTGAGTCAGTCAATTGTTGCTTGATCAATGCCTATAAATACTTAAAGGGTGGGTGTCAAGAAGAGGGGGCCAGTCTTTTTTCAGTGGTGCCCAGGGACAGGACAAGAGGAAATGGGCATAAACCTGAATATAAGAAGTTCCACCTGAACATGAGGAGGAACTTCTTTCCTTTGAGGGTGGCAGAGCCCTGGAAGAGGCTGCCCAGGGAGGTGGTAGAGTCTCCTTCTCTGGATACATTCAAAACCCACCTGGACACGTTCCTGTGCAACCTGCTCTAGCTGGACCTGCTTTGGCAGGGGGGTTGGACTCCAGAGGCCCCTTCCAACCCTGTATCATTCTGTGATTCTGTGATTCTGTTGCCATGTAGGTGGTGGGCTCTACGTCCAAGGAGCTGAGCATGGGATTGAAAGTCACAAGCCCTACAAAACGCTGCTTCTATTTCAGGCTCATCATATGACAATGACCCAAGTCATCCCACTTCCCCATCTCTTCATTCTTTAAAATGTCACTCTTAACATTTGCCTGCGTGAGGGCTTAAAGGTCTCTGGATAAACACATGCAAAAGTGAAAATCGTCGCTTAGTGAAAGCCATGAATAACAGGAGTAGCAACACAATTCCCTGTAACTGTAGAGAAGTCCTCAGTGCTCTGCTTTGCAAGTGACTACAGCTGCTGTTGGCCTTTCTGTATTTAAACTCTATATTCACCCTCAGTGGTTCATTTGTCTGCACAAGGGGTACAACACCAAAGGCCAAAAGTCTTGTTTTCAACCCTCTGGCTCACTGGACCGTACTTTGCTTAACCTCTCTCCGCTTCAGTTTCTTCACCTGGAAGTTCTAAAGAACTCCACTGTCAACAAAATATGAACTGCTTAGTAATGTTTCCTATATTGCAGCAGGCTGAGACATGTTTGCAACATGCCAGAGTTCCGGGAGTTAATTTTTCTAATGGCCTATTAAAAATACATGGAGAAGGCTGATTCTCTTTCAGAATGCCCTGGAACAGCCCTGGAACAGGCTGCCCAGAGAGGTGGTGGAGTTTCCATCTCTGGAAACATTCCAAACCCGCCTGGACATGTTCCTGTGCAACCTACTCTGGGTGGACCTGCTCTGGAAGGGGGTTGAACTAGATGATCTCCAGAGGTCCCCTCCAACTCCTGTGATTGATTCTGTGATTCTGTGTGTAAGATCAGTGGTATTACACCCACTGTTTGCCTTGTACACTGACTTAGACATCTGCCTCCAGCTTCAGCCATGCCAGGTGAAGGGGCTGTGCCCAGATGCTCATCACCTGGGTGACTCACACCAGTTAGTGGGAGCTCACCCATGGAGATCTTCCAGCTGATCCAAGGGTCGGTGACACCCACCATGTGGGTGCTGGTGAGCAGCTGCAGACGCTCTGGGGCGAGGAAGCCCTTGCTGAAGGCTGGAAAGGTCATATACTCACAGCCTGTGGTCTGTTGCATGATGATGCATGGGTGGGTGTCTGTGCTTGTCAAAAACCTCCTGATGCTTATCCTTGAATTGGATGAAAAGTTAGAGATAGCCAAGCTTGAGTTAAGAGGAAGAGACAAGAAACCTCAGAGGCAAAGTTGTTTGGCCTGATACACATAGCAGCAAATGTGTTATGCAAAGAGCCTGGGTAGATCTTCCAGCAGCTCCTTCTGGTCCTGAAGTCCAGTAAACCCATGGCCAAAACATTTGAGCTCGGCTGCCTGAAGTTCAGCACCTCTTTGTGGAATCACGTAAAGCACCTACAAAAAAAAAAAAAAAAAAAGTAAAGGCAGCTTCTATCAAAGTAAACGAAGCCCGTATCAAAGGTTGCAAATTCACTTTAGGGCTTAAGGTGTTAAAAAAAAAAAGTAGACTAATTGGAATGCTACAAAGAAATTCCCGGTGCAGCGAAGGACTGAACAGGTTTGAAAATAGCATCTGGAAGTGAAAAAAAGAAATTAATGCTGCAGATGTTTGTGGCTTTTCCTTTCTGTGCCTGCCTGTGAAACAGCTGTGGGACTTTTTTTTTTTTTGTCTTACAGTAATATTCTTTGTGGGGATTGCGTGCTGTGGGAAAAGCACTTTCCTGGCATTTTCGGCAGGTTGGATGGTGGCTGGTGACACTACCCAGTTGCCAGGTCAATGGGGATACAGTTATACTTCCTTCCCTTCCCCACAAATCTGGATTCAGGTCCTTTTTTTGAATCACAAGAAAATCTTTTAGGTGTCAGTGTTTCCAAGTCCCACATTTTTCACTGTGATTGGAAGCTGCTGCTGGGAAAGGAACCAGGGCCGTAGTAATATCAGATAGGTAGGATTCCACCAAGGTACAGTAGATGCCTGCAGTACCTGCTCTGGCTCTTGCCATCCTAAGTTGTGTGTTTACAACGCATGGAATTACACAAATGAGGTTGGCAGATATGGAATATATATTGCTGTACAGTAATCTTGATCTAGCTATTAGAATGGGAGAAAGTTAAGTTTGCATTTAATTTTTGGTTCTGCCACAGACTTCCCTCGGATGAGACACATTGTCTACCCTGTGGTTTCATTCCTGCTTTTATAAAATAGAGCTAATACTTCCACATCTCTCAGGGATGATACCGGGCACAGTGTAAGGCAAGATAACATCAAGTAATTTCAAGAAAGCTGGTATGTCTTGTCTATCCAGCCCAATCCAGAACCACGCAGGGCAACTGGCTGGAAGCCAAGAAGTAGAATTCATCCTTGAGGAGCACTATGGAACATTATACCATTGTTACAAGCCTTCTTCCAGGTCCACAGCTAGACTGGACTGAGCCAGGCCAGGAATCTCTGCCTATCATGTATGGTATTTTAACTTTCCCTAAGATTTTATCTTTTTATATAAATATATATCAATCGGGAAAAAAAAATGACCAGCTCTCTCAGGGTATGTGGACAATACGATCCTCTAAAGTAATTCCACATCTTTTACATGTGAAGTTTCAAAACTAAGAAAAAAAATAATCACCTGTGATTAAAAAAAAAAAGCCTCTACCTATCTGTGGGTTTCAGGCTCAAATTCCTTCAACTAAACATTAGACAGTGCCTGATGCCAGCCACAGATTCACTGAGTTGCCTCCAGGGTGCATATTTGTCTCTTCTGACCAAAGAGGGTGACTTTGGTGACCATACACCTAACTCAAATGCCAAAACTTAAGAAGGCTCAATATATTATGAGTGAATATATAAATATTTTTACTCCATTTTGGACCGGTTACCTAGGGTAAAATTAACACCTCTTCCCTCACCCTCTGGCTTAGATTAATTAGTGTACCCTCAGAAATACTGTAATAAGCCGACTGAAAGCAATGGACCCAGATAACTGTGGCAACTAGGTCCTAAAATTAGACATCACTGGAGAGAAAACCCCTATAGAGAAAGCTCTGTGCATGTTGTGCATCCTTCTGCCCGAGAAGCCTCTTCCACTTTCCGAAAGAAAATCTCCTAGAAATAACAAGGAATATTAAAGCAGGCGACATAATGGCAAGAGATGTGATGGTGGCATCACCAAGAGGAGAAGCATTAGGACCTGAGAGCGTGAGCCTCCCTTTAGCAGGCCTCTGTTTTTATACCCAACTCATCTCCGAGAATCCAAGTTGCTGTTTCAAGTTAGCAGCCAGCTCAATATCTCTCTAGCAAAAATGCCTCTCTTTGACTAATTTGCTCGCTATTTACAGTATTTGGTGCCTTAACTCCAAGGTTGCCGGAGGGCTTGAAGGCTTAAAGAGATCTTTCTTTTAAGATAGTGAACTAAAACGGTGATGATGGGGGTTTTGTATGCACGTAAAAGGCACTGAGATATCATGGTAACAAACACCTCGTGGAATATTGCATGAAGAGATAAGGGAGAGAAAGATGACCTGATAGCTAGGTTAGATCAGCTACCATTTGAGGTGCTGGAGCAGCTCCAGAGAAGGGCAACAAAGCTGGTGAGGGATCTGGAGCACAAGTCTTGTGAGGAGCGGCTGAGGGAGCTGGGGGTGTTCAGCCTGGAGAAAAGGAGGCTGAGGGGAGACCTCTCCACAGCTCCCTGAAAGGAGGGTGTAGCCAGGGGGCAGTTGGTTTCTTCTCCCAAGGAACAGGCGATAGGACAAGAGGAAATGGCCTCAAGTTGCACCAGGGAGCTTCAGATTGGATATTAGGAAAAATTTTTGGACTGAAAGGGTTATCAAACGTTGGAATGGGCTGCCCAGGGAAGTGGTTGAGGCACCACCCCTGGAGGTATTTAAAAGATGGGTTGACATAGTGCTTTAGTGACATGGTTTAGTGATGGCTTTTTATCACTTAGGTTGATGGTTGGACTTGATGACCTGAAAGGTCCCTTCCATCCTAGACAATTCTATGATTCTATGAATTCTATTTGTATTTTAGCACATCTGTTCAAGCAAGGGGTACAGGGAAAGTTGTTCATGTTGTATCCTTGATAGAAAATACCTAAATCCATCTCTACTATTATCCTTCCAAAGGCAAAGTTTTGGAAGGAAAATCTGAGTGCTGGAATCAGCAGGCAGCGCCTGCTCGCACTGTTCGCTCCAGAGGACCTACCAGCTCCTCATATCAGGCCTTGTGGCCAAAGGAGAGCAGCAGACTGAATTCACAGCATCGCTAAGAACCTACATTTTTGTCCTGAGCCTTTTTTTTTTTTTTTTTTATCACTTTGCCCTCTAATAATGGTTTTACCTCCTTCACCATACCAACATCATTCAGTTCCGAGAAGACCAAACCCTGTGCAGTCATAGAATTTTAAGTTCACAACAACAATAATGAATTTAGCCTGGTTTTATGAGGACTCTAAGCTAGAGAGGCTACACAACGCCGCGAGGACTTACACTAATAGGGGGGTGGAGTGGGGGGGACACACTCTCAGAGGAAGGCATACAAATGTGCTGCTTCTGCAGACACCCCTCTCTGACTGCTACGGCCTGGAATACCTGCAACATTTGCTCATAAAGTGACGACAGCTCCGTCAGACCCAAATCAGCGTGCTGGAATTAAAATGGAAGCGAGGGCCATCGTTTATCAGCTGTTTTAACGAGAGGGCAGTGCATCTAAAGGATGCTGTAATTTTCCACTGCTTGCTACAAGGACGGGAATTACTTTTTTTCTCGGTGCAGCCCTGCATCACTCCGTGATCCCGCGAGCGTAATCCCTTGGCACTAAAGCCTCTTATTGACAACGCAGTAAACCTGCTCCGTTAAACATCGGGAAAGGGAAATCAAAGATGTTCCAAATTTGTCTTTGGCAAAAATATGACACTGAAATCAATTAGATGTTTCCAGATCAATAGGGGCTTCAGTCAATAAACCTCCTGTCAGAGCAATGTCTAGCAGACCTGTTGACAGCATTAGAAAGCTCCTGATTTAAAATCTCTGCTGGGGTTGTTATTAAGGCTGTTACTCAGTTCCTTATCTATTTATTGCTACTTGCAGACATCATTTGTGGGGGCAGCCAGAAGGTCTCGACTGAAAGTTTTGGCTGTTGCACATGAAACTTAATTACAAGGTCAGAGACAAGAATTTGTTTGTTGGGGATTTACAGGAGGAAAATAAAAGCTTTTGAGATTTTGCTTCAGAAGCCAGACGCTGTTAGGAGTGCCACCGCCTTTCGCATGTGGGGGCTATGTCATTCCTGCAGTCCAAGGCTTGAATTCCATCTTTCTTTTAATTAACCCAAAGCCAAATACTGCTGAAAATATTTGCAGGCTTTGTGGAAGTTTCCTTCCAGAGTCAGCCAAGTAATTCTAGGAACAGTTCAACCTGCTGCATCCTAAGGTCTCGATTCAGCAAGATTCGGCAAGCAGGAATCCATTCATTCAGCATTGAGTTCGTTGCCAAACTGAAGTTCAGGAGCTATCAGAGAATCTAATTCCTGAAGGATGAAGGCACTGAATTACGTTCATAAATCTTCCTCCGCGGCAGACAATGAGGACCAGGACAGAATCAGAGGAAGAGAGCTCACAAATTCCAGTTACCATGTGGGCTGCTGAAGTCTCTGACCTTCCTGAAGGGCAATAGGGAAAAGTTTCTCTGTGCCTTGTAAATACCTTCAGGCAGGACTAACATCTACCCATCCACCGCAGATGAAGAAACCCTCCAAACAGGAATAGCGTGGCCAGCAGGAGCAGGGAAGTCATCGTGCCTCTGTACTCGGCACTGGTGAGGCCTCACCTCGAGTACTGTGTTCAGTTTTGGGCCCCTCACTACAGGAAAGACATTGAAGTGCTGGAGCGTGTCCAGAGGAGAGCCACCAAGCTGGTGAGGGGTCTGGAGAACAAGTCCTATGAGGAGAGGCTGAGGGAACTGGGCATGTTTAGTTTGGAGAAGAGGAGGCTGAGGGGAGACCTCATTGCCCTCTACAACTACCTGAAAGGAAACTGTAGAGAGGCGGGGGTTGGCCTCTTCTCCCAAGGGAATAACGACAGGACCAGAGGAAATGGTCTGAAGTTGCGGCAGGGGAGGTTTAGATTAGATATTAGGAAGAATTACTTTACTGAGAGAGTGGTCAAGCACTGGAACAGCCTGCCCAGGGAGGTGGTGGAGTCACCATCCCTGGAGGTATTTAAGAAACGTGTAGACGTGGCTCTTCAGGGCATGCTCTAGTGCCCGGGATTGTTGGTTTGTGGTGGGGTGTTGTGTGTGGGGTTTAGTTGATGGATGCTGCTTGCTTTTTTTTTTTTTTTTTTTTTTTTTTTTTTTTTTTTTGGGGGGGTGTTGTTGTTTGTTTGGTTTTGTGTTGTGTTTTTTTGTTTGTTTGTGTGTTTTTGTGTTTTTTTTTGTTTTTTTTTTTTTTTTTAATGTGGTTGGACTCGATGATCTCAAAGGTCCCTTCCAACCACTAAGATTCTGTGATTCTGTGATTCTGTGATTTCTCTAGGGAGACAAATTTCCACGGTCCAGCTACTGCTGAAGGTGCTTTGAACTGCATTGGCCGACACAGGCCCACGCTAGTGATATGCATATGTCCATTCTTTAAGATGAATTGAATCACATGCCTTCCGGCTTTACGTTGGGCATGTCCCAGTCTCAGCGTCAGCAGGACCCTAGAATGCAGTTATTTGGCGAAGTCAAACGCTCTACATCAGGTTGACAAATCAAATCAGCTCTCTTTCTTCTTGCCAGTGAGCAGCAGTTCACAGAATCACAGAATCACAGAATGATATGGGGTTGGAAGGGACCTCTGGAGATCATCCAGTCCAACCCCCTGCCAAAGCAGGTCCTCCTAGAGCAGGTTGCACAGGAAACTTTTCCAGGTGGGTTTGAATGTCTCCAGAGATGGAAACTTCCACCACCTCTCTGGGCAGCCTCTTCCAGGGCTCTGCCACCCTCACAGGAAAGAAGTTCCTCCTCATGTTTAGATGGAACTTCTTATGTTCCAGTTTGTGCCTGTTCCCTCTTGTCCTGTCACTGGGCACCACTGAAAAAAGACTGGCCCCATCCTCCTGACACCCACCCTTTAGGTATTTATAGGCGTTGATCAGATCTTCCCTCAGTCTTCTCTTCTCCAGACTAAAAAGACCCAAGTCCCTCAGCCTTTCCTCATAAGAGAGATGCTCCAGGCCCCTCATCATCTTTGTAGCCCTCTGCTGTACCCTCTCCAGCAGTTCCCTGTTCTTCTTGAACTTGGGAGCCCAGAAGCGGACTCCAGATGGGGCCTCACCAGGGCAGAGTAGGGGGGCAGGACGACCTTCCTCGACCCGCTGGTCACACTCGTCCTGTTTTGTGAGCTGGTGAAACTCTGTGACTAAAAAACCAGTATCATGCAGCTCAGAAGTGCTATTTAAGGCTATCAGATGGAAGGTATGGGCCCAAAGTCCGTGTAGGTGAGCCTGGGTTACCAGCACCAGCAAACAGTGCACCCCAAAGGGACAGGGCAAGACCAGGCAACTATTGGGTGATTTGCCCCCAAAACAGCCCTGGCTCCCAGGAGTTTGTGGAACAGGAACATTCCAGGTCAGACACACCACCTTTGTAGATAAATCTTTTTTTTTTTTTTTTTTTCCTTTTTCCTATGGATTTGCCCACTCCTATGGATTTGAACCCATCCACACTTTTGGTGCCCTTGTGTGGAGTCTCCCTTTCCTTTTCATTTTCCATGTCCACCTTCATCTTTATTTTTATTCATTTTGCTTCGAAAAATGGTTAATTTGGAAGTTCAGGAAAAATCGTCAAAATTTTAGCCTGAGGGGAAAATAATAACATGAGCGTGAGACATCACTGTCATTTTTTTTATTCTTCTCTTGTGTGTCCTTTTTAGCTGTGCACTCCTAACCCACCGACTGTGCAAATTCTTGATGCAAACCCTTGCAATTTATGGAGATTTTCACAATGTCTGGTGCTTTTTCTGGAAGAGTCGGCCTTCGCAGAAGGGGGATCTTTGGGTACCTTTTCCTTGCCGGTGTTCTCTCTCGCCCCCTTTCTAACTGTGAAGGTGTTCGCTGCGAGCGTCGTTGTAGAGAAAAGTTTTAAAACGCAAATTTAGGGCATTCAGGCTTTTAAGCCAAACCCAGCTCTTCTGATGGTTGGACTCGATGATCCCAAGGGTCTTTTCCCACCTAGATGGTTCTATGATTCTGAAAATGACTTTAAAACGCCGCGTGAAGTATAGAATCATAGAATCATAGAATGGTTTGGGTTGGAAGGGACCTTAAAGATCATCGAGTTCAAACCCCCCTGCCATGGGCAGGGACACCTCCCACCAGACCAGGTTGCTCAAAGCCCCATCCAGCCTGGCCTTGAACCCCTCCAGGGATGGGGCAGCCACAGCTTCTCTGGGCAACCTGTTCCAGTGTCTCCCCACCCTCACAGGAAAGAATTCCTTCCTAATATCTAATCTAAATCTCCCCTCTTCCAATTTAAAACCATTACCCCTTGTCCTGTCACTACATCTCCTGACAAAGAGTCCCTCTCCGGCTCTCCTGTAGGCTCCCTTCAGATATCGGAAGGCTGCTATGAGCTCTCCCTGGAGCCTTCTCCGGGGAGCCTTTATAAATAATAACAATTCGTCCCTTGGGAGGAATTCCTCCCTTCCACATTAAAAAACCTCCCTGCCGTCAAGCGTCCCCCGCCCGCCCGGAGGAGGAGGAGGAGGAGGAGGAGGACGGGGAGGGGGCGAGGGTCGGTAACCGGCAGGTGGGTGCCGGGGGGACGGAGGGACGGAGGGAGGGACACCGGCTTCCCGCGGCGGGGCGCGGCCGGGGGTGCGCGGCGCCGGGCCGGGCCGGGCCGGGCGGAGGTTGGGAGGGGGGGGGGAGGTCGGGGGGGGGGGGTGCCGCCGCCGGGGCGCTGCCGGCGGAAGGCGCTGGGTGCCAGCCCCGGAGCGGGGCGCCGGTCCCGCCCCGGCGCTATCCGGCCGGCGGGGAAGCCCGAGCGGGCAGCAGGAGCCATCCGCCCCCCAGCGGGCAGCGGCAGCACCCCCCCCCCGGCACGGAACCCTTGCTTTTTTGGGTGTGTGTGTGTGTGTGTGTGTGTGTAGGACCCGCTCCGTGGAGGTTTGGGGGGGGGGGGGGGGGGCAGCGTGGGCAGCGCCTCCTTCCGTGGGGCAGGGTTGTTAGCGGCTGCCGGCAGGTCAATTAGGACCGGAGTGGCCCCCCCGCCCCCATCCCCTCCCTTCACATCACACACACACACACACACACACACACCCCCCTCCTCCCCGTGTGTTCCCCCCCCCGCCGCCCGCGCGTGTGCGCGCTGATGACAGTAATTTTGAGGGCGATGTTGCAACGGGGCAGAGTGTGCGGGGCGGCCCGTGCTGAACTTTATAACGCTCCCCGCATGTCAACCGCCCTCGCTATTGCCTCCATAAAGGGGTCAGCGGGAGCGGCGGCCGCCCTCGCCGCCTCCCTCCTCCTGCCTCCGGGCCGCCCGGCCAGGAAAAGGAGTTCTTTGGGATTACGGCGGTCACCGGGAACTCAGCCACAGCCTCAGCGCTGCCGCGGCGTCCCGGCGGGGGGCGAGATGAGGGGCAAAGAGGAGAAGTCGTCGCTGAAAGGTGGGTTCCGTCTCTCTGTCGGCGGGACACCCCCTTGCTCTGGCAGGAAAACTGCTCCCCCCACCCGGGAAAACTGCACCCCCCACCCGGGAACACTGCACCCCACACCCGGGAAAGCTGCTCCCCCCAGCCAGGAACACTGCACCCCCCCCACCCGGGAAAGCTGCTTCCTCCACCCGGGAACACTGCACCCCCCACCCGGGAAAGCTGCTTCCTCCACCCGGGAACACTGCTCCCCTACCCGGGAGAACTGCTCCCCCACCCGGGAACACTGCTTCCCCCACCTGGGAACACTGCTTCCCCCACCCGGGAAAGCTGCTTCCTCCACCCGGGAACACTGCTCCCCCCACCCGGGAAAGCTGCTCCCCCCAGCCAGGAACACTGCTCCCCCCACCCGGGAAAACTGCTCCCCTACCCGGGAAAACTGCTCCCCCCACCCGGGAACACTGCTCCCCTACCCGGGAGAACTGCTCCCCCACCCGGGAAAGCTGCTCCCCCCACCCGGGAAAGCTGCTTCCCCCACCCGGGAACACTGCTCCCCCCACCCGGGAGAACTGCTCCCCCCACCCGGCAACACTGCTCCCCCCGCCCGGGAAAGCTGTTCCCCCCCGCCCCGCCGAGCAGCCGGGGGGACCGGGGGAAGGGATAGAGGGGGGTGCGTGCGGGGGGTGGTGGTGGTGGGGGGGATGTTACAGCTCGGGCAGCGTTTGGCACGGGAAAAGGGCCAGGTGGCTGCAAAAGGACCGATGCGAAGCGGGGGGGGGGGGGCGAGTGGCCACTGGCCGGTGGTGGTGCTGCTGCTGGTATAACCGGGTCGGAGCTGGGGCAAGCGACGGGCTGGCACTCGGAGGGGGCCGTGGGGAGGAGAGAAAGGGGGTCGCAGCCCCTCCGGGTTGCGCAGAAGAACGGCGGGGAGGCTGTGCCGGTGCTCGCCCGGGGGCTGGGAGCCGTTGGCATCTGCCCACAGCTGGCGGGAGTGCGGCGGGGAGGGAGGGAGGGAGGGAGGCAGCGCCGCCGGCCCGGCTACCGGCCGCCACGTCGTAGAGCCCGGAGGGAGATGCCGGGGGAGCAGCGATGGGGGGGGGAACGGGGGGACGGGACGGGAACCTGGGTTCCCCCCCAAAAAAAACTGCGGGTCTCGAATAGTTTTTAGCGGCAGAACTCTGAAAACAGTCTAGAGGGGGCAGAGGAAGCCGGCTGTTCCTGTGGCAATCGATCAAGGCTTTTTGGCGTTTAGGGTTTATTTTTTTGGTGGGTTTTGGGGTTTTTTTGGGGGGGGAGGGCTGTCTCCGCTTCCGTCAATGAAAGTGGCAGTTTTTTTGCAACAGAGTGAGAGGAAAGCAACAAGTGGGAGAAGCTAGAGCCCCGCCAGCCTCAGCCGGCTTCTCCTCGCTTCTCCCGTCGCCTCTTCCTTCCCCGGCGCCGGTTCCCCCCGCACCCCCCCCGCACCGCGGCGGCGGGGCCGGGCAGAACCCCCCCCCCATCTCGGCTCCGGGAAGGACACCGGCGGCCCGGTGCGGAGCCGTGCAGCATCCCTCTTTGCTTCGGGGCTGTAAAAGCCATTGCAGAGCTTTTTTAAGACCTGTGCCCACCTCGGGGCGGGGGGGGGGGGGGGGGGGGGTTACTGGGGGGGGCGGTTATCTCTCTGCTCCGGGTCACCCATCTTGCTGTTCAGGCTGAGCTGCAGCCTTTGACGGCTGCTGTGGCGGGGTGCTTGCCATCATCCCCCCCACCACCACCTCCTCCCCCCCTTCCCCCCCCCCCCCCCCCTCCCGGAGGCAGACGGCACAGAGCTGCCAAGGGATGCCGCCCAGCGGCCGGCTGCGGTTGGGGGGGGAGGCGGCAGCAGCAGCGAGAGAAAAAAAAAAATATATTAAATTAAAAAAAAAAATAAAAAAGAAGGGCTCCAGGCGGGGGGGACGGGGGGGGACGGGGGGGGGAGGGACGGGGGCACGTTGCAGCTGGAGCCGCTGGCCGCAGCCCAGCGCCCTTCGCTCAGACAGGGAGGCGAAATAACGCGCATGAATTAACGTCCCGTCGGGTGGAAAGTTCCACCCGGCTGTAGCGCTCAGGAGCCCCGCACCCCCCCGGCCAAGGGCTGCAAGCGGGGATGCGCCCCGGGGTGTGTGTGTGTGTGTGTGTGTGTGTGTGTGTGTGTTTGGAGGATGAGGAGGGGGAGGCCGTGATACCCTTCGCCGCGTCCTATTGAGCCCCCATACACCCCCACACCCCCCCTCCTCGTTGGGGGCGGTGGAGGGGGGGGGGGGGGGGGTCCCCGGCAGCATCGCTTCACCCTCTGCTCCGCGCACGCACCAGCGCTGCTGTCGCGCCCCGTTGCGCCCGCAAAGAAGCGAGTGAGCAATTAAATTCCGGGTACACGGTGTTCCCAAATGACCGTGTACAGTGGAAACAAAAAACTGCCGACCGGGGGCTGGTTTCTTTTTTTTTTTTTTTTCTTTTCCTTCCCCCCCCCCCCCCCCCCCTTTTATTGCACTTGTCCAACCCTCGCTCATCTCCCCGGCTCTTCTAGAAGCTGTTCTCCTCCAAATTCAGGGGACTGGGATTTTTTTAAACTAACTTCCCTTATTATTACAAAAAAAAAAAAAAAAAAAAAGACCTTGGCATTTTGGGGTTTGGGGTTTGTTTGTGTGGGGTTTTTTTTGTTGTCTTTTGTTTTGTTTTTCCCTTTTATTGCACTTGTCCAGCCCTCCGTCATCTCCCCGGCTTTTCTAGAAGCAGTTCTCCTCCAAGATCAAGGGGCTGGGATTTTTTTTGCCTCGTTTCCCTTTTAATTAAAAAAAAAAAAAAAAAAAAAAAAGACTTGGGGGGGGGGAGATTTTTTTTTTGGTTGGTTTTGGTGGGGTTTTTTGTGGGTTTTTTTGTTTGTTTTTTTTTTTTTTTGCTTTCAGTAACGTCCCAGCCCGGCTCAGGGCAGTGCAACAGAAGGGACGTTTTGTTTATTTTATTGAAAACCGGGCCAGGAAATCTTGGTTTTCCTGAGTCACCGCGTCCCTTATCGCCCTTTACCGGGGGGGGGGCGGGGGGGGGGGAGATGCCTTTACCGGGGGGGGGGGGCGGGGGGGGGGGGGAGATGCTGCGGGGCCCCGTGAACGGACGCGGGGTGCGGGGTTGGGGGGGGGGGGGACACACGACACCCTTTAGGAAGAGGTGCTTGCCCAGAACAGAGCCAGATTTCAACTCGATATTAAAAGAAAAGCGGGGGGGGGGCGGAAATAAATGGATTTGATTTGTTTGCTCCTGGATGCGGGTGGGGATGCTGGGGGGGGGGCTCCCCCGGGGGGTGGGCCAAGGTAGGGAGGTGGCAAGGGCGGCGATGCTCGTCCCACCCCCCCTCGACGTCCTCGGAGGCGGCCAGTGGCCGCCTCCGAGGACGTCGAGGGGGGGGGGAGGGGACGAGCATCGCCGCCCCGCCCCGGTCCCCGCCCATCACCGTCGCCACTTAAGCGCCGTCGGTTGCCTCACCGAGGCAGTGCGGTGCTGGGGAGAGGCGGTGGAATCGGAGCTTCGTATCGGCTTTTATTATTTCTTGCACACCCACCCACCCTCGCCTCCCCCCCCCCCCCCACCCCGGTCGCCTCCTCTTGGCTCCAAAATGACCGTGAAAGCAGCCGAGGGTTCTGGTCCTACTTTGACTTACTCCAAGATGAGGGGGATGGTGGCCACATCCTCATCGGTGAGCCAAAAAATCATTTCTTGAAGGATTTTGGGCGCTAGGCTGTGATTTTTTTTTTGTGGCAGGATGGCTTAACGATTTTAATTCTCCTTGTCTTTTTTCCTCCGTAGCTTTCATGAAGCAGAGAAGAATGGGACTAAAACGACTTCATTCAGAAGATAGCCACCAACTCCTACGCGTGCAAGCAGTGAGTATCAGAAATTTTGGCCGGATTTCAGTCAGAAATATGACTACCTATTGCGAGAGCTAGTTAAAAAAAAAAAGAAAAAAATAATATTTGTTTACGGTAATGCTTCTGGCATGACTGTTATGGAAGAGTTAATTGATCTCCTTGAGGGTATTACTCACTTGGCAACAATCCTAGTGAGCTGGGTTTGGGGAGAAGTAAATCGGGATGGGGTTTCTAGTGACCCGTCCCCATTTAGAACTGTACTTACAGGTATAAAATACATTTCTTTGCATGACGGAGTTTACTTCCCCTACATAAATTTTTACTGCTTTAGTCAAATAGATTGTTTCTGTTGCCTTCTGTAATAGCCCAAACCAAAAACTCAGTCTTTGATCCGTGCGTGCCCTCTGGTGGGAAGATCTGCCTGATGCTTCTGGGAACTCTTTTCTAATCATGCACGCTCTCTTATCCCTGCAGCCCCAGAAGTTCAGTCTATCCTGAAAATCTCCCAGCCCCAAGAGCCTGAACTTATGAATGCTAATCCTTCTCCTCCGGTAAGTAGCTTTTACTCAAGTTGAAGCGCTTTTTTCGCCAGTTAGTCGGAATCAGAGTG